>NW_020664409.1:85208036-85384438 GCF_002925995.2 Terrapene triunguis | reverse complement strand
CCCAGAACATGAAAAACACCTCCCAGACTGACCAGGGTAAACAGTGACTGCACTGTGTATGTGTCCTGATGCTGGACCTGACACCGCCTCTGTACCCTGCTAAAGGTCACTGTCCTGTCCAATTACCAAGCCCCTTCCCCCCCTCCAGACAGACTCTCCCTCAAAAGAACCTGACTGAAACAGTAATGGACAGAAACAAACATTTTATTGCGAACCAGACATGAAACGTGGGGTGTGAAACTTGGACGGGGGCTTCTGTGAGGTCGGTGGTAAAGGACTTATGAAATTTTGGGGAATGTCAGCCTTCTAGTGCTAGAGCAGTCTGCAGGGGTTGACTGAAAGTTTTAACGGCCCTTGCCGCCCCTCCTTCTTTGGAGTTTGGGTGAGGGTGGTGTGGGACTTGGTGGCGGGTGAGGGCGGTTACAGATAGACTGCAGCGGGGCTCTGTCCTCCTGCCTCCGGTCTTGCAGAACATCCACAAGGCGCCGGAGCGTGTCCGTTTGCTCCCTCATTAGTCCAAGCAGCTTTTCAGTAGCCTGTTGGTCCTCCTGACGCCACCTCTCCTCCCGTTCCATGACTGCTCGGTGCATTTGTGACAAGTTCTCCCTCCACTGTGTCTGCTGGGCTGCCTGGGCTCGGGAGCAGTCCATTAGTTCTGAGAACATGTCTTCACGCGTCTTCTTCTTCCTCCGCCTAATCTGCGCTAGCCTCTGGGAGTGTGCTGACAGGCTGGGTTGGGAGACAGTCGCAGATGTGTCTGTGTGAATTGTAAAAAGGGAGTGAATTCCTGAGACAGATAAATGAAATTGTATACAAAGAACCTAGTCTTTCTCTGTGAACAAGACCATGCACTGAACCTCTCACATGCGCACTCAGGACAAGGTCGAATTTTCGGCTGTCGCCTTCAGTGCCTGTGGACTTGCGGAGGTCTTGGAGTGTTCAGAGAACTGTGGCTGGAGACCTGAACTTCTGGAGCGGGCAATAATGGTAAGCCGCAGACTTGTGGCTGCTTAAAACTCCAGCAGTAGCACTGGCCTCCTTTCACATTGAAAGCAATGCCAGTCTCTGCTGCCAGCAATCAGGACAGCATCAACTCTGCCCCTGTCCCACCCCCTCGCGGCTGTCCCAGGGAAAGATCCCTGTATGCTGCCCCTCTCCCTCCACCGCGTGGCTGTAAAGCAGTCCCAATACTAACATTCCCCTCCCTAATTCAAAGCAGGGCGTCATGAGCGACATCACCCTCCTGAGGATCCCGGACACCCAGAGAGAACGCATGCTGCGGGAAAGCATGCAGAAACCGGGGCCTTATGCCGCCATGCTATGTCGGGCCATGATCCCGGAGTACTTGATTGTGGCGTGGAGGGGACATGTCTGCTACCACGGAGGGCCCACTAAGATCGCCCTACCCCGGAACCTGATCAACAGGCTTGAGCTCTACCTCCACGAGACCTACGAGGAGTTCTCCTACGAGGATTTCTCGTCGATCCCCGGCCACATTGACCGGATTTTCGCGTAGGTGCACTGGGACTTTGGAGTGGAGCGTCTTGGGCCTGGGAATCATGTAGTAACGGACATTGTGAAAATTTTTTAAAACACTTGGGACTAAATTGAGAAGAGCCTAAGACAGAGAAATCATGAAAACCCATTTGTTACCTTTGTAAATATTCCTGTTTTGTACATGATTATTTTTTTACTAGTTTACAGCACTTTTATAAATATACATTGTTAATAATATAAATATTACCGTTCTGTTTTAAATAAATGTTTACATGTTTACAGCACTTACTGCTTGATCCTTCCCCTGATTCTGTGTCCGGGGTAAGGGATGGGGACGGTTGGTACGGGATCTCGGTAAGGGTGATGAAGAGCTCCTGGCTGTCGGGGAAATCAGCGGTGCCAGCGCTGTCGACTGCCTCGTCCTCCTCATCTCCTTCTTCATCTTCCCCGTCCGCTGTCATGTCCGACGAGGAACCGGCCGCGGACATGATCCCATCCTCGGAGTCCACGGTCAGGGGTGGGGTAGTGGTGGCGGCCGCTCCCAGGATGGAATGCAGTGCCTCGTAGAAACGGGATGTGTGGGGCTGGGATCCGGAGCGTCCGTTAGCCTCTTTGGTTTTTTGGTAGCCTTGTCTCAGCTCCTTGATTTTCACGCGGCACTGCGTTGCATCCCGGCTGTAGCCTCTCTCTGCCATGGCTTTGGAGATCTTCTCGTAGATCTTAGCATTCCTTCTTTTGGAGCGCAGCTCTGAAAGCACGGACTCATCGCCCCACACTGCGATGAGATCCAAGACTTCCCGATCAGTCCATGCTGGGGCCCTCTTTCTATTAGATTGCACGGCCATCTCTGCTGGAGAGCTCTGCATAGTTGCCACTGCTGCTGAGCTCCCCTCGATGTCCAAAGAGGAACTGAGATTCAAACTGCCCAGACAGGAAAATGAAAATGAATTCAAATTTTCCCGGGGGTGTGGCTGGTCAGAGCATCCGAGCTCGGACTGCTGTCCAGAGCGTCAACAGAGTGGTGCACTGTGGGATAGCTCCCGGAGCTATTAGCGTCGATTTCCATCCACACCTAGCCTAATTCGATATGGCCATGTCGAATTTAGCGCTAATCCTCTCGTTGGGGAGGATTACAGAAATCGATTTAAAGAGAGCTTTATGTCGAACTAAATGGCTTCCTGGTGTGGACGGGTGCAGGGTTAATTCGATATAACGGCGCTAAAGTCGACATAAAAGCCTAGTGTAGACCAGGCCTTAAATTCCAGTACACAAACGGAGGAAGATAATAAATAGTGTTTGTTGTAAAAAAATCCCTGTTCAGGAGATCAAGATGTAGGGCAATTTGTTACTTTATAGTCAGACCCGTGTACAGAGCACTGTGTGTAGATGTGCTGCTCTGCATGCACGTCGGAAAGCTGACTGTGATTCAGGAGTCACAATCAGGATCCTAATTTCCCCCATTCCACAAAAGATGTTCCTTCCCTAAACCTGGGTGCAGCATATTTCCCCTGGTGTACTAGCACAGCTGGGCTGACTGGAACATTTTTGAGGGCAAAGCCAAGACTATGCCCATTCCCTGTCTCTTCTTGACCCCTTCCTGCCCAAATTCAGCATTCAAAACTTTCTTTTTAAATTGCCATTTCCACATGGGCAACTGAACAGTTCCACTACGCTGTGTAGTACCGAAAGCCCATTACTGGGAATCATGAACATGCAGATTCTAACTGCACCCCAGGCTTAGTTTGGGACCTTAGGTAAGCCACTTACTTTCTTTGTGTTTCTGTTTCTCTATCTATAAAAGAGGAACAATAGTTATTCACTTATCACAGAGGTGCTCTGAGGATTAAATAGTTAATGTCTATAATCTGCTCATGGAGATCTAAAGTTCTACAGCAGTTGCAGGTGCTAGGCATCTCTAGGAATCAGACCAATTGTTTAGGGTTCCAATTGTAGGAATCCATGCTTGAAAGTTTTGGCCACAACCTTATCTCCTGGCTTCAGGCCTTAACTATAGGTCTATTCTTTGCCACACACAGTTTGATTGTTCAGCCAAACTTTTTATTCTTCAAACCTGTTTGGTGAAACTCAGAAAAATCTGATAAAGTACTTAAGTCTCTCTCTCTCTTCTTCCCCCATCCTCCAGATGATGCAGAATTAAATGAAACAAGAAGTAGATAAATGGAAAATGTAGATTACTGCAAACCATGGGTTTCTGAGTGATCGCCTGCTATGAGAAGAGCACAGTTATACAAGTGATTTACAATTACTTCAATGACCATTTATTTAAAATATGAAGCACTTCCCTTCCCCCCCAATTATGTACTGTTTGAGTTTCTTAGAACTCTGCTAATTACCTGTCTGACCAAATGACCCTGTATTTCTTTGAGTGTGGGTTTTACATCAGTGCCCATAGCTGGGTTACTCTTGCTAATTGGATGATGTACTTTCATTTCACATCTGTATTGTACCAAATAAATGAGAGCTCTTCCTTAGTTAAAAGTTGTCATGCTGTGCTTTCATTTCCTACAGTAGCTGGTGTTGTAGAATAAAAGGTGTGTCAAAATTTAGCCCAAGTCAGGAAGTGTTTTGGTGAATGTATTTCTAGTTTGGGATTCATAATTCAAGCTGAAACCAGACAAGTTTCTCCTGTTTTATGGACTCATGAAATGTTCCTAAGTGTAGACACAGTAGTAATATGAGGAATATAAGGTATTAGTATCCAAATCAATGGCAGATTTAGGGTGACCAGATGAGGGGAAGAAAATATCGGGACACATGGAGGGGGGTGCTCGCTGGCAGAGCAAAAAAAAAAAAAAGCCCGGCAGGCGGAGAAGAAGAAAAAACAAAAAACAAAAAAACCAATGCTGCCGGCGGATATCGGGACAAATTGTGTCCCGACCAAAGATCGGTCGGGATGTGGGACAGACACCGAAATATCGGGACGGTCCCGATTTTATCGGGACGTCTGGTCACCCTAGGCAGACTCTAATCTACATCAGGTCAAAAGTATGACAGCCCTAATTAATCAATATGACATTATTTAAAGAACTATGCTGATTTCCTGTCTCTTAAGAAGTGTTACTAATTGGGCCCGTACTACTGTGGGAAACTAATACACATTAGTATTTAAAAGGAATCTGTTTGTAGTTCACAAATGTAATTTTTCCCTTGCCACCTTTACCAAATGTAATTTCCTGGTACATCCATGCCATCCCACTGACAACTATGAAGATGCATGTGTGCTGTTGTAACTGAAGACAGAATCAGGTCTTTGGTAGTGTTCCTCAAAGCTCATCAAGTGCATGCAAGCTGAAGATCAATCCAGGCAAGACTGAGGTAATGATGGTGGTTTTGGGGAAGCAGCCAGAGGAGATGACAGAGATAACATCGGCCCCTTTGACTGAGAGAGTAGGACCTCCATTAGTTACTAGGGTTTACAATTTAGTTTTTATTTTAGGCTCTCACCAGCTCTTGAACTGTCACATTACAGGAGGAATCCAGTCATCTTTTTACCATCTGCAATTAGCAAGGAGGTTGCAACCTTTCCTTTCAGATGTGGACTTTGCCACCATCATCAATGTTTTTCTTACCTCAAGATTAGACTATGACAATATGCTCTACATGGGGCTTTGCTTAAAAGCATTTGGAACGGAAGCTGGTGAAGTGCTCACTTATTGAGCAGGGCATCTCGCGGGGTGTGTATGACACAAATGCTTCAAGACTTGCACTGGCTGCTTACTCATCTCCAGTTGGACTTTAAGGTGTTGTTTATGACCTATCAAGCCCTAATTGGCTTGGGACTGGTTTCTGTGAGGGATTCTCTTTCTCTCTTTCTCTCTCTGTGCCTTACTGCCACAGTTGAAATCAGCAGGCATGTGCAAGGTGGATCCTCCTCATTATAAGAGAGAACCAGGACATTCTCTGGGAGGTCTCCAAAACTCTGGAACTTGCTCCATGCCTTGGTCCAAAGCCGCCTGAATTCCGTGGCCTTTCAGGCACACTGCAAGACATTCATTTGATAGGACTTTTCAAGAAGGCTAAAAGTGTGCTTCCCATAACAATGAAAATGATTATCTGTAGGTGACTGTCTGAGTTGATGCTGAACTGGTTCATTTAATACAGCTGGAATTTCATTGAATTATTATTACTTGTTAGGGTGTTTACTCCCTGGGATAGGAGTCTTTTTATTATTTTAAACGTACGACTAAGTAAAATAATACATAATGCATTTTCTCATCCTACTTACTCCTTTACTGAATTACAGGTAGAGTTGGGCCAACTTTCTGGGTTATGACTAAGGAAAATTGTGCAACAAAATTGTGAATGTTTGTGACATTTTATGGATTTTATCCTAATGAAATCTTACAATACTTCAAGAAATTGGCAAATTCATTATTGTTTAACTGATTTTTTCTTGTCATGTTGCAAACACACTATATCAGATACACTTGTAAAATTATATTTAAAGGATGCCCTCTCTCTCACACACATGCACACTTTTGGTATTAGGTTTCAGAGTGGTAGCCGTGTTAGTCTGTATCAGCAAAAAAACAAAAAACAACAACAACAACAAAAACGAGGAGTCCTATGGCACCTTAGAGACTAACAAATTTATTTGGGCATAAGCTTTCGTGGGCTAGAACCCTCTTCATCACATGCATAAAGTGAAAAATACAAGAGCAGGTATAAATGCATGAAAGGATGGGGGTTGCTTTACCACGTGTGAGATCAGTCTAACAAGATAAATCAATTAACAGCAGGATACCAAGGAAGGAAAAATAACTTTTGAAGTGGTAGGAGAGTGGCCCATTACAGACAGTTGACAAGAAGGTGTGAGTAACAGTAGGGAGAAATCAGTATTGGGGAAATTAAGTTTAGGTTTTATAATGGTATTGTAATCCAAGACAAGAAACTCATAGGGACTATGTTTTGGTTTCAATAGTGCATTATAGAAGAATTCACACCTTATGGACTTATAAGGTTTCCACCATCATGGTGAGGGAGCAAATTAGCAGTGTTCGCCAATGCTAAATTGGCACAGAAAGAGAATGTGTGAAAGTAAAAGGAAAACTGGGTGTCAATTCACTTACTTTTATTAATGAGTGAAAACATCCATGAACAGAATGTGCCCATGTTTCAAGAGTGAGGAGAAGACCTGTACGCTGATATGCCATCCATTATTAATGTGATAATTTAAAACCATAATTGCCAACCCATACATAATGTTCATCACGTATTTCCAGTTGTTAAATTCAGGTTTATAAATTAATGTAAAGAATTACAATTTTAATTATGGAGTTTAGTCTAGCACCTGCATCTTCCCCAGTACAATTTTCATAACATTCTTGGGAGTCACAAGATAGTGCCATTACAAATAATCAAACAAGTTCTGTTTCTCAGAATTTATAGTCAGTAATATCTTGAGAAATGCCTTTTAGCGGTAGTGAAATTCATTGTAGAATCTGTGCATATCACTAATAAATTTTGTTTATTGCCAGAGTCTGATGGAATTTTTTGATAGGTATGGAACTGTATCCTTCAGGATATGCCCATGTAAGAAAACAAACATTACATGGGGAGGTGCCCAATAAGATGGGATGAGTCAAAAGTAAATGGGGTATTGCTTAACATAGCTATGGAAATGGGTTCCCTGCTCAAAAGTCCTCCCCTCAATAAGAAACAAACCTTTAATGGAGCTTTGGCACACAAGCAATTAAATAGACTGAAAAACATTCTGACAGTGATTTGCAACTAGAACAGTGTGCATAATTACTTTGTGGGAATGGGATATTAAATTACATTTAAACCAATCTTCACCAGAAAATAAATATTACAGTAGCTGAATTGCTATTAGATAATAGGAAATATTCAAAGTCATAACCCATAGAGAAAACATGTATACAAAAAACAATCTTTGTCTAGTGTTCCCTTTTGTGTGAATTCTGCCTTAAAATTTTTCATATCCATGTAAGAGTTCATCTCTCTTTACATTTCTGATATAGGATTTTTGCTGCTTTCTGATGCCTACCCAAAACTCAGTGGGCAGTTACATTTAACCTTTAAAAATAAATTATCATTGAATTGCATTAATATTAAAAATGCCTTTTATGTGAAAGTGAGGTACTCTGAATTCAGATTATAAAAATCAGAGGGTGCACAAAAGAAAATTGGAAAGTGATCTATGACCATGCTTACTTTGCAAATTAAATAAAAAGACAAAAAGCCAGGGAGGATTGAACATATGTCATTTTTCTTCATAAAAAGCTCACATTGATATAACATACCAAAGGAAATTAGAACACAAATGTTATGAGACAAGTTTCACTCGAAATGGTCTTAGAAAGGTTTTTGAACAAATCTTGCTGACCTAGCAGATCTTGAGATTGAATTTTAGATACTTCACTTTCTTGCTTATTTTATTTTATATACCATAAATTCTAAGTTCGACCGCCTGGCCCCATTGAAGTAAATGGGAGTTCTGCCACTGACTGCAATGGGGTGAAGATTTCACCCTCTCTGAACCTGCAATTACCTCCATGAAGGCAGAATGCCTCTCTGCGGAGCCTTAGTGATGTCACTTGGGTTCCACATAGGGGCAGAGGTCCACTAGCACAGACCTCATTGCAAGATCAGATCCTAAAGCCTTGATCCTATGAAGACATGCACATGTGCTTAACTTTAAGCATCTGAGTAGTCAACTGGATTTCAACAGGACAATAAATATTTATGTGCTTAAATTTAAGTCTGAGTTTAAACCTTTGCAGGATTGGAATCTAAGAGAGTAAGTCAATTGCAATCAGTTCTGTCCTTTCATGTAGAAACCGTCGTTGAAAATTCTTTTTATACTAAGAATACTTACATACATCGTCTTTTCAGACTGAATATCTATTCAAGATTCATGCGTGACCCACACTACAAAATATGTATTTGTTTAACATTTACATCAGGATGAAAGTTATCTGCATGATAAAGAGTCCATGACATACTAATACTAAAACCCCATTTCTAAATTAAATTTCCTGCACTCCCAAATGCTCAGCATCGGAACAATCCAGACTCGAGTTAATTCAATCCACAAAGACACACAGCGCCAAAATAGCAGAAATCAAGTCACTGGGGGGGAAAAAAAGTAGCAAAAAGGCTAAGTTCACTGCAGTTCCGTGCTTAAGGTAAACAATTCTTTTGAAAGGAATAATTATTTCATGTTTACATTCAATCTGTTCTCTAGAAACTGAGTGTATGAAAGATTCATGCACTTCAGAATTGTACATGAAATACAACTACATTCATAATACTGTGGTTCATGTCAACTATCGATATATATAGCACACAGATATAATTACCTCTGTACTCAGGAGTCATCTGTTGCTTGTAACCACATGCACTCTATATCAGCACAGCGGTGATACCAGGGACTTAATCATACCCAACGCTAGTGAGATATTGTGATGGCTTATGGTACCAAGTAAATATTTCCATTGGAAAAGATGACTTGCAGACATAGTAATGGATGATATAGCTATCAAGAGATCTCCTAGCAAGAATAAAATGAACCATAAGTCATCACCCAACTTATATAAGTCAAAGAACAATCCAGATTTGAGTTAATTCAATTCACAAAGACAAACAGCTCCAAGGTAGCAGAAACCAAGTCACTGAAAAAAAATAATAATAAAAACTAAGTAGGTTTGTTACATTCTTTTCCCATTCACCAATTTTGAATATTTTCCTTTGCACCAGTAGTTTTTATTATGTAACTATATATGAATAATAAAAGTACCCTTATATTAAATAGATCTGGCTTCAGCTTTAATAAGGATATTCAACTGCATGTTTATTTCAAATTAAGTTTCTCAATATTTCCTCCAACCACTCTTTCTTTTCCTCTTTATAGAACCACAAAAGCGTAGGACTGGAAGGGAGCTCAACAGGTCATTTAGTCCAGTCCCCTGCACTCAAGGCAGGACTCAGTAATAATTAGACCATTCCTGATGGGTGTTTGTCTAACTTGTTCTTGAAAACCTCTAATGACGGAGATTCCACAACCTCCCTAGGCAATTTATTCCAGTGCTTAACTACCCTGATAGGAAGTTTTTCCAAATGTCCAACATAAACCTCCCTTGCTGCAATTTAAACCCATTGCTTCTTGTGTTATCCTCAGACATTTAGGATAGATTGCTTGATTATTTGCTCCATTAACTTTCTGGATACTGAAGTTAAGATGACTGGTCTGTAATTCTCTGCATTGTCCTTATTCCCCTTTTTATAGAGTAACTCTATATTTCCCCTCTTCCAATCCTCTGCCATCTCTCCCATTTTACATGTCTTTTTGAATGTATGATTATTGAGTACAGAATTATGTATGTGTGCTGGAAATTTACTAAAATATGTTCAGACCAAGCAATCTGAGTAGAATGGATCAACAAGTTTGGTGTTCACTATAACTGTTGTTTTGCCTGTTTCCCTGTGTCTCCACTGTAAATTGAGTGAGCTGAGGCCAGAGACAATGGAAGTACATTTACTTGTAAAGTAAAGAAAGTGATTAAGCTAATCCATAGGCAAATTGACCAGAGGATGAAGAAGAGTGCATGCTATAGGCAACCAGCAGGGGAGGGGAACTTTTTCTGGGTTTGCTTTTCAAAGACAACATTTCAAAGGTTTACTGGACTATAAAAAGAAAGGAAGAGAATCTGAGGGGGGACAGCATGCTCTGAGTCTGTGAGTGTTTAATCCTCTTGCCAGAAGGGCTAGAGATGCTGATGGCTTGATGTAAGTGAGAAAGCTGTTTAGGCAAAGATTGTAGCTTGCTAAAGTTAAGCCTTAGACACCAGAAAACATGTTTTATTTTCTTTTGTTTGTAACCATTTTTTGTTTGTTATCTCTGCTGAGTATCACTTACATTTCTTTTTTATACCATAAACCACCTGAGTGCTGTTATACTAAATTAAAGTGTGAGTCCTTAGTTAAATCAACAGACTAGCATTTGTATTGTCCCTGGGGAGACAGCAAACAATTTCTTTGAGTGTTCAAATAGAGTGGCTGGACACTGCAGGCAGACATCTCTGGGGAACTTGGGAACTGGGATTCACTGATTGTTACCTGCAAGGGAAGGTGAAGACTGTCAGGGTCTGGGTGTTTGCTGACAAGGCAGATAGAGTGTCAGCGAAGTGACACCCAGTTTAACAGCAGCAAAGTTCTTACTTGATGAGGCAGAGGGGTAACAGAGTGTCTTACACCTCTGGGCTGCCCAGAGGAAAGTGTGACATCAGGCATTTTAAAAACCCAGTTAACTTTTCATTGATTTGTACCATTTATATGCCTAGTGCTTTCACTCAATGTGCATATGACAGTTCAAAATCACTTTTGGTGTTCTTGTTTCAGGAAACAGCCCAGTGCTATTATCCAGGGGCTTCCAATCCTTATAAATATATAAATAAATATATATCAAAACAACATACTAACTTAAGTTAGAATATTAAATAATTTGTATTAATTAGGTTTCATTACCATTGTGTGTGTGTGCGCGCGCATTGAGGGGGCATGTTAAAACACAAAACAAACAAACAAAAACACCAATCCCTGAACCCTCCCTAAAAAGCCACACCTTTGTTAAATTAATCTTTGTCATTATTTACCATTATTCTTTTATTTATGGGGGGGACAATAAATCAAAAGACATCTGTGAAATACCAGACTGCAGGTGTGACAGGAACTCCAGTCCTGAAAAGTATCTTATAAAGTCATCATAAAACTCTATCACTCAAAATAATTAAAAAAACCATAAAGGTCAAGGGTAGAAACAAATAGTGAGTATGTAGGCAATCCACACTTACGCTAGTGAGAAAAGAACTAAGCCCATTAATTTTTGTGATACATTGCTAATAATCCATCAAAAGTGCCCTGCTTTTAAACAAATGTAAATCAGGAGTAACTGCATTAAATTGAATGAAGTTACATTGGTGTAGGTGACAGTAAGCGTGGGCAAAATTTTCAGCTGATATATTTTGGCATAGCTCCAATATCACACTACAATATTGCCCCAACCCCCACCTTACATTTTCTCCTTACTTCCCCCCCCCCCCAATTTGGCTAGACAAAGTCTCCTAATAGTAATTCAGTTTACAAAAGCAGGAACTCCAATCCACACATGCACCTATTTAAAAAAAAGGGAGGAGTTTTTAACCCATCGCCCTCTGAATGTAATTATTAGATGTGAGTTAAGCAATAGCTACTACAGCTGTGATCATGACTCTATCTCATTCTACTTTCTGTGACTCTCAGAAATATGCCCATTATATGTCTGATTGTGGAATATAGGCAAGGGCCTTCATTGGGGCAGAGCAATCCTGCTGTGGTAAGGATTCCCAGAGGCATTGTGCCTCCTGAAACACAATCCCTCCCCAACCTCCCTGGCATATGGGTCAGCACGCATATGCTCCCCTCTCCAAAGTCAGGCTAGTGTAAAAGAAGTGGCAAGGACCATGGTCTTAGAGACAATAATCATAATGTTTTAATACTTATATTACAGAAACACCTACAGGGCCTTATCAAGATTAGAAACTCATTGTGATAGGTGTATCAAAACATATAAAGACAAACTTTCAGTCAAGAAGAGTTTCCATCAGAAGGTTCTTGTACTACAACTGGAACTGTGGAGAGGGGCACATACATTCATGCAATGTCCTATTGAAATGAATATTGGGGTCTTATTTGTTAGTCATTTAAAGAAAATTCTGGACACAACAATTATTTTCTTTTACCACTGTTATAGCTATTGCCATTACATAACCCTGTGGCTATATCTCCTTGGCAATAAGTTTGACATCACCACAATTCACTGAACATACAGCATTTGACACAGTATGAGGTCTTTATGTAAATCTAACCCTGCAAGGCAACCAAATTTGCAGCATTTAAATTTGTATTAAAACATAGAACATTTTAGTTAAATGGCCATGATAAAAGAACCATCCTTGACCATGTCATGCTGTTCCAGAAAGAAGGATTGCTGAGTGCAGCTGGGATACATCTGTCAAGGAAGGGGAAGAGTATCTTTGGAGACATACCGGCTAGCCTAATGAGGTGGTCTTTAAACTAGGCTTGATGGGTCAGGAGACAAAAGCCCACAGGAAAGTCAAACACATGGAAACCTGGGTAAATGGACAGGAGCTAGGGGGAGCATGGGCAGTTACAGCAGAGGGGACATAGAGGGGATGTCAAATCAGTATCATAGATGTCTGTATCCTAATGTAATAAGCATGGAAATAAACAGGAAGAACTAGAAATACTAGTGAATAATTACAACTATGACATAGCTGGCATCACAGAGACATGGTGGGATAGTACACATGACTGAAATATTGGTATAGAAGGGTACAGCTTGCTTAGGAAGGACAGCCAGGAAAAAAGGGAGGAGATGTTGCCTTGTATATCAAAGATGTATACACTTGACCTAAGATTGAGATGGAAATAGGAGACAGACTTGTTGAGAATCTCTGGGTAATGATAAAAAGGGTAAAAAACCAAGGGTGATGTCATAATAGGCACCTACTATAAGAACATAAGAATGGCCATACTGGGTCAGATCAAAGGTCCATCTAGCTCAGTATCCTGTCTTCCGACAGGGGCCAATGCCAGGTGCCACAGAGGGAATGAACAAAACAGGTAATCATCAAGTGATTCATCCCTTGTCGCCCTTCTAATAGAGGCTAAGGACACCATCCCTACCCATCCTGGCTAATAGCCATGGATGGACCTATCCTCCATGAACTTATCTAGTTCTTTTTAGAATCCTGTTATAGTCTTGCACTTCACAACATCCTCTGGCAAGGAGTTCCACGGGTTAACTGTGTGTTGTGTGAAAAAAATACTTCCTTTTGTTTGTTTTAAACCTGCTGCCTATTAATTTCATTTGGTGACCCCTAGTTCTTGTTTTATGAGAAGGAGTAAATAATACTTCCTTTTTACTTTCTCCACACCAGTCATGATTTTATAGACCTCTATCATATCCCCCTTAATCATCTCTTTTCCAAGTTGAAGTCCCAGTTTTATTAATTTCTCCTCATATGGCAGCCATTCCATATCCCTAATCATTTTGTTTCCCTTTTCTGAACCTTTTCCAATTCCAATATATCAGGGGTGGCCAACCTGTGGCTCCGGAGTCACATGCAGCTCTTCAGAAGTTAATATGCAGCTCCGTGTATAGTACCAACCCCAGAGCTGGAGCTACAGGCACCAACTTTCCAATGTGCCGGGGGGTGCTACTGCTTAAACCCTGGCTCTGCCCCCACTCCACCCTTTCCTGACCCCTTCCCTGAGCCTGCAGTGCCCTCACTCCTCTCCCTCCCTCCCAGAGCCTCCTGCACGCCACAAAACAGCTGATCGGGAGGTGCGGGGAGGCACTGATCGGCAGGGCTGCCAATGGGTGGGAGGTGCTGGGAGCGGGTTAGCGGAGCTGATGGGAGGCTGCTGACGTATTACTGTGGCTCTTTGGCAATGTACATCAGTAAATTCTGGCTCCTTCTCAGGCTCAGGTTGGCCACTACTGCAATATATCTTTTTTGAGCTGGAGCAACCACATCTGCACATAGTATTCAAGATGTGGATGTACCATAGATTTATATAGAGGCAATATGATATTTTCTGTCTTACTATCTATTCCTTTCTTAATGACTCCCAACATTCTGTTCACTGTTTTGACTGCCGCTGCACATTGAGTAGATGTTTTCAGACAACTATCCACAATGACTCCAAGATCCCTTTCTTGAGTGGTAAAAGCTAATTTAGACCCCATCATTTTATATGTATAATTGGGATGACATTTTCCAATGTGCATTACTTCGCATTTATCAACACTGAATTTCATCTGCCATTTTGTTGCCCAGATCCCCAGTTTTATGATATCCTTTTGTAGCTCTTCGCAGTCTGCTTGGGACTTAACTATCTTGAGTAGTTTTGTATCATCTGTACATTTTTCCACCTCACTGTTTACCCCTTTTTCCAGATGTAAGGGGTCAGACTCACCCTTGTGGAGCCTCCTGCTGGTCAACTTTGGGAATTAGCTCTTCGACCCAGGAGCGCCCTCTGCAGGCCAGTGATCTGCCTTGCCACTGGCCCTGTGTCCCTCCCAGGACCCCGGTGCCCCTTTCTCTGGGTGCTGCCCCCTCACAGTACCCACACACTCTGGGTCTCCCCTCCCAGGGGAAACCCCACCCACTAACCCCACCTCACCTCAGTGTAAGGCTACTGCCAGTCACCAGCTAGCCCCAGTCCTTGGGGCAGACTGCAGTATCAGCCACTCATCACAGGCAAGGTTAGGTTTGGACCTGCTGCCTTTGCCTACCCCTGGGCTGCCCTCTGCAACCCCCAGTACCTGTTGGCCCAATACTAGGCCACAGCCTGGAGCTTTCCAGGCTGGAGCTCCCCAGCTCCTCTGCCTTTCCCCAGCCCTGCTCCACTCAGGTACCCTGTCTCAAGCTCCCTGCACCCAGGCCCTTCTCTCTCTGAATGCAGAGAGTGAGTGTCTCCTTGCTCCTGGCTCAAGCCTTTATAGGGCCAGCTGGGCTCTGATTGGGGCGTGGCCCAGCTGCAGCTGCTTCCCCCCAATCAGCCCAGGTCTTTCCTTCCACAGCCCCAGCCCTCTGCAGGGCTGGCTTTAACCCTTCCCAGGCAGGAGTGGGTGACCACCCCGCTACACCAGATCATTTATGAATATGTAGAATAGGACTGGTCCCAGTACAAGTATAGACCTCTAGGAGACACAACTATTTACTATAGCTCACCTAACCAGGAAGAAGAGGTTGATGAAACCTTTTTTTTAAACAACTAACAAAATCATTCAAAGCACAGGACTTGGTGGTGATGGGGGAACTTCAACTACCCAGACATCCAGTGGGAAAATAAAGCAGGGATGAGATTATCCAACAAGTTCTTGAGATACATTGGAGACAATATTTTATTTCACAAGGTGGAGAAAGCTCCTAGGGGAGAGGCTGTTCTAGATTTCATTTTGACCAATAGGGAGAATTTGATAGCTGAAGGCAGCTTGGGTGAAAGTGATCATGAAATGACAGAGTTCATGATTCTAAGGAATGGTAGGAGGGAAAAAAGCAGAATAAAGATAAGGATTTCAAGAAGGAAGAATTTAGAAAACTCAGGGACTTATTAGGTAAGATCCCATGGGAAGCAAGTCTAAGAGGAAAAACAGTTTGAGAGAGTTTGCAGTTTTTCAAAGAGACATTATTAAGGTCACCAAAGCTAACTATCCCACTATGTAGGAAATATAGGAAGTATCGCAAAACACCCCTCTGTCTTAACTAGGAGATCTTCAAAATTACAAAGGATGAATATAAACAAACACAAGCATGTCGTGATAAAATTAGAAAGGTCAAGGCAAAAAATGAGATTAAACTAGCTAGAGACAATGAGTAACAAGAAAACGTTCTACAAATACATTAGAAGCAAGAGCAAGACCAAAGGCAAGGTAGGAACATTAATCAATCAGTGGAGGAAAGACAATAATTGAAAATAGAGAAGTGCTAAATGACTTTGTTTCAGTTTTCACCAAAAAGATTAGTGGCAACTGGGCATCTAATATAGCAAACAGCAGTGAAAATGAGGTTGCATCTGAGGCTAAAATAGGGAAAGAAAATTACATAGACAAGTTAGCTGTCTTCAAGTCGGCATGGAACTGACTGACACGAGATATCTGAAACATTAGCAATTGTCTTTGAAAACTCATGAAAAACAGGAGAGATTCCAGAGGACTGGAAGAGGGGAAATATAGTGCCAATCTATAAAAAAGGGAATAAGGACAACCCAGGGAATTACAGACCATTGATCTTAACTTCAGTACCCAGAAAGATAATAGAGCAAATAATCAAGCAATTAATTTGCGAACCTCTAGAAGACAAGGACATTGAAGCCTTCTCAAAAGTGGGGGACCCCTGCCCCTCCCCTGAGGCCCTTCCCCTTTTTCTTCCTCTGAGGTCCCTCCTCTGCCCCACCTTTTTCCCCCAAGGCCCCACCCCTGCCCCCAAGGTCCCTCCTCTTCCCCCAAAATCCTGCCACTTCCCCTGGAGGCCCCACACCTGGCCAAGTCAGAAGCAGGGGCAGGGCTGGGGAATATGTCCCCGCTGCCCGGGGTTGAGGGGCCAAAAGCAGGCCCCTGCCCATGTCCCTGCCCCCTGACCCTCTGCCCAGGGCAGGCGAAGGGTCCACAGCTCTCCACAGCTCTTTCCCTGACCTGGCTCCAGCCAGGGGGTGGGACATTGGAGCCACAGCCCGGCCATGGTAAAAGCTGTGCAGGTAGCTGTGGGGAGTCATGGTAGACCCTCCACGTGCCTGCAGTGTGGGGGGCCCAAGGAGAGCAGCCCCTGGCCCGTGTCCCCACCCCCAGGGCCCTCAGCCAGGGCAGGTGGAGGGTCCACGGCTCCCCACAGTTGCCTGCACAGCTCTTAACATGGCCAGGCTGTGGCTCCAAGGCTCCCCCCTCTCCCGAACAGAGCCAGGTCCAGGACAGAGTCACACAGGCAGCTGTGGGGAGTCATTGCAGAGTCACAGACCCTCCTCCACCTGTCCTGTGCCGTGTTGGGAGCCCAGGAACATGGGCTGGGGGCTTCTCTCGGTCAGGTGGAGGGTCCACAGGGTTCCTACAACTGCCTGGGCTCCTCGGCCTGGCTCCACCAGCTGCTGGCCTGGCTGGGGTGTGGGGCCTCTGGAGGAAGAGGAGGGGAGGGGGGGGGTGTTCCACTGTGGTTAAAAATGGACAAGCCACGCCCGTTCACTTTCAAAAAGTGGGAGGGCCCTGGCCCCCTGGCCTCCCCTGCTCCGGTGCCACCGCTAGAAAATAGTAATGTGATAAGTAGCAGTTAACATGGGTTTTTCAAGAACAAATCATGTCAAACCAGTCTAATAGCTTTCTTTGACAGGGTAACAAGCCTTGCAGATACGGGGGAAGTGCTAGATGTGGTATATCTTGACTTTAGTAAGGCTTTTGATATTTTCTCCCATGACTTCTCATAAACAAACAAGTGGAATACAACATAGATGGAGCTGCTATGACAATGGGTGTGAAAGTGGTTGGAAAACCATTCCCAGAGAGTAGTTAGCAGTTCACAGTCTAGCTGGAAGGGCATATTTAGCGGAGTCCCACAGGGATCAGTGTAGGGTCCAGTTCTGTTCAATATCTTCAAAACAATTTAGATAATGACATATAGAGTACACTTATAAAGTTTGAGGATGATACCAAGCTGGGAGGGATTGCAAGTCCTTTGGAAAATAGAATTAAAACTCAAAATGCTCTGGACAAACTGGAGAAATGTTTTGAAGTAAACAGGATGAAATTCAATAAAGACAAATGCAAAAATAATTCATTTAGGAAGGAACAATCAATTGCACACATAAAAAATGGGAAATGACTGCCTAGGAAGGAGTACTGTAGAAAGGGATCTGCGTATTGTAATGGATCACAAGCTAAATATAAGTCAACTGTTCCAAAAAAGAAGCAAACATTCTGCGATGTATTAGCAGAACTATTGTAAGCAAGACACACTCCTTGGCTGGAGTATTGTATCCAGTTCTGGGTGTCATATTTCAGGAAAGACATGGACAAATTGGAGAAAGTTCAGAGGAGAGAAACAAAACTGATTAAAGGTCTAGAAAACGTGAGCTATGTGGAAAGATTGAGAAAAATGTGTGTGTTTAGTCTGCAGAAGAGAAGACTGAGAGGGGAAATAATAACAGTTTTCAAGTACATAAAAGTTTGTTACAAGGAAGAGGGTGAAAAAATTCTCTCCTTACCTCTGAGGATAGTACAAGAAGAAATAGGCTTAAATTGCAGCAAGGGAGGTTTAGGTTGGACATTAGGAAAAACTTCTTAACTGTCAGGGTGGTTAAGCACTGGAACAAATTGCCTAGGGAGGTTGTGGAATCAGTCATTGGAGGTTTTTAAGAGCAGATTAGACAAACACCTCTCAAGAATGGTCTAGTTATTACTTAGTTCTGCCTTGAGTGTAGGGGACTAGATTAGATGACCTATTGAGGTTCCTTCCATTCCTATACTTCTATGATTCCATGCATCACACAATAGTATAGCTAGCTAGTACATTACCAATTTTTATATGATACCTTACAAGGCATTCTTTGGCTAAATATTCTGACAACAGCATTTTGCCAGTTGGTTCTTAATTACCAGGTACAACCCTCATATAAGATGATTTTGATATCCTTAATCTATTTCCCAATGAACGGGTGTCAATATCACACAGACCACTGTAACAACAGGGTTCCTTTTGAGCAGACGCAATAGAGCTGTCAAGCAATTAATGTTGCCCATGGAATGTGTTCTGTGGATAAATTAAGGACCTCATTTTCCATGCTTGTCAGTCTGCAGTAGTTTACAGACATTAACATCACCAATCTGTGTGTCTGTCTATCTAAAGCATTTCTAAGCACCTATCATCTTAGTATCTAAGCTATTTGCTTCTCTGATACAACCCTCCCTCCGAAGGGATAAGCTAGAATTCATCTTGAAGACTTCTGAGCTGTGGGCAGATAGATTTTTCAATAATGGTTACTGAAAGAACAGGAAGGAGCCTTAATTAGTGGGTAAGCCTGCAGTGACACAACAGTTTCCACTTCTGCAACTCTTATTGTAACTCTTAGTTTTACCTTAGAAGCTATATTCCTCTCTCTCTCTATGCCTTGTTTTCCTTCATTCTTCCTTTGCCATTTTCTCAAAATAGCATGCCATAAAAGATTGTTTTATAAACTGCCCAGTTTTTTTCATAACTAAGTACAGCAAAGAGAATATGCTACAAATTTGCACAGAGTGCACAAAATAATAAAATATTAAACCCATTACACAAGAAACTTATCATACTCTTAAATATCATCACATCATAGTTAGATTATCAAGCAATATTTAAAATATCTGGTTTCTGATGGAAAATAACAGTATAATTATCCCTAAACATACCTGTCTGGGCACATTACAAAAGGTATATATCTGATCTGATGTCAGTAAAGTGCAAGCAACACTTTATGTATAGATTGTTCATTGACTATTGTTGCTAAAACATTAAACACAGTTATTATGAAGTTTAAGGAAGTGAATTACAGTGACAGAAATGGAGAAGTGGAAAGCATAGAGCAACAGACAATGTGAGCATTGTGAAATAAGAGGCTAGTTGAGCAGTGAAAATATACACTAGGTACACAATGGTCATCATAGATAAGTTTCTACTTCTTATATCACATTTCTGTGCTACAAAGTAAGACAGTCCTCAGGGATGTTAAGGAGAGGAATGCACAGAGTCATTAGAAAGTCATGAAGACCCTTACGTGAACACTTCAGTCATAACTAATCAATACAGCTAACATTACAAAACTTGGTCACTTTGAGCAAACAAATGATACAATCATTTTGCATGGGAGGAGCCTGGAAAAACCCACTGCATCTTTAGCTTGCAGGTCACTTCCGGGTGTCTAGAAATAATTTAGGCATCAGCTGGGTAGACTGGTGTACCTTGGTTATTAATAGTAAAATCATCCTGATAGATTTGGGGCAGGAGAAGGGAGGGCTGAGGTATATGACAAGTGATGACTTAATACAGAATGGTCTTTTTCATATATCTTTTTACCAACTTTGACTTCTCAAGCCTTCTGTTCCTGTTCCCTCCTCCCTTTTGGCACAAGATCTTAGTGATTTCTTCAAAGAAAAGAAATAAGACTCACTATGATCTCCATAGTCCACTTTCCAACCTTCCTTTCCCCCTTATTATCCCTTAATAACCTCTCCTCCTTCTCCTCTGTCACTGATACAGACTTCCTGCCTTCTCTCTTCATCATATCCCTCTGCCAGCCAAAGTAACACCACCCGCTCTTTTTCTTCTAACCTTCCTTACTTCTAATCTCATCTCCTCTCTCACTCTTCTCTTCAACTTTTCATGTCTTTTCAGTTTCCTTTTCTATTCAGTTGGAGCATATTGGGGACTCTACAATCTTGAGCAAGACTACCCTATTGCCCACTCAAACTATCTCTAAACTCACTAAGTGTAGTGTCTAAAACCACTGAATGGCATTTCTTTCCTCCAATTCCATTCTTGATGCTCCAATGTGACTTCTGTCCTCCATGCTCCACTAAAAATGTTTCTAATGACCTCTTCCATGATCTCAGGGCCTGCACTCCTTTATCCTCCTTGATCTCTGAACCTCAAATATTCTCAGAATAATCTTCAGATATGTATAGTCATTAAGGACTTGTGCCAGCCAAAGTACCCACAATTAATGGTGTTGTAACAAGCATCCTGTAATGAAGTTCCCAAATTCGGCTCAATACTTTGAATCCATGAATCTCTGGAGTGGCACCAGGTACGTTCAGAGCATGCATCCCTTTGCACATTGATGGAAAGTTTGTGTGCATGGTATGTTGAGGGGTTTTGTCCACTCTGGCAATGTGAATAAAGAGCATGCATCAAAGCTTTTGAATATAATGAAAGAGTAAAGGAAGGCAAGATCTTTGGGAGATTGTCACATTTTGCACAAAATCAAACCACTGTATGTTCAGCATTTGGTGCTGACAGAGCATATAGAATGCCTCTAGATGCTGCAAGTCTGCTTGTAAGAGGGTCCAGGTTTCTGATCCATATAGCAACAAAGGCAGTGCACAGGTTTGATAGGTGCTGAACTTTGTTTCAGCACAAAGACATTTTTGCATCTATAAGCAAGACATGGACTTCATACAGGAGGCAGCAAGGCCCATTTGTCAAAGAACATCCAGTTTGCGGTGACAGTTAGAACTGTTTGTTGATCATTTGAACTCTGCTGCTCAAATAATTATATGGTCTCAGCACTATGACCGTATGAACCCCCTCTTCAATACTGCATCTAATATAAGCTTGACTTTACCTTCAAGGTCCTTCATAACATAGCCCCACATTGTAGACAGTAAGCCTTATATCTATGTAACATGTTGGAGATATCCAGAGCCATGAGCCACTGTGTTACTTCTGTGCCTCAGCAAGAGTGAGTTTAGCAAGAGATTAGACTATGTGGTTATTGCAAACTCCTCAAGGCTCTCCCAGCCCAAACCTTGCCTAGCAGGTACCAATTAGTGAAATTCAGCCCCCAAGCTCCTCAGAGATGTTTCTTTGCAAAGCATAACACTTAATACAGTAACAGAAGATATTACGTTTTCTGCTCCGTTAAAGAGTCAGTACATTTCAGTTCATTAATGTAACTGGGGTAAATATACCCTTCCCTTCAAACACAGCACTGAATTGGTTTATTGTAAAAGTAAAACAAGTTTATTAAAACAAAAGCCATAGGTTAAGGGATACCAAGTGTAATGGAGAATGGTAGAAAGGATTTCAAAACAAACAGAAATATAAATACACTTTTGAGACTAAAATCCAGTGTAACACACCTTTAACGAACTGGGGTGTTTTGTTCAAAATAATTTTCTCGCCACAGTTCTTCCAGCATGGTGAGTCCAAGGTGCTGATTTTCTTCGTCTCCTCAGGTGAAGGATCACTTAGGGATGGTTCCCCTTCTGCTTATAGTCCAGTAAACATTTGAAATATATTCTTCTGAGATGTATCCCAAGATAAAATTTCCTTGTCTCTACTGGGTGTGGACGCCATGCTACCTGGTGTGGCCTCCATGCTGGTCTTCTCCCCAGCTGGTGATTTTTACAATGCAGATTATTTCTTCCTGAGACCCTCAGTACAAATGAATAGTCCATTGAATTTGGGCACACTTGGTCTGACATGTTGGCCTCTTTCCTTTGTCTGGAGAAAACCTGTTTACCAGTCCCCCTGATATGCCTCGTTAAAACACCTTTTCACAGACTTTAAAGCATAATATCAGTGAGTATTCATAATTCCACATACAACATTATCACATACATTACTTAATGATATGATTGACCAGTGTGTTGTTAGTTTTCATGTGATAGCTCACAAGGCATATTTTGTATAAATATTATTACAGTAGCCAGTAGGGTGTGAATAGAAGGGTGCCCAGCGTCAAAATCTATACCTGGTAGGTTGACCAAAGTAACATGACAAACGGCATAATCATCTTCTGATTGGATGTGGAGCTTGCCAAGCCAATCTGAGGCAGTCTCATCTGCAAAGTGCAGAGTCCTCAGAGCACCATCACATCTGGTCAGAGGGCTGTCATCAGTGATGTGTGACTGCGTCTTTGGCCACAGTCATGTGTGGGATTCTCTCTTTGGCCCCAGGTGTGAAGCCTGGCTGCACTTTGACCCAGGTTCACTAGAAATCAGTTCAGAAGGGCCCATTAGGAGTGTGGCAAATCAAAGCTGGGTCCCTGCCTGGTTGGGTCAGTATAAGAGAATGGCTTCTGGTGTCAGAGTCAGAAATTTAATAGTTTCAAAGAGGGATTGGATGTTTATATGCAAACAAAGTTTTGAAAAATATATAAAACTGCATGCTTTTGGGTTTAAACCAAACTTACTTTTAGGGGTCAGGATGAGATCTTCCACGGGGCATCATACCAGATCTGTTTACTGAGGGGTTTCTTGCCCCTTTCTCTGAGGCATCTGATGCTAGGCACAGCTGGAGATAAGAAACCAGACTAGATGAACTATGGGTCTAATCCACTATGATTCCTATATAGCTAGTTGATTTAGTTACCTGCTGTGATTTTGACCCTTAGATCAGCATTTTACAGCTTTTATCACCATTCACTTTGCTCTTCCTGTAAATACCTCTATACTTTCTCCCATACTGCCTCTGACGTGTGGTTAAAACTCACTGACAAAAATCTGAAACAGCCACCACTTTATGTCTCCTTCATATCCCTCTTCAGGCTCACCTTTACCATGATCGTCTATAAATCCAGCTTACTCATCATGGCTAGACAAGTGAAAACAAAACTGACACCCCCCACACACATTCCCCCATGCACTCTTTTTGGTTTGGCAAACCAACCAACCAACCAACCAACCAACCAAGATAACAAATAAAATATATCTAGTATTTGTTTAGTTCTAATTCAGGTTAGAACGTAGAACAGAATCTGCAAGATTGGACCATATCAGTATTCTGAGATTCACATTATTAAGATGACATTCCTACACACAGAGGGGAGAATGCTTTAATGCTCACTAGAGATTTCATTCCTCACCAAGAAACCAAATGGGGAGAGTGCTCTGTTAACCACTGTCAAACCCCATGTGGAAGCAAGTCACCATATACCAATGACACTGCTCCATCCCAAACATGGGTCAAATTAATTCATGGTATAAAGTTGACTGAAGGCCAGTAAAGGCTCATGACTCTTTTTTTCCCCTCTCCTTTAGAAATACTGGACAGTACCTGCTTGAGAAAGTAGTAATTTGTGAAGACACTCAGATTGTAATGGTTCTTGCAGTTACAGTAAATATTTCTTTGATTTGTTCCCCTCTCCACCCCAAGATGGTAAATATGGAAAAGAAGCTACAATTGCTCCTAAGGTAGTAACTGACATACTGTGAACTGCCTCTCAACCTTTCTTCATTACAAGGTTCATTCTCCATTTAGTTCACATTTATTGTTTTATAATATTTACACAAAATACACTGATGCATGAAAAAGAGTCTACACAAATCAAACGGATGCTGACCTTAGCAGCATTACAGGGATATTTTTGCAAGGATGAACTGCTCTTGACCTATTTCTCCAATGAAGTAAATCTAGTATGCTTTCCATTAACATGATATGTTGATATTCTAGTCTAGCTCCCAGTGGCCATGTGTCAATATCAAAAAAACATCATGGCAAATGGCATTAATAGCACCGGCAGAGAGGCAATGGAGACTAAAGTATCTTCTCACCCCTAGAGTTAGTACAGCTAGATCAAGTGACACTGGTGAGGCAACCTGCAAAAGCTTATACTGGCAGTGCAAACTATATAGCATCTTTCAAGACCATACAGACACACACATGGCACCAGCCAAGATTAGATTTGATTCTACAGTTCAGTTTGTTTTATTTACCTTCAGGAGTCCATTTATTCCTCAGTGTTGTCTAAATAATCAGACTTTCATTACCCAAAAAGGTTTATAGTGCACAGTTGAAAATGTGTATGCACTGAGAGTCTGAGGAGATTTGAATTCATTCCTAATTCACACAGTGCTTAACAAGTCTCAGTTAAAGTGAGAACTACTTTCTTCAATGAATATTTTATGTTTTGAAGAGTCTAGCAAATAGACCCTAAGTATAACTAAACTAATATCCTTTAAATTTAATCATGCAGATGGTAACTATAACCAATGACTTAATGTGTGTGCATGCACATGTGTGCATTTGGTAAATGCACTCATCACAATGTGAGAGCATGATTAATTGCTTTATTAGATAACAACAGGCCACTTGGCCCAAAACACTTACCTCCAAGTTTGTTTCAACTTCAGCTCTCTGCTTGTCATGTGGCAAGTGTGCAGGAGATAGAGAGAAGTGATTCAACAGAAGGTAGGGCAGGAACATTATAAGCTATATAGGACTGAATTAGAAGAGAAATCTGGCTTTGGAACTTTATCCTTTTCAAAGAGACCTAAGTACTAAAATCATATACAAACAAAAAACCTTTGCATCATAGTTATGGAGAAACATGTTACTAAAATTAAGAGGAATTATTATTTTTTTGTCTCACTGACATATTAAACCAGTAAAGTACACATGAAATGAAGTGTTTTGCATGAAATGTTTGGCCATTTCCCAACTTTAGACTGCATGCAAAAATCCAGTGATGTCATTTGGAATTCCACTTGTGGGTTGAGAACATGACATAGCTTTTTGCATGGATGGTGTTCTTGGAATGAACAAGGAAAGTGATTTTGTTTGAATGGTGTGGCACTTACATTTTTAATTAAAATTTCCCTTTTAGTTCTTAACATGTTTATCTCTGTGACCTACAGAGGCCCTCAATGCCAACTGGCAGAGAGAACATCACCACATAACTCACATGAGGCCTGACACACTCATTTCCCTAACACACTTGTCATGATCTGTATTTAAAATGTGTCATGTGAGGCATCATATGCAAACTGATAACATACTGACCATTAATATTGTGTTATGTATGCACAGGAGGTGCATACAAATTATAGATGCATTCTTAAAAGGTGTTCTGCAAGCCGTGCGTAAACCCAGACAGTCCTAGACCAAAGAATGTTATTTTCCCTGTTTTCCTGTGTCTCCAAAGTAAATTGTGTCAGGTAACACCTCAGAGGACAACAAAAAGTACATCTGCAGAGAAGGTAAACAAAGCTATCAAGGTAAATGTGCAGGGTGCAAAGATGACTTAAGGATCACAGTGGGGTATTGGAGCCTGCACCCTCACAAAACCTTCCTGGCTTTTGAAATAGAGACGATAGACTTTAAGAGAGATAAGGAGAAACAGAAAGCTATTTTGGCATCCACCACTGGGAGGACAAAAGAGGCTAGTGCTCATGTAACCTGAGAAATGGGGATCCTTCAGCTAAGGGGTTGAAGTCTCTGGGAACTGACTATAGGCAAACCTGCTTAAACAAAGAACATAACTTGCTGAAGTTAAGACTTAGTCACTAGAAAGTGTGCTTTGTTTTGTTTTTCTTGTAACCATATCTGTGTCTTTTATTCTTATTTATCAGTAGGTCCCAGGCCTGAGTAGCATTCCTCCCTCAGCTTTCATGTAATGGTGTTGGGTGCCATACAAACCCTAAAATAGATATGATAGGACCAAGATGAGTGAAGCTGCTGCCATAGTTCTCTGATCGTATGGAAAAACCTGGCTATTAATGACACCATACATCTTGTTTCTTCTTTTCACAATGCAGCAAGGAGAAAGAAAATGAACAGGATTGAGAGAGGCCACCTCACTCTCATCAAGAGAAGGGTGGAGGAACAGAGTTATTTGGGGACACAAGATAGGAGAAGATATTCTGCTTCCATCCTACTTTTCAGAAATATTTCAGTAGCAAGTGAAATGAATCCTGCTTCTAAACACCTCCTCAGGTAGGTTGTGATTCTGAGCTCAAAGGGACACACTCACACTAGATTTGATCTAACTACAGAGCTAAAAATAGAGATTAGCCATGGCAGGGCAAGTGTGGGATGGCTAACCCAGAGTCTCAGATGGGTAGTATTTGGGCTGGCACTCCTGTGCTGCTGCAATGTTATTTTTAGCATGCTAGCTCAGAGAACGTCTCCTTGATCTGGGACTCCTAGGAGTCATGCTGCCAGCTCCAGGGGTAGACATACCTCTATAGTTTTTAAAGTGTCTTGGCATTTTTTGTAGTAAAAGCCACTCTACAAATATAATATTGAATTACAGGTAGTATTCCATGGGCTCTGAATAGAGAATATGTGTACTCGATATTTTCCCAATGTATCTTCTTCCTGGGGTTTGTCTTTACTGGTAACTTAAGACCAGATTGTGTCCTGCTCTATGTGACAGATCTGAGACACCAGGAGGAATAGGGCTCCATACATCTTTGTGCAACCTCCCCAGACTTTGGGTCTGGTTATGTAAATTGTAAGCATACTATGTGTGAGAGTTGGTAGGCAGAAAATAAAAAGGAGTAGAGAAGGAGTATACTTTTGGCCCTTCCTCACCAGCACACCAGAGCCAGCACTGGGTTGTGTCATTATGTATTTCTAAGTAAAAGGCCAACAGGAAGTTGCCTCTACCCCCATGCACAGAGCAACAGCAACAGAGAAAATTGTGCCAGTGCCCCCTGAGCTACTGCTGGGGTGGTGCAGCTGTGGTTCACGGCTGTGTCTAAAGGCACAATCCAGTCCTAATCATGAATGTCTTATGGAATTTTCAAATTCAGGTTTTTAATAATTCACCATCTATTAGGTTCATGCATGCATACCAAAAAGCATAGTCTTCCTGCCTGCCTCTTTGTGTTCTTACAAATTAAAAATCTTTCATGGGATCTCCATCATGTTTTTCAAAAATTAATTAATTATGCAGAGAACTTGAAATTCAACTTTTTAGTTTGTTGTTATAAAGACTTGGAAGAGCCTTAATTCTAGAGTAATGAAAGTGATGCTACAATAAGTAGTGTGCATTTGGAAAATTATTCATAAGCAAGTTTAGACCTGTTTTGTAAACTCCAGCTTGAGTTAATTTGTCTCCTTTTGTGTTCTCTTCAGCTAACCTCACATTTGAGAAATAATCAATAGTTTGATACATTACTGAAATGAAAATTAATATAAATGAATGAGCTGCTAAATTGATTCTGCACTGTTAAGTTTCACCTAGGACCATGATCTACAAGTAAAAAAGAAAAAAACATATTACTAGGGTCGCAGTTATTAGGGTGAAATATATTCATGGTTGCACTGCTTCCAGTTTTTAGAAAAGGTGCATCTATATACTAACATAAACCACATGTTCTTAGTGATATGTGTAAGAAAAGAAAATCCCCAGAAATATTTGATTAAGCAAAAAGGTTAATTGTAAATTAACCTGGGGATTCAAGTAACCTGGGTGGCTAATATAGGGCATTAGTAATATGTACATACCAGTTAAAACTGCATCATCTGTAAAAAAAATATTTGCTTTCATTTTGAATATTTTATTTCAATTATGATGTACATGCACCAGGTTTATGAATAGACCTGATTAGAAAAATACTATTGTTCCCCCAAAATTTGGACTCAAGGCACCCCAATAGTGGCCTGTCTATAAATGTAAACCAATTGTTAATTTGGCCCACTTCAGTGGGTAACAGGATTATGAGCCATCCTAGAGGAATTGCCTGGGTTTTACCAGTCAGTTGGTCTCTGACCCTCAGAGGACTCCCCAGAACAGACAAATTCTGTTAATCCATGAGAAGACACAGATACAGCCCTTCTTGGCTCAAAGGATTGACACTCAAGCAGCAATTCTTTGAAAACGAAGTAACATTTATTCAAAGAAAATAACCAGTTACAATACTCTTAATAATCAAGAAAGAATACATTGTAATACATGACACATAGCTTAGCACAATTGCATTGCATTTAGAAATCATATACTAAGGTAACGCAATAGACTACACAGACCATATGTTGCATGATACGGTACACATTGGACCCCTTAAACAAATGTATAAAACCTTAATATCATGCTATTAAATCTATTACAATGTAACACACAGATTTCCTATACATATGTAAAATGCAACATTACAATTAAAGAACATTAAATATTAACATTCTATGAGTGATGCTTAATCAGTCATAGAATGGGTGGGGTACAAATCCATTCAAATGCAGGCATCCAGCTTTATTTAGAATCATACTCATGCATTCCTTATAATTAAAAAAGGAATTATATACTTACTTTCCTGCTTTATAATCCCTCTGTACCATCTTAAGGGTCCTTCTGCTCTGTCAGATAGTGATTTCTGCTCTGCTGCTGCTTATTCATAGCTTATTCTTGCTCTTCTCCTGCTGCTGTCTTCTCACTTTGCTACTACTTTCTCTTCTCCACTGACACATCCACACCCAAGCCTGTAAGCTTTCTGCCTTATATATTATTTTTGGCCTTCTCTGATTGGTTGCTTTCTCAATTTCAGCTATTAGCCTGGATCCTTCCTGTGGGGGTGAGACCTACTTGGCCAATCAGCTTTACCTGTCATTCAAGCTGGACCTAGCTGGGAACCTCCTCTTGACCCCTCCCTTCAGGTATTTTGGAATGAACTCAGCCCTACTCTGATGAACTTTATTTCACCCCAATCTCCCATCTGCTATTAGTCAATTTAGTCAAAGTCCTTCATTTTGATGTCTCTAATATAAAATTATTGTGGTTGCCATTTTGGATTTCTAGTTATAAATGATCATTATTTATTACTTATCAAAAGCCTTAAATCTCTAACTAATTACATTTTTATGCATGTTCAAGCATTATGACGCTGTCACCACCTTTGTTATGTTAATTGCAAGAAGTGATTTCTCAAGGAACTTAGGTGTGTTGTTCTCCCTGTAAGAAGTACCCCGTAAACTGGTTCCTATATTCTACTACAGCTGCAGTTTCTGATTGATAGCCTAATGCAGAGTGCACCATAGTAATCCAGTCCCAAGATGACAAAGACACAGATAACTGTTATGAGGCCCTCATCTAAAAGAAAAGGCTTCAGCCTGTTGTCCAAGCAAAAATGACAAAAAGCATTTTTAGCTATCATTGCTAACTGAACACCCCACAAGGTTCCCAGAATGTGAACTTGAGTAACCAAAGGAAGCCAGATCCCCTTACACCAACTGAGGGGAATGACGTATACTCTGTCCTTTCTTCAAGTTGTTTTTTCCTTATTATCAGCAGAACCTGAAAGGACTGAATCACAATCAGTTTTACATTAGCCCTTGCCAGACATTGGAAAATTGGATCAACTTCATGAGTTGTCTAATGAAATGGAAATGTCACCTTGAAATAAGTAACTAGAATTGACCAGAAAACAAATGCATGTCCCATGGAAATTTGAGGGTTTGGCAACAATTTCATCCCAATTTAGGGCAGAACATTTTTGTTAAAGTGAAGGTGACAAGAACCTTCCAGATGAGGAGTCATCCTTTCAATTTCCCAATGAAAAAAAAAATAGGCAAAATTGAAGTTTTCCAATAGAAAAATAAAATTTTGCAAAATGGTGTTTTCTGTTGTAAAATTATTCCAATAGGAAATTGCTGATCTGTTCTAGAAGCAATATAAGAGGGACTTCGATGAAGATGAACAATTGCTTAACACTTTATTTGTCCTCTTAGCAAAAAAGGGACAGTGCCGTTCAAGAGCAACTCTATTCATCCTTGCCAGTGTCCACTATTTTGTCAGAAACACCTCATGGTCAATGTTTAAAAAGGCGGCTGATAGACCATAAGAACACTTGGATGTTGTATAATACCAACAGACCACTGACCAAGAAAACTAGTGAAATTTCTGTGTCCTACACCTAGACCTAAAACCAGATTGACCAGGCTCAACATCTGAAGACTCAATTTTTGACAGAGTTGCTTTGACATCCCCTCAATCACTTTTCCTGAAATGGAAGATTAGAGACCAGGTGATCATCTGGTGAAAGTATTACATTTTAAATTTAGTTTCCAATGTGATGCTTGCTAGCCAATATCATATTTCTAGAAGACTTTATGCTTACTATAAATTGTAACACTATGAACTGTACTCCCAGCATGCTTTGCATTCATGCTAAACTTGTAGTTGAAATGTTCAAAGAACAGGAGTCATAAACAGTTTACCTACTATTACATATAGGAACTGTTGGAGACAAGTTGTATGTTCTAGGAATAATTGGTGAAGATGGTCTGTGTACCCTGAAAAACAGGTATGAAACTAGATAAGAAAAAGAATGAAGAAAGCCTTGTGCTAATGATAGTGGAATTTGAGGAATTTTCCATCTGCAGTAAATAAGTAGGGTAATCATTTTGGGACAGACTGAGCTGCTGCAAGACTGTTCCCCAGAGATTGTGTGTGATGATTAATCTGTATTTAATATACTAATTGAGCCAAGTTATCTGACATGTCCTCAATAAAATAATGTAATCTTCAACCTGCTGGCATGTTGCCCTTCTGATGGGAGGCACTGATAATCTCCACCAGTGTTGGGTACTCCCGCTCACTACTGGATTTTATCAGCAACGGGAGTTATGGGTCAATTTTGCAGGTGGTAACACAAAGCTCCCTAAGTCTCTGATACCGTCTAAAGTTTAGGGCTTGGCTACACTTGCGAGTTAGAGCACATTAAAGCAGCCCTGGGCGCCATAGCTCACTACCTGTCCACACTGGCAAGGCAAGTAGAGCGCTCTGACTCCAGGGCTAGAGCGCTCCTGGTACTCCACCTCGGTGAGAAGATTAACACTTGGTGCGCATTGGCTGAAACGCCCGGGAGTCAGTGTGAACGAGGTGTTACATTACTGCGCTCTGATTAGCCTCTGGAAACATCCTATAATCCCTTTAAGTCAAGTGGCCAATCTTGTCATTGTTTTGGAATCACTGCAGGCATGCCGATATGCCCTTTGAAAGCTCCATTTCTGACAGCTGGCATGCTTATCTGCTCTGAGACAAAGCAACCATTACTGTGGAATGCTGTGTGTGAGAGAGAGAGGTGAGGGGGAAGGGAGGGTCTGTTGTTGTCTGAACTTACAAGACAGTATGCTGACATGCTCTCATCCCCCCAAAAACCCACTCTCTCTCCCCCCACATACACACAACACACTCCCTGTCGCACTCCACCGCACCCCCTCATTTGAAAAGCACGTTGCAGCCACTTGCATGCTGGGATAGCTACCACAATGCACTGCTGACTGTGGCCATTGCAAGAGCTGCTAATGTGGCCACACCAGTGCGCTTGCAGCTGTCAGTGTGGACAGATTGCAGCACTTTCCCTACTGCGCTCTACAAAAGCTGGTTTAACTCAAAGCGCTCTACATCTGCAAGTGTAGACATGCCCTTAGAGAAGGCTGCTCCAGAATAGGCTTTGTATCCATGGAAACTGAAAGCTCAGTTCAAATTTTGGCAATCTTGGCAAAGGGCATTTGCTAAGGATCAGTATCTGGGGTGGGGACTGGGGATTCACAATGCACAGAAATGCTATCCAATAATCTAGGAAAATAAGTGACAGCTCCATTTGATTCTGTAGGGAGAATGATATAGTTGGAATTATAGCACATATGGAGGTATAAGGCATATATATATATATGTGTGTATGTATATATATATACACACACAAAACAAGAGTGTTTCACTCCAAAACATCAGACATTACCAGTATATAGAGAATGATCACCTAGGCAGCTGCCACATGAGACCTTTTTATCTAACTTTCTTTTACATTGACATGATTAGTCTTGATAAGTGTTTTGTTTTGCTATGAATTATTTAACATGCTGGTTTATTTATATAAATTACAAAATATCCTGTGCACAGGATCATAAAATCTTGTCTAAATTTCATCAATTAAAAAGTATAAATTTAAGTGTCACTGAGTGATCTTTGTCGTTAATATGACAATAAATAAATGTGCCCAATGGACTAATGGCCTTTATTACAAACAAAAAAATAAATATAAGGGCCAGATCCTCAGATGGTGTAAACTGGAGCTGCATCAATTTAGTTCACCTGAGGATGTGGCTTGAAATGTTGTTTTAATTTTTAAACCCAAATTGTGACTTGGACTACACCTGTGCAGAGAAGTAAGGCTTAGTGAGAACCCTTCCTACCCATTCCTCTATATGGGATACTTGGGAGTAAATTAGGTCCAGGCATGCAGAAGTAATTAGATGCAGCATGCTCACTGCTCCTAACTTTGTAGCAGGTGAATAGGAAATAGGTGGAGCCTCGGCTTCAGCCCCCGCAACATACCCAACAACACAGCTGAATTAGCATGGGGTTTGCCATTATTTGACCCTGGTGTTGTGTGTCTGAGTCAATGCTGGTTCGAGATTGTCAAATAACAGGCTCAATTGGAATTAATCAATCAAGGATTATTAATCAGGGATTAGTACAGCACTATACAGAATACAGAACGAATAGATACATTACCTCCTTGATGTAATAAAGATCTAGTTCTGTGTCTCTTCTTCACTTTAACTGCTGGCATGCAGCAGTTTCATTCCTCAACTAAGTTCTAATGCCCAGTGTCATTATATATGGTTTTTAATCAAAGAAACCTCTTTGCCAAAGGAAACATATGTTCTGATGTCATTTCTCTATATTCTCAGTTTACCTAATTTATGTGTGATTATTTACAGTTGAAACAAGTAACAATTCTTCAAGATAATATCTTTCAGTGGGTCTTTCTTCCCACATAATCATTCTTTCCTGTTGATTCCCCCGAATAGGAAATATCTGCTTTAACAATCATCCCTTATCAGTTTACATATATATATATATATCATAGATAAACCATATATAACCTTATATATATATAAACCAAAGCATGATGGTTTCCAAGACTGTCTAGCATTCCATAGACATGGAGACAACAGGTATTATTAGGTACAGTCTAACACACAGAATTCCCTCAATACTGTTACTTATCAGTCAAAGACCAGTGCTCTGGGCCTTACAATTCAACATCATCATCATCATCATCAGTCCCATAACCGCATTGTTCATTGGGGCACATTACTGATGAGCAATCAACCAATTGTCTCCACCCCTGACGATTGTGTGTCAGTGCTTGAGTCTCTGCAGTCCATTCCTGTCCACTCTTTTATGTTGTCAATCCATCTCTTCTTCTGTCTACCTCTTCTTCTCTTCCACTGTACTGTCCCTTGGAGGATGATCTTGGATAGGTCAGATGATCTTGTTACATAGCCATACCACTTCAGCTTGCACTTCTTCATGGTCATCAGGAGGTCTTCATATGACCCAGAGCATTGGGTGATGATGTTGCAGACCTCTTCATTAGTGACATGGTCAAAGTAGGAGATGCCCAGGATTTTACGGAAGTATCTCATCTCTACTATCTGTATTTTCTGTTCATGTTCTGACATAAGGGTCCATGTCTCGCACGCATACAGAAAAATGGAGATGACCAATGCGTGCAGCAGTTTCAGTTTGGATTCTAGGGAGATGTTTTTATTCCTCCAAATTGGCTTTAGATTTGCCACTGCTGCTGTTGTTTGTGCAGTTCTTGCCCGAATTTCTGCCTTGGATCCTTCATCAGTGATGATTGCCCCCAAATACTTGAACTGTTTCACTGTCTCCAGCTCTTGTCCACTGACAGTGATATGTGAGCTGATCCCATCACATTTGTCACCAGCTTCATTTTCTCTGCACTGATTTCTATGCCATATTTTGTGGAGGTTTCATCCAACCATTTCACAAGGTTGGCAAGTTCATCTTCACTGCCTGCCAGGCCATCAATGTCATCAGTGAACCGAATATTTGAGATTGTTTGCCTCCGAATGCTGACTGTGCATATGTGATCTTCTAGGGCATCAGTCATTATGCACTCCAAGTAGATGTTGAACAGTATAGATGAAAGAAGGCAGCCTTGCCAGACTCCAACAGTAATGCAAAACCACTCTCCTATTGTGCCATTGATGAGAACTGCACAGCTGGCCTTGGCACACAGTTGTTTAATGGTAAGAATAAGCTTACAACCAACATTGTACTTCTTCATATTTGCCCAGAGAGCTTTGTGCCATACTCTGTCAAACACCTTCTTGAAGTCAACAAGACGTGGTAGATGTCCCGTAAGTACTTCTCACATAGAACACAAAGGTTGAAAATCTGTTCTGTGGTACTTCTTCCAGCACAAAAGCCTGTTATTCAGTGAGGATATTCTCCGCTTGCGACTTTAATCTGTTCAATATGACTTTCAACATCATTTTGCTGGGATGGCTAATTAAGCTTATTGTCCGGTAATTTTGAAACAATTGCAGGTTGCCTTTCTTTGGCAGAGTGATGACTAGTGACTGTGTCCACGTGGAGGGCCACTCACCGGTCTGCCAAACCTTGTTGCAGATCTTGGTGAATACATCTATTACTATTTCTCCTCCAAATTTCATCAGTATGGCTGGGATGTTGTCAATACATGTAGCCTTTCCGTTCTTGAGTGGTTTCACAGCTGTCTCCACTTCTTCATGTAGAATTGGAAAGTCATCCTCCTCTGTTAAATCTGAGATGTCTAAGACACTAGGATTTCCATTTGTTTGGTGGTTGTATAGATCAGAGTAGTAGTTTGTCCACCTATTGATGATGTCCCTTTCTACAGTAAAACTGTTCCCTTCTTTGTCATGAATTGCATTAGCTTTGGTCCATCTTTCCATTGTCAGATCTTTTACAACCTAGAAGGCCTGTTTGCTATTTTTATTATTGATACACTCTTCAGTTTTAGAGCATTGTTTTTTAATCCATATCTTCTTGACCACCTTCATTCCTTTCTTGATCTCTCTGCCAATCGCTCTGCATTTATCAGCTCCCTCAGGGCTGTTCTTGTCTCTCTTAAGTTCTCTTCTAATGTCACACATTTGTAGTATTTCATTTATGACCCATGGTTTTGTCTTCTTACGATGTTTCCCAAGGATGTCCATTGCTGCCTCATTCATTACAGCGTTGAAATTGTTGGTCATTGTTTCTACATTTTCCTCTACAGCGAGCAGCGGAGCAAATTTTCCACCGATCATTGCTTAGAATCACTCTGCAATGTTTCGGTCTCTCAGTCTTGCTAAGTTAAACTTGGTTCTGGTGAACTTTGGCCTGATGATTTTCCTTAGCCTCAGCCAAAAATTTAGCATCACAAGGTCGTGATCACTCCCAATATCAGCACCAGGGGAGCTCCCTGTTTTAGTTCTGTTAATCCAAGAACGAAATCGTTATTTCACCATGATGTAGTCGATCTGGCTGTGATGTAGACCATTAGGTGCATGTCATGTTGATCATCTGGATGTGCTAGGAGCTTTATGTGCTCCTAATGTGTTTGCAAGAACCAGATTATTATAGCTGGCAAGCTCCAAAAGTCTCAATCCTCTCTCATTGGTTATCACATTACAGAAAGGGCCACGATAATCTCGCCAATCTGCCTGTGCGTCAGTACCCACTTTAGCATTCCAATCTCCTTATACAATCAGGATATCTTTCTTGTGTACCTTATTGATGATGTCTGGGAGCTGATTGTAAAAATCTTCAATTTGCTCATTGTCATAGTCTGTTGTACGGGCGTAGATTTGTACCAATGTGATATTAAATGGTACTGCCTTTAGACGGACGGAAATAAGCCTGCTGGACATTGGACAGCATCCTAATACTGAATTCTTGACATCTTTATGCACAAGAAATCCTACACCCTTGACATGTTTATCTTCTCCACTGTAATAGAGTACATGGCCTTCTTCCATTAATACTGTCGTGGTCAAAGACACCCACGCAGTGATTTTAGTTCAAAGACTCAAGCCTGAGGCCAGTTTATTGACATACATACCAGTGCACTGGGGTGCAGTCCGAAGACTGACACCCCGAGGACCGCTCGCAGGCGGATTTTTATTTCATTAAACCGCAAGCAAAGTACAAACAACACGTCATGAGTTAAGAAATTAGGGTTGGGGTCAGTCCCTCCCCTAAACCGCGAGTTAAGAAACTAGGGTCGGGGTCAGTCCCCCCTCCCCCTTCTCCCCTGGTACCTTCCTCATTATTTTCCGAGAATTGGGTGTTTATTTGGGTAGAGGAACGCTTGGTGGTTTTCACCAGGGGTGGTACTTGGCACCAGTTTGGGTACATTTCTCAAGACACGTTATTTTCCGGAGTCTTTTGGTTAAAGATTAGGGAGGAGGGGTTTCCATGGGATGCCTAAAGAGGATCTATGATTGGCTATTTTTGCAGATAGCTGGAATCACGGAGTGGGTCACAGATCACCCAAAGGAGAAGCTGCATGAGTTAAGAAATTGCATTTAGCTAAAGTTACCTATTGCTTCACACAAGTGGTTATTATATTTCATTAGTCATGAACATATTTCATTAGTGCTGCTGCTGGGGCTTTTTTTCTTTATTCTTTCCCTCCTTGCCCCCCCCCTCCTCTGGTCATGATCCTTGACCGAGTTTGGCAGGGAATTGTGCAGTCTAGTCTAACTCAGGCTTTAGGCCTGCCCTACTCTGTGTAAAGGCCATCATCATAACAGATCTCTGTTGGAGGGTTTATTTCGGGGCTCACAGATTCAAAGCTCTGGCTATCAAAAAGAAGGCCCCCCTGTTCTATTTCCCCACAGTACTTCTCCAAAGTTCTTTCATCTGACCTCAGAGATTCTTGGGAGGTGCCAGGTGTATTGTTCCATTTTGTAAGTGAGTTCTTTCAACCTCCCTATTTGTCTCAGTGTCCTTACATTCCATGTGGCTATGGTGATTTTATCTCTTCCACGGATCCTCTTTGTTGGGGTTACACCAGTAGTATACTTGTTGCATCTGTCCTGGTGGGAGATGGATGGTGAGGTCATTATTAACCCAGGCTGCGGTCAATCCGGTATGGACATCGTTGACTTTCTCATCATATGGTGTCTTGGGAAAATTTCTAACCTGGGAGAGCCCATCCCTCTCCAGGTGGCCCCCTTTTAGTCACCTCTTATGACATGCAGAAGGAGCAGTGGGCCTATTCTGTCCCTGGATCCATAGAGGAAACAATTCAACATACTCTTTGTTAATATCATAAAGATTTTAAAGAATAGTTGATATATGAATCTAGTATAAAAAAGAAAAGGACTAAAAGGGTTAATATTTACTAACAGCTATTAATACTGGTGTCAGCCAGAGCAAATTATTCTCTCCACCCCTGGAAAGCAGGAAGGGAATTGGGTGTCAGGAGAAATGTCTGAATGACCATGCATCCTGGGAATACTCCTGTAGTGATGCAGTTTACACGTTACTCCTTGCTAAGAACTGCCACTAAAAGTACAATTTAGCCTGCAATCCTTACTTTCCCACTGATGATGAGTAATTAAAAGAAGAAAATGTCTTTAACATACTAAATCAAAGGCTGTAGATCAAATAAGTATCTTCCTGAATGTGGAAATATAAGTACTAAATTAATCAGGTTTGATATAATTTAATCTTGAATGGGACTCTGTGGAAAGAAGAAGGTTGTTTGTGCTTATGAGGTTAGCTGGAGCAGTCTCCTGTTCTGAGTAGCTGTAACATTCACAGCTTCATAAAAAATATTTGTTTTATGTGAATATGTCTTGTGTATACACCTAAGCTAAGTTCATCCCATTCCCCCTCAAAAATCTCACATTTTTTGATATATGGTCTGAGATAATATGATTTATAGGAGCAGGGAAAAAATAAGTGAATTATAGGATACTACTCTTCACAAAGGAATGTATTTGACGTTTTCCACAAGAAACTGTGAAATTTACATTGAAATTGCCCTTGTGCTTGACACAGTGGGACATACTTTCAAAGTAGTGTAACACTGGCCCACACAGGGACCTTGGCAGTGGGGATCAAACCTGGGACCTCTTTAGCTTAATGTATGAGTCTAGTCCTTGAGCTAAACGACATACATCTTAGCCAATGTTGTAGCAAGCCCAGCAATCTTTAGCTGGCCTAGCCACCACTAGAGGAGGACAGAGTGCTACCCTGAGCAAGCACAGTTACAGTCGCATCAACCTGGTCCCTAAGGGCCCCATCTTGAGGAGTTCCAAGTACCTGCAACTCATTGACTATAATGGGAGAAAACATGTTCAGCACTTCTCAGAATAAGCTCATAAATCCATGAGCCTAAGTTTACAGTTTGTATACACAAACAATTGTGTGTGCCAGTCTTTGCATGTGCTATTAGCTCAATGTATTTGGAATAATAAAGGGATGACTGAAATTCTATGGACTGTTATACAGTGATATACAGGAGATCAAACCTGATAATCTAATGTTCCCATGTGGCCTTAAAAATCTATGAATACATGAAGGTATTTGGATATCTATCCAAAATCTGTATGCAAATTCTGGTTAATACTCAATTTACAAATTTTGGCTCATTTTTTTCATCAAAAATAAAATATCCTGACTAAATTGAAATTTTAACAAAACAAGTTGATCAAAAAAGTACTTCATAGAAACAGTAGTTATCTGGGCAGAAAATTTTCTACTATCTCTAGTGACTATATTATTATATAGTACTTCTTGTTTTCTAATGAACAAAAGCCTCAGACCAAAGGCTAAATTGTTTCCTATCAGATAGCTTTGAATTCTAATCTCTATCTGCTGACATATTGGTTTAATTTGTAGCTGATTGCTTCTTAAAAGAATGAAGAAAAGAAAGAAAGAGCGAGCACATTATATCAGTCTGCAAAATGGCTGCATTGATTTTTTTGGAACTGTGGCTGCTGCTTGAAGAACTGTATGAGTCTTGTAGCTATTCACTTTTGACATAAAACATATACAAAATATTTATTACTAGTCCTGTTGATCCATTACATTATGTGGCTGTAAGTCACATAAAGCAGACACATGAGACCTGCATTTAACCTACCCTGTTATCTAATAAATGAATACGTGAGAATTTGGAGGAGGATACTCTATCCACAGAAGCATAAATGTAGCCCATCCTAACACCCCAAGTGGTGATCTCCCCAAATTTAAGTATTATAAGGTCTGTGTAGTTATTATTTTTGAATGTCCTAAAATGTGCTGGGTGTCACATAAAACAAATAAGACACAGATCCTGCCCTGAAGAGCAAATAACTGAAATTCAGATTTATATAAGTGAGGGGCATGATCAAAAAAAAAGAAAGCATCACTGTCTCTCACTTGGTGTTTGTACAATTGCCAGCACAATGAGAAGGAATCATTAGATACATTATATAATTAGGGTTACACCTCCCCAGAAAACTATTCCTATCCACCATAACTTCAAAAATTAGTTTTAAATTGAAACAGTCCCTACTCCCCGGTCCTTTCGCCCAATCCACAGCTCCCACTTGTGTGTGAGGAGGGTAGAGGGGGCTTTGGGATTTTCATCCCAGTAGGGATCTCCCTGCACAATGTTCTCACTACCAGTGTGGGCTCTGCTGTCCTACCCCTCCGAAGCTTACTTTCTCTGTGGTAAGAGATGGTTTGTAAAAGAGCATGAAGAGCTGACAATGTTTACAAGGAATCTTTCTGGTGCAGACTGTCATCTCACAGTCGGAAGCAAAGGAGAGGTTGTCTCCCCATTTTCTCTCAGAGGGGGAAGTAGATCATGGAAAGGCAAATGGAAACAGCAGCAAGAGCAATTGACTGAACTATTAGCAATTTGCACCTAAGATAACATTTGCCCCAGTGAAGAGGGGCAGCATGAAGCCTGTGCACTGTTTAAGTCCTATCATAGGACCTTCCTAAAGTAACAGAACACTTAGTGCAGGGATCGGCAACCTTTGGCACTCGGCCCATCAGGGAAATCTGCTGATAGGTCCCACTGGCAGCGGTTCGCCATTCCAGGCCAATGGGGACTGCGGGAAGTGGCGGCCAGCACATCCCTCAGCCCGCACCGCTTCCGCAGCCCCCATTGGCCTGGAACAGTGAGCCGTGGCCAGTGGGAGCTGCGATCGTCTGAACCTGTGGACGCTGCAGGTAAACAAACTGTTCTGGCCCGCCAGCGGATTTCCCTGATGGGCTGTGTGCCAAAGGTTGTTGATCCCTGATGTAATACAATGTAGTGTAGCTCACCTAATTTTATTGCAAGTCTTGTAATATTTGATGTTGTTCCTAAACCCCCAGCTCCTGGATTCATATGATTATGTGAGAATTTTTGCTTTCATTTAAAACAAAAAGTAAGTAGCTAGCCCTCATGGTTGGGGAGAAGTGCTTGAAAATATGTCCTAAAATGTAAGCAAGAAGGTGAAGGAAAAGACCCCATAATTTATGTACATTTAAAACTCAGGATTCATTGAGACCCAACTCATGATTTTTCAGCATTTGGGGTTGGCAGTACTGCATACTGGAACAGACCAAGGAGTACTAAATAGTTTTAAAATCATAGTTTGATAAGTGTTTGTGGTTTCTTTTTACTCAAATTCACAATTTCCCACTGTTTCCCAGGAACAATTTCCCAGTTTGTGCCTGGTGCTGGAGAATTAGGACATAAAATTGAGGTCATGACTAGTTTTGGTTATTAAAGTTACACTGATACTTTTCACAAGGGTAGGATGAATAGCCACAGAACCTAAGAAAGATTCCAGTTTCAAAGTTTACATTATTTCTCTACTACATTCACCCTGTAGTTTCACTGAATAAATCATTTTCTTATTTACTTTCTGTCCTAAATCACCTGCAGAGTGTCTGGGCACTGTTAAATCTGTCACATGCTACTCCAGAGGGTAGTTCATCTTGTGATTTAACTGGTTCATATTATACAGTATATTTAGTGTTCTCTAAATTTTGAACAGTATTCTGGTATATTCAGGATGAGATGTGCTATATGTAAATATTTTGTCATTTTATATGGACCAGATTCTGAGGCCCTTGATCAGAAACTCACATTGACACCAGTATAGCGTAAACAACTCTTGAAGGTTTTGATTTTGAGTCTTGTAATATTTGATGTTTATCCTAAAGCCTGAGGTCCTGGAGTCATGTTATTATATGATAATCCCAGCTTTCATTTAAAATAATAATAATAAAACATCTCTAGTCCTCATACCTGTGGAGAAAGTGTGAACTATAAATGCTTAAAAAAACCCCCCAGAAATCAATGAACCCCAAATTATAATTTCTTAAGATCGTATGATGTTTTTAAATTAATCTCGTGATTTTTGAATAGTTGGCAATACTATCAATTGGAGGGCTGAGAAATATCTGAGACCAAGACATTGTCTTGGAGCCCATGAGTTGGATCTCCATAGTCCTAATGGGCTGGTGATCAACTGCCTCCATGGTACCCATCTTCCCCTTATAATGGCCCTACCGTGTCTCTATGGAGGGAAGTCTACAAGGTGCCAGATTTGTACCCACTTAATCCCTACATGTTTAAAATTGGAAATAATTCTACCAAAATGTAAAAAACAAAAACAAAACACAAAAAATAAATATCCCCCAGAACTATCTCCAAACATGCATAACTTATATGAATATTGTAGTGAAGATTTCAAAGGCTAATGTGTTCAGCACAAAATAAGACATTTAGAATACAATTATCTAGAATTTGAAACTTATTCACAACTTTCTAGAGCACTTATCTTTAATGACACAATCTCCACAAGGTGGCAAAGTATGGAAATTCTTTGATCCTGAGACATTTGGGAATTGATATGAGACACTGTTTAAAAATGAAACTATGAAAACATCTTAAGGTGCCAGATCAAGTGGAATTATATGAAAAGCCAATTCCACTTAGACCTATGAGAACTACACAAGAAATAGACTCAGATATCAAAGTATTCTCTTCATTTCACACAAGTAAAGGCTAGGAAGCATAATGTGTGTAGGGGTTAGAGACCTATAGCTACAAGTGAGACATGTAAATGTAATTATTGTACATAAAAATACTTTCAAAATAATAAACATACATTATTGACTTCTGAGTTATATTAAAAAAAGAGAACACTGTGAATGCAAAAAGAGAACAGTGCAAAAAAACAGTTGTCAGAGCCTCAGATGGTTTAAATCTGTGTAGCTCCACTGATTGCAATGGAAAATTATTGTGGATCTGTCCCAATGATTTTTTGGTCTCCTACCCTTGAAAAGTTTTTGTAGTTTCCTTCCCCCCCCAGTAGTACTCAAATATTCATTCCTAAATCATTGCAGTGGAATTACTCCAATTTACACCAGTTGAAGTGGCCTAAAGTTTTCTAAAAATTTACAGCCATCGGTGCTTTTTCATTTTAAACACCTTAATACCTCATACATATGCTTCCTGGGGCATATTAATATATATTTTGTACTGCTCTGGGAGAACAGATCAGCTGTCTTTCTGAATTATTTCAAAACTCCAAACAAATGTAAGATCTCACAATACTGAAAATGATTGCAAACTATCCCATTATATATGTGAAAAACAGAGTTTTCAGAAAAAAACTGTATTATATTTCAGAATGTCTAACCAAAACCAAACTTGTTATATTTTCATTATAAATGTAGAATGCGTATTATGCAGAAGTACAGCAGTATTTGTCAGTATAAGCCAAATTCAAGACCCACTGAAGTCAATGGAAGCTGTTCAATTTACCTCAATAGATATTGTACAGGGCTCCACTATATGTGGGCTGTATGTAATATCGTATGTAAGACACTGCAATTTGTGTTATATTTTGTATTATATAATCATATATGAAGATAAAAAGAAATACCACGTTTTAAGGCCTCTCTACAAGGAGCAGAGTTAAGGTACAATGTTAAGTATCAATGTTTGTAATATTCTGAAGGAGTCATTGATTTATCATCCTTAACATTGCATTAATGCTACATTATTGCATAGAATTTCCTTAGTTGGCCTTAATTTGGACCTATTTATATTGATGCTTCCTGAACCAAGCTCTCCTTAAAGCCTCTTAAGCTCAGTAGTGTCCTTCGCCTACAGTTTAGAGCAACACTAACATAAAACACAGCAAAGATTTTCATTGCTCTACATCATGCTAGCTTTGAAATTATCCTTAAAAAAAGCACACGAACAAATAGAAACATTTAACTGATTTCATGCAGAGTTAATTCTCACACCCTCATGAACAGGACCGGCTCCAGGGTTTTTGCCACCCCACGCGGCGGAAAAAAAAATAAATAAAAAAATGTCGCGATCACAATTGTGATCGGTGGCACGCTGGCGGCAGCTCCACCGCGCCGCTTTCTTCTTCGGCGGTAATTGATGGCAGGTGCTTCCCTCTGAGAGGTCCCCACCTCCGAATTGCCGACGAACAGCCCGACGTGCCGCCCCTTCCCCTTGGCCACCCCAAGCACCTGCTTGCTGAGCTGGTGCCTGGAGCCGCCCCTGCTCATGAATACTTACTAACCCTCTTGCTTGTCTAGGCAAAGGTACACTTTCACTTTTTCCTCTCTTCCTCCTTTGTAGGAAAAGTAACATCACACACACACACAAATACACACACACACACACGATAAAAGTTTATTGTGAGTTTTAACCCTCCAGATTTATTCTTTGGGAATTTTCTCCATCAAAGAGACTCTCCTCTCTCAACATATTAGTTGTGATACATCCCGGGCTTAGGGACATTTTAGACTATATTATTTTATTTTTGTCTAGTCTAGATCTCAAGTGTAGTGTGTGTGTGTGTGTGTGTGTGTGGTGGGGGGGAATGCAGTTTTGCGCAAACTATTTGTTGCCTCTATATTTAAATATACACAGAACTGAGGGTGGATATACTATGTACTTTTATTTTATATGCTGTTATGGGAAGCAGAATTGAGTTCACTGAGTTAATATTCATCAGAGGAAATATCAAAAAATTGCTATATTCCAGGTGTCTTAGTCTTTCGTGGTGCCTAATTTAAATACCAGTGAAGAAAGGAAAATAAGAACTCATTTTAGGAGACTTCAACTACATTCTTTTGAGTATGAAACTTATCTTTGCTTCCCTGACATCATTTAAAAGGCAAGGTGAGACTATATATGAGAAAATAATAGATATTTATTTCCTCATATAAACAGAATGACTTTTTGTTTTGTTTTTTTTGGAAAACAGAGGTAATTGTTTTCCATTAAACATTTGATATTGAAAGGTTTTCTTTACATGACTCACCAGTATAAAGAAGTAAGTTCTAATTTTGGACACTTAACTATGATGCTTCTAGCTCAAAAATGGATCACAAATCTAAAGTCAGATTGTTTTCACCTGGAGCATTCAATGGCAATCATGCATTAGAATCATGTTGTCTTAACCTGTAAAAATAATACTCTAAGCTCACAGAGTTTTGGAATTGGGGAAACACTGTTCTTGTCTTTTATTCCTGTATATTAATTATTAGATCTGTGCTCCAGAAGTATAATATGGTTAAACAATAAACTAGGAGATTAAAGCATTCATCCATGAATAATAAAGTGAGAGGGATGGCCTATAAGGGCAGGCTGATGCATGAGATGCATTAGCAAAAGCTCAGCTGGCAAATAAGCAGGAAAACATGTTTTACCCACAGGTCAGAAAAAGATGTTGCACATCAAATTGCCAGAGATAAACACAAATTTGAATAAGGAAAAAGAACCCTGCCTCATATGCACAACAAGAAATGCATCAGGCAAAATAAATTACTCTGTTATTTGTGCCCTGGAAGACATAGAATGATGGAAGAAAAATCTCAGAATAAAATAGCATAGCTACAAAATAATAAGCACCTTTCAAAGTGAGGAAAAATACACTCTGGGGAATAAAAATCCCAACAATGAAGCCACTACAAAAATGGAATAAGTTCCCTCTAGAGAGTGGGGAGAGAACTCAAGATACATTAGCACTAATAATAGCACCATATGAATTAAAGAAATCATATTCTGTGATTAGAATATAAGAAGAAAAGAGCAAGGCTCTTACTATCATTATTACATCCACAAACAATACAAAACTTTATCAGGGAATTAATTTCAATTCAAGATGTCTCACTGACTTTAAAAAAAAAGAAAAAAAGAAGAAGAAGCCCTCTGCCCCTAAGCGTACCTTTTATAGCTAGACAATGTTTGGATGGCAGATTAAAATTTTCCCTAAAAAGACAAGCATTAATATAACCAAAATCATCTCTAGGATAAAATAAAAATCTGTTCTCCAGAAACTTATACTATTTGTAGAGTACAGAAGCATATTCCCAGTATAATTACATGTATGAAATGGAGGAAGCAGTGGCAAGCACAACACTATACATCTATTCAAACTACAGGTAAACCAAATATCCAGATATCTTAGTACCCATTGCCTAGCAATATACCTTTGTGGGCTATGCATTAACATTTTGTAACAGAAAACCTCTACTCCAGAGAAATTTAACACCACATCCAGCAGTAAAAGCAGTTTTATGTCCTGCTTGGAGAAGCATACAAATAGAGATAGATTTGTGTAGTCAGAGAAAATAATAGATGACTAAATATAGTAGCTCAAATTTTCAGACAAAATCCCTATAACTTACTAAGTAAAAAAAATTTACACATACACACACACACAAACATATATATACACACCCATATTGTTGTTGGTTTGAATGCATATTTGATTGTGAGAATTACAAACATTTATTTCTGTAGTTAGGCCTGTTTTTTATGTATACACACTATGTGCAAGGTTATATTCACTTCTGATTTTGTAACTGTGAAATAATAGATTTATTATACTCCAGTTTGAGTGGAAGACTTGAACATGCATCTGGCAAGGATACCCAAGAATAGAATTCTAATCAAAAGAGGGGTGAGTTATCACCATTCATTTTGCTTTGATTGTAAAAGTCCTTGAGCGGTGTGCATCACAAACACAAGAGTGTTACACTCCAATATAATTACAGGCTATGTTTGGTCACAATTAAGGTTAAGTACTAGGAGTTAAATCCTGGCCCCACTGAAGTCAAGGCAAGATTTTATTGAATAAAATGAGGTCAGGAATTCATCCTATGTGTAGACACTCCACTTAGTGGAAGTCATTACTCTCCTACTTTCTAGACGTGTTAAAAAGGGCAGTTGTGGGTAGAGATTAGGTCTCTGGGCAGACTAGGTCCTAAGTGCTATTCTCAACAAGCAAACAAAGATCTCAGTGCTTCTATATTTATCCTTATCTTGGTAAAAGCCGCAATACCTCGATAGATTCATCATCTTTTTTTAGTGCAGGATTAGACAAACATGCTGAGCTACTATATTATATTATATGGCTATTATACTTAGAATAATATAACAGAAGTCCATAAATAGTTGGATTTCCCCTGCATTCCCTGTCCTCCTCACCACTTTTACCTTATGTTCACCAACATAATTCTCTAGGCCTTTGGCAGGGACAAATAAGCTCTAGATACATAATTAAAACTCTCCTGAAACAGAATTTATAAACAAACATCTCCCAGTACCAAAACAACTAAGCATAACCTCTTCAGTCTGAATATGCCTATGGCTCCTCCAGTGTTTGCTGGTCAAAGACATTCAGATTTACAAGAGAAAAAGTCAAGATGCCATTTGTAGAAAAGACAGTGCATGCACTCACACACTCTCAATTTGAGGTTAAAATCTTGTATTTAAAATATGAGGGAGCATGAGAATGCAGATCTTCCCCCTATTCTACTAAAAGAAATCTCCTCTCAACAACCTCCTCCTTTCCATGCATGTGGTAGCCATCCCTAGCTGGTGAAGTGAAAACTGGATCTAGGTCTGTGGTGTAATGATGAGTAGTCTGGCCCATTGTATCACTCAGTAGGTTACTGTGAGCAGGTAAATTTGGTGCCTTCATTTGTGATGAGGTGGTGGATATTAAAGGGCTTCCTGGGTGTTGATTTTGCATTGATTAGTAACAGCTGGTCATCCTGTTGTTTTGTTGTCTTTGTCATAAGTTTGTACACAGGGGCTGTTCTAGGATTGCATATGATTGGCTTGCTGAGTGCTGGTTTGAACTTCCTATGGGAATTGGTTGTGAATTCAATCTTTGAGGGCTCCTGATTGGCTTCCAGAGTTTCAAACAAAGGCTGGATCCAAGGGCTGACCTCATGCACCTCCTTTGCACTGTCCTTGTGATCATGTTCAGTATCAGCTACCACAATTGTGCTGCTCTCATAGCATTGTTCTGATATCTCAAACACCGGTTAAGGTCCCAACATCATATCAATTATGTTGTCATTTCCAGTGACGTCAGAACTGTTGATGTTCTCTAATATCATGCATCAATCTCATTTTGACAGAGGGTGGGGATAAACTACTTGGGTTTCTTTGAGACAAGACTGGACTGGGGAAGACCATCATTGATTTTTAGATGTTTGTGGTGATCTGGGTGTGTGCCAGATGCCCTACCTAAAGCAATTGTGCTTGACACACCTGAGCATTAGGGTAGGGAAAAAAGCTGGCAAAGCCTTGCTCCCTTGTAGTTGCAAGCAGGAGAATAATTGCAGGTTTGAGGATGGGTTGTGTTACAACCCTTCTCCTATTCCCAAACAACCAAGGACCTCTGGGTGTGCTGGCTTCTGGTGGGAGTTGGGGCCCACCGTGCTTTCCACCAAGAAGACAAAGATCCCTGTCTGATGAGTTGGAGGGAGGTTATAGAAAAAGTTTAGGAATTGAAGAAGTTGCGATTCATTTGTTTGTGGAGGTCCACCATGGAGGAGGAGAGAAATGAGACTGGTCAGAAGTACTTTAGAGGTCTATTCAGGTTCTAACTATTGCCAGGTTTCATATCATGGCATGATGTGTCATAGCATTTCTGTTACTATACAGAAAGCAGGACAAGTGCTTTTTTCCCCAACCCTAGACTTTCAAAAAATCATGAGTCAGACTCACAAAAAATCTTGAGATTTCAAAGCTCATTTTATTTGAATCTTGTTTTTTTAACAATTAGAGTGCACTTGAGTCACATTTTCAAGTTTTTCTCTGAAACTATGAGGATTAGAAATTTACTTTAAAAAAAAGAAAAAGGAAAGCTGAGATTTTCATGTAAGATTTCAGGTAGGTATTTAAAGAAAAAAACCCACCAAATATTGTGAGACTTGCAATGAAATTCTCATTGTTGGCAACACTAGAAATGGGACTGAAATGGTCAACTATTGACAAAGCTTATTCTCATGTAGAACTGTTCTGCTCTAGAGCTTCCCTATCTTGAGAGATCTGAAAACTTCAGAAAATATTTTTCCATGCAATTCTTCTAGTATAAAATTTGACCTTTTATTTTGAATATTGAATTTCCTCAGAGATATTCTTCAGAAGACTTTCTTAGACACTGATTTATGTGAGCAAACTAGGTTTAAGGAAGTGCTGAAGCTTTTGTACATGGCAAACAACACGACCATTTTGCTAAAATATTTCACAAATGCTCAAAGTATAAGTATAACCTCTCACCTCTCTTACAAACTGAAACAGGTCTAGCAAATCTGTATCTTAGCAGATCTAATAGAAAAACCCTCAGAATGAAGCCTGTTGACAGTTAAAAGAGTTAGTCTTAGATATGGGAAGGATAAGAATAGTCCAACTGTGAAATAATTTACTACTTACATTGCAAATACTGCTGTGAGCTCTACAAAAGTTGTATTTTTGAATGTAAGGTACATTATAGTATTCGGAAACTATTTGAAGATCACTGTAAGATGAATGTATAATAGTACTAAGAAAAGGAGATCCTAGGATGCCACTCAGTTTTTAAGCAACAGAGAGTCCTGTGGCACCTTTAAGACTAACAGATGTATTGGAGCATAAGCTTTCGTGGGTGAATGCCCACTTCGTCGGATGCATGTAATCTCTGTTGCTTTTTACAGATCCAGACTAACATGGCTACCCCTCTGATACTTGACTCAGTTTTTAAGATGCTCTGGGAAAAGAATAAAACAAATATAACAACGGTTGAGGGTGTGAGTGGGTTATTTTCCACTTGATTCAAAGGGCTGCCCTGATGTGTTAAAATCTATTAATTGATTTATGCTTTGAGTGCACTTTAAAAAGATGTCCAGTTTTTGTGACTATTTCTGTATCTCATTGTTAAGGCTATAGCTCTATTATAAACTCATTTGAGTCAGGTTTATGATTGTACCTCTATATTGATTTCAGTGAGTTGCTCCTGATTTCAACAGTGCGAGATTAGAACCAGGCTCCCTATGTTTTTATTGTAATTATAGTTTAGCCATAGTAAAAACAGTAGTAAACAAATCAAGCAAAAACATGACAACACGCTAATTTTCTTTCCATATGTTGGTCCAGCCACTCAGAATGGGCATACAGATCCTACTGAAGTGAAAAAAAAAAACTTTATTGATAAATAAACACTAAAAATATGGTACTATGTTTGGTGAAATTGCTAGTTCTGTACCAAATAGCAGCTTTGTTTGAAAACTGGAGATGGCATTATGGCAGAAGTTATCATAACATCAGACTACTGTCCTGATGCTTCTGACAGCTGACTCATGAGAACTAGATTAGAATTTTCCTCTTGATTTTAAGTATTTGAAAGCCTTTTACTTGCTGCTCTAAGTGGATAGTAACACCATACTTAGTACGGTTTTAGGTTGTCACAATTCTCTCCCAACCCTCTCACCACCAGGTTAATTCATTGCTCGTACTTATGGCACAGGTTTTATCTTTGATGGCCAAGGTCCCATCAGAGTAGTACAAGTACCCAAACCCAGGTGATCCTGTAAGCACTTTGGTCTGCTTTATGCAACTTGGAGATAAGCTTAGGAAACATTATAAAACACATTGTTATAACCCGTTGGATGGCTTCTAGCCATAAAATCTGTGTGCCTCATCTATAATATGTGTGAGAGCCTGTCAGAGGGGACAAAATGCTATGGTTTTGTTCTCAGTCCTCTTAAACTTTTCAGGCCCATTCACCTTACCTTTTACTGGAAGTCTGAAGTTATAATGACTTGACGCTCCTTTTCATACCTGGTATTAATATATATAATTATGACCTCATGTTGTATCCACTCCTTATCATCAACATGCTGAGGGAATGTTGTCACTTAACTAAATTGAAGATCTTTTTACTTCTTTGGAAAATTAATTAATCACTCTTTCATTTGCAGATAAGAGGGCTAGGAATTAAATTGTGTGCATTCTTCACAAGCATTCTAGACTGATTTTGACCATGGCTGGTGGATGGGGATAGAGGGTGGAGGTGAGTTTGGGTGTATAAGCTTGGGGGAAAAGGGCACCTCAAAATATGTGGTGCATAATCCACAAATGTGAAAGAAACTGTGTTGAAAACTATGATGATGCATAATTTTGTTGTTATCCTTTTTCTCATGCTGAACCCAAAGCATTGAAGAGCCATAGATATTAGCTAGTTTCCATCTTGGGAAAGATTCATACAAGTCCCAAACTTTGTAGATAAGCCTAATTAGATAAGAGTGGCTTTTAATAAGATAGTTCCAATTGCATTTATAATGGCTCTTCTCTTTTGCTTTGTCTCCTCACTCTACTAGTTTTAGCATCCTTCTTATTAATGTACTGGGAAGACTTCCATTTTTTCACATTCAACAGAGAAAGTATTTTTCCCATGGAGTTCTCATTGTGTCCTTACAGATAATAAAGTGAGAGAAATTCTCCAAAGTTTTAACCAGCTTTGTTACATTGACTGCTTCTGATCTGACTGTATAGGCAGAGTGGCAGGAAAGACAAAAAGCATGCTTCCAGATGCTTAAATTCAACCTTGCAGAGGTGTTACATTAAATGACTCAAATTTCTAAATAGCTACTGTACCTTATCCTTGCTCCTAGGCATTCTTACACATGGCAGCAGACACTATAATATAAATACAAATCTAAGACTACTCTGGTAACCCAAGTACACTTTGCTTCTGTGAAACCTGGCAAGCATTCAGTCTACAAGATTCAGGGGAATTGATGCAGGAATGCATGTCCCAGTGATATGGCTACACAGTCTATGACCTTTCTAACTTGACCTCACAGAAGTCTAAAGAAAAAGGGGAAAGTTATATTGCAGGTATAAATAACTTAAGGTGCAACTCCTCTACAGGTGAAAGTAAGGATTTTAACAAATGTGTCTTTAATGGTTATCAACAGTCTTTCTCTCACTGATGAGTCACGCTGTGAGGCTGACTTGAAGAGTTAGATTTTAAAAAAAGGAAGAGGGAAAGAAAGAAAAGGGTTTTAGTAATGGCAGTTCAAATATCTGAAACGCTACACTATATACTAAGAAACATTGGCATATGCAGTATTTGACAGGGCTCTGCACTCCATGCAGCCTTTATGCAGTCAGGCACAAGGAAAAAAAAAGGTCTGTTTTTTGTTCATGTTTACAGACTTAGTGCTAGCTACTTGCAGTCCAACAATGTTAGCCTAAGCAAAATGAATTTAGTCTTTCAAGAGTCAAGTCACTTTGTTTCCTTAATATGCCACAGGTTCTGAAGATCAGAAGATGGACAATTGGAAAGGAGAGAATTCAGAAATGGCTATTTAATTGCATTCAGATTTCTGGTCTTCTTTGCTGTTTTTACCAATTGCCAGTAGCTCATACTTTCAATGTATTGGTATCTCAGAGCAACTTGCAGTAAAATTGAGAAAAAAAACAACAACACACGCACTCACACACACGAGCTAATGTCCACTGATGTGTTACTAATATGAACATCAACTTCATTACAAAGATAGCTGTGTTGTTTTTCATTGCCTGGAAACAAAGTAAGCTCTTGCTTAATGATTCAAGTATTTGAGGGATTGCTCCGATTCAGATGGATTGATCTTTTTCGCAGGTACAGACATATGTCTGGAAAGAATGGATGTCATTTTGACTGTGGTTGAGTATTGACCAATTTTTCTTAATATTGTTCTAGACTGCTGGTGGAGCTTTCAACTTCTACTGTTACCCCCAAAGCAGAATTGGGTACCCCCAGAATAGCCCACTTATTGCCTCCTCCCAGGTTACCAAGGGTTCTCTTAAACAGCCCATCTTACATATCTGTTCTCATCAGATATGGGTCTGCAGGATGCTCAAGGGATATCTTGGGCTTGCCAGGGATTTACTACTTCAGTAAGTCCCCAGAAGAGCTTGGACCTGTTACCCCCAGAGGACATGAACACAGCCTTACGATAAATGATTGACACAAGCAATGTTCTTTTCCAAAATAAGGCAGTCTTTTATTGGTGTGAACAACAATCCCTGATACAATAATAATCTAAAACATAAATCATAGGTGCTGGAACTAGGGGAGCCGGGAGTGCTGCTGCACCCCCTGGTTTGAAGTGATTTCCATTATATACAGGGTTTACAGTTTGGTTCAGTGGCTCTCAGCATCCCCACTATAAAAATTGTTCCATCAATCTTGACACAAATCCCTTACAACAAGTTAAAGAGCACTCCGAACCATATTGCCTTATAGTTTGAAGTGATTCTAAGTGATGTGCCCCACTTCAGATGGCCAGTCTTCCACAGGTTGCTGTCAGCAGTTCTTAGATGTTCTTTAGCTCTTACATACATAAATTCCTCTTACAATCAATACAACACAAACATTCATCTTTATTAACCCCCCTACACACATATACACATTAACTCTAAACTATACAATAACTGTGACTATATCTATAACTATAACTTTGTATGACAGACTTACCCTGGTGTTTATGCTGCACTCTCTCCTGTGCACGCTCTCTGAATCTTAATTTCTCTCTCTCTCTTTCTTCTTAGCTGTCTTCTTAGCTGTCGGCTGTCTGCCTAACTCTGTCTGCTGTCAACTGACACACTGACCTTTATACCATTTTTCAACTCTATTTTAGACACAACATCATCCTGCTTGTTTACCTTCTTTTGCTAACTGTCAGTTCTATTTTTGACTTGCAACCATTATTTACCTCACAGTGTTAAGATCTGCTGAATCATTGTTTAGCACCTTTTCACCACCAATCCTGTATTTAGCACTATGTGACCTGCAGCTTCCATCTAATGGTGGGGTGACTCTTGCTTATTCAAAATGGAATCCAAGGATAAAAAATGGAGTCTGGGGTCTTCAAAATAGAGTTTGTCTGGTGTCACTATCTGTTAGTTAAACCTGTTCTCTTAAAAAACTTGTAAAATCTAGCTCAGATTTACAAACAGAAGCTGTTTGTAGATCATTAGTTCCTCCAACGCTCTATACAGGTCATAGATATGCTGCAAAGAAACAGTTGTTGGGCCCATGTTTAAAGAACCATCTCATAATTCTGGTGATTTGCTGTCACCATCTCTCACCACCTCATCATGATGTTTTCCCTACTATGGGTGAAATTAATTCATGGTGCAGTGCAAGTCCGTCTGTTTAGAAGCTGCATGGAAGAACCAAAGGGGAGCACCTGCTGAGCCTGCACACCCCATGTTGTGAAAAATGTCTCTATAATGGCCCTGCATAGCCCACAGTAGAAAGTTACAAGAAGGGTCATTGGATCTGTGTGTATGCAAATTCAGCAGCACCAATACCCTACACACTACTGCAGATGGCCTGTATCTCCTGCTCCAGCTCGTAGGCTGTGCAGCAGCCCTGATAACAGACTCTTGGTTGTGGCGCCTACAGATCAGTTTACTTTGCATTCCACCTGCTAAAGCCAATGTCTCTGGATTTATGCAGCTGGAGTGGGTTTCACCCTAGGTGGCTAGCTAATCTTATTGCAAAATATTTGATATTTGAACTTCAAATATGTACTGTGCTGATTAGTTTCAAGTCACAGACTGTTATTTCAATTTATTTTAATTCCTGTCGGACCTAGGACTCCTAAGTCATGGATCAGGACCCCATTGTGCTAGATGCTGTATGAACAGAACAAAAATAAGGATCCTGCCCCAAGGAAGCTACAAGCTAAGTATACAAGAAAAGAGACAGATGGATAGAGACAGACAGGGGAATACAAGCGAACAATGAGATGATAAGCAGTGGCATCTGCACACAGCAGCTTAACTGTTGTCAAGTTTCTTGTAGGCATCACAACAAAAGAGCTTTCTGAAGAGATTTTTGCAGATGGATAATGAAGTAGCTTTGCAGATGTTTACAAGGAGCACCTCAAACGTATGGGGCAGCATGGGAGAAGAGGTGTTTGTTTGAAAATTTAATAAGCTGGCTATGGAGGCTGGCATCGTGGGCTGAATGGAGAGAACATCAACAGCTTGATAGCAAATAAGAAATGATAGTTAATCCCTTTCTACCCATGAAGGGCTTTGAAAGTGAGGATAAGCAGCTTATGTTTGATACAACAGAGAAGGGGAAATCAGTGGAGGGATGCAAAGAGAGGGGTGTCAGCGTCAATGCGATGGGCTGGGAAAATGATCTTTCCTGCAACATTTTGAATGGATTTGAGCAGGGTAAGACTACATCTGTCAAGACCAGGAAGAAGGATGTTGCAGTAATTAAAACACAAGATGATGAGAGCTTGGACAAGAGATAGGAAAGGCATTATATTATAGATGATATGCAGAAAGAATCAAGATTTTGATATAGCCTAGATGTGAAGACCTACACAGCGGTATGAGTCAAAGATGACACCCAGAATATGGGCATGAGTGACAGGCAGGATGGTGGTGCATTCCACAATGATTAAGAAAAGAGGTAGTGAGAAAATTGGGAGCACTATTTCACTTGAGCTGATGGCTAGATATCCATGAAGAGATGTTAGGAAGACTGCTGAAATTTTAGTTTGGATCAAAGGAGGCAGGTCTTGAGTAGAGAGCTAGATCAGAGAGTGAGCAAGGTGGTAGCTGAATTTGTGTTTGTGGATGAGATTACCCAGAGATAAGATGTAGAGGGAGAAAAGGGAACGACAAACATAACCCTGGAACTGCCAGAGAAAGTGAATTAAATCAGTGGATTTAATCAACCTATTTATCACTGCGGGTGCAGATGCAGCTCTCTATGTGTTATGTGGGCTGCATCTGCACAATACATATACTACCTGTATGGCCCTCAGGATGTCACATGGGCCGCAGCTGTGTGCTGATTGGGCCACAAGTGGCCCATGGGCTGCGGGTTGAGAACCACTGGATTAGATGAATTATGTATCTGAGACAACTATCTGAAAGAATTTCAAATATCACAGAATATGCTTTAAGTGAAGCTTCATACTTAAAATTTAACTGATGCAAGTATTCATGCTAATAAAGTTCAACTTGCATTTTAATGGAAACAGAACACTAAAGGGGTTAAATGAACGTTCAGCAATGTTTTCCTCACTCCATTGTATTGATTCGTATTCATTAGTTGAAACCATATTCAGAAGAGTACATAAGGGAGAACTGTATGGGCTCGGGGTTTTGAAGCCGATATGGCCATCTGTTAAAACACAGCTCAAGTCTGTGGTGTATGGTGCATTACAGGTAAAGAGTGGTCACACAGCAGTTCCCAGTAGAAAAAAAGCCACGTTACTAAAACCAACACAGTTGGCACTCTTATTGACAGACTTAGAGAGGCAAAGGACTTTCCCTTTGGTGGTAGCATGGTGAATCTTGCACACCCTGCTATCAGTGCTGCAGACTTCAGTCTGCAAGGCTGTAACAACTTGCATAGGCATTCAATTCACCGTATGAAAAATACATCATTTAAAAGAAAAACAAAGTCAAACAGAAAAAAGTAGGTGGTGTAAAAGTGAAAGATCCTCAGAGGCTCCATAGCATTTCAATGACTCTCTATTTCTTCAACTCAGTGCCTTTTTAGTAGCATTATAAAGTCCCAGTCAGCACATCCAGCAAATTTCCATATGTTATTTATTTTTAAAGTAAAATCTAAATGGTGAAACATGGAAAATAAAGGTCAGTCTCTACGCTGTTATGTAAGCTATTTCAAATAACAGTGAACATATAAGAATCAATTTACAATTTTTGAAATGATTGTGTATGTTGTAGGAAAGATTTTACTGATTCTGATGTAAACAAAAGTGGGACTTCATGGAAAAAAATGGTTATATAAAATTGCTTGGAAAGTTATTGGACCAATCAAGAAAAGTGAAGGAGATCAGGGTTATCAAAATAAATGTTGAATAAGTTTCAAAAGAAGCAGATCTGGAATGTTGGGTTAAGGCAACTAAGAATGAGGATGATATTAAGGTATTCTTTGAAATGTATTACTAGTGTGCCACATGTCAAAGCTAGAGATACAATCTATTGCTGTATAGCCTATGTGAAAAACAAAGATGTCATGTACTGACTACAGAAAATGACGTTTGCTGCTTGTCCGAACACTGAGAAGATTTTGAATAGACAAGCTCAAGACTCTCCAAGTCTAATATACACACACACACGGAGTAGTAGAATTGCCTATTGATCTATATGATTACATTAATTTGATGGATGGAGAAAATACAGAATGAATTATGTAATACCTGTCAATTAGGATATGTGATTGAAATTCATTTGGCCAGATACTCTGGTGTGGTGCAATCTGTTTGCATTGCACCCGCAACAGAACTCGGCTGTACAGCCAATATATTTAGCCTGAGCAAATCATTTCTGTGAACGAGGAAGCCTATTGTGGTATAGAGGCCCTAAGGCCACCTCTAACACTTGTTGCTTAAGTAGAGGGTCTGACTGGAGAAATGGGGATGTGGTCATGGTGGCCTTAACTGAGTAGCTGTATGAATCCAGGGGAATGTTAGAAAAGAGCCTGAGTTGTCCTAATTTGACCAGACATGAATTCAACCATCGAAGATAAGATATCAAAATGTGAAATTTGCAATAAACACAGCAAAAAGAACAGAAGACAATCACATCAGAATCTGCTTGGGATTCCTGTTGCCCTTGGATCAATGTTGGTGCAGATATATTTAAGTTAAATGGAAAAGATTACCTCTCATTAAAAAACTATTTACTAGTCTTTTTAAAACTAAACTGTTGAACAGATGGCCATGTGGCTAGAAAGCAACTGAGGTTCAGAGATAGTAAGCTGTTGACAAATGTCCAATACGAAGCAGAATAATTTAATTTTAAGGGAGTTCAGAATGTTTATGCTGACTTCCATATCAGCCTTATGTATTTAAGTGTTTTTTAGAGCTGATTGAAATAAGGAAACAGTTTCATAAAAAAAACCTTAAAGTAATTTCTGCTACAAAATAGAACAATGTTTTTAGTTTTTTCCCCCCCGAAAACTTATTTCTATAAACATTTTAATATATTTCAATTTCAGTTGTGTTTTTTCTCCCATATTTTACTTCTGCAACAGAGTGAAGGAGGTCTACGTTTTGATTTTTTCCCCATGTTTCTTTCCTTTTTTCCATTTTTTTCTTTTGCCATTTAACTATTCAAAAGTAGAGAACATTCTGAAAAGTTACGGCGTGGCAAAAAAAAAAAAAGGGAGAATATCAAGAGGTAGAAAAATATACAGTTTCATTCTGTTGCATTCAGCAGCAAAAAGAGGGAAATGGTAAGAGAATAAAAATGCAAAATTTCCAGTTTTGATGCAAAACAAATTGACAATTTAAAAGAAATAGAAGCTTTTTGCTAAGTAGTTTGCAGGTTGTGCGGGAAGCTATTTTTCATGAACAAACAAAAAAGAATAGCTGAACAAAAAAATTCAGCTAGCTCTATTGGTTTTAGTAGTTGGCTGTATCAGTCTTTAGTGGTTGAGTTTGGATAATAGGTTTTATTTAAAAAAAAAAAACAGACTGTGTAAGGGTAGCCATTGGAAGCAGTGGATACTGATCTGTGATATGTGACAGGCATATAACATATACTAAACCTGAGCCCTCTTGTGTGACTGGGGCTAGACATAAAAACGAGTCTCTTATTAGTAGGGCCCTACCAAATTCACGGTCCATTCTGGTCAATTTCACGGTCATAGAATTTTAAAAACTGTAAATTTAATGATTTCAGCTATTTAAATCTGAAATTTCATGGTGTTGCAATTGTAGGGGTCCTCCTGACCCAAAAAGGAGTTGTGGCAGTTGCAGTACTGCTACCCTTACATCTGTGCTGCCCCTGGTGGCAGTGCTGCCTTCAGAGCTGGGCAGCTGGAGAATGTTGTCTGCTGGCCAGGAGTCCAGATCTGAAGGCAGAGCCTCTGCCAGCAGCAGCACAGAAATAAGGATGGCCTGGTATGGTATTGCCACCCTTACTTCTGTGCTGCTGCTGGCAGGGCACTGTCTTCAGAGCTGGGTGCCTGGTCAACAGTCGCCACTCTCCAGCCATCCAGCTCTGAAGGCAGCACAGAAGTAAGGTTGGCAATACCATGATTCCCCTAAAATAACATTGTGACACCCCCCCCCCCCCCGCAACTCCCTTTTCGGTCAGGACCCCCAATTTGAGAAACATGAAATCTGGTCTTCCCCCATGAAATCTCTTTAGTATACAGTAAAAGCACACACACACACACACAAACAGATTTCACAGGAGGAGACCAGATTTCATGGTCTGTGACATGTTTTTCATGGCTGTGAATTTGGTAGGCCCCTACTTATTAGAATACCTATGGGTCACGAATGTATTACAGGAAATAGTAAAAACTCCATTGTGTGTTCTATTTAAAACTAGACTGGACAAAGCAATAGCACATATGTGCACACAAGGGCATAATTATGCTCCAGCATGGACGTGAGCTAAAAGACCCATAAAGTCTTTTACATCTCCAACATAATCTGACACTGAAACTAAATTAATTTGAGGGGAAGCTACTGTCATTGTTTATTGAGACAGATAAATTGTGAAGCCAAGGTCACAGTTCTAAGTAGGCTTAATTTGTCTGACTTCAGGGCACGCTTGTAAGGACAGAATGTAGCAACCACTGGGAGAGAGGCAGAAGGGGGGAAACAGCAGAGCTGCTTCATAATTACTGGTATAAAAAATAAATGATGTTGACCTACACCTATTCATTATATGCTGAAGAACAGAACAGGAGCAATTATCTGTTTAAGTCCATGACTGTGAATTAGAGCTCCTCTCATTACTGTACATGCCTTTTATATTTACAGTTTTGAGAGAAAACCATGGTCAACAAACTATAAAGCAACAAAGTAAAAGGAATAGAACCTAAAAAGAAGGATAGAGCCTTTTTCAGATTATAGATCATCACCTCATGATGGCTACTGCACAGTACAATATAGAAACATAACGTGTGTGTGCCTTTCTTTTGGACAGAAAGAAAAACACTGATTAAATATTGTCATCTTCAGTTTAGCAAGTAGACTTATACATGCAAGTTGATTTAATGGCTGTATCTCTTACATAAGTGGGAATTGATAGTCCATGGAAGTTTTTTTTAGATACGAAATCATAACCATAACCATACCATTGCCATAGAACTATGACAGTTGTTCTATTGTGCAGCTGGATAAGGGTATTGTGACATTGCACTCCATATTTTTATAAAAAATATGTTTATAAGTGTGGAAATGATATAACTGGAATACACTTTATGCAAAAGTTCTCTTGTAAGGTATCGTTACAAAGCTTATAATCTACTGAATGTGTTCATCCTAATTGTATCTATGTGTCATTCTTGTATCTAAAACTAGGAATATGAAATATAACTCTGAGGTCCTACTGTAATTATGCAAAGTGTGGACCATTAATGGTGGTTTGGAATCTTGATGGCTCCCATTAACCAGGACAATTGGTTGTAAATGGCTCTGTTTATTTGTAAGACATCCTGTATACCTGTGTGCCAGCAAGTGGGTAATGAAGTCTCACAGGACATGTGATCATGTCACTTGAACTGGAATCCATCTTTAACCTGGTGCTTTTCCAAAGGACAAAGAATTCCCGCCTTGTGCCAAGCTATTAAAGGGAACAGAACAAAGGGGGCAGCAGTCATGAGAAATCCCCTAGTTACCACCTGAGCTGGAACTAACAAGAACTGTACCAGGGGAAAGAATTGGGCCCAGACTAAGAAGGAGTCTAGTCTGTAAAAGAAGCTTGGAACATCTCTGAGGATGATATTTACCTGTATTCAGTTTCTTAATGTATTAGGCTTAGACTTGTGTGGTTTTGCTTTAATTTACTTGGTGACATACTTTGTTCTGTCTGTTATTACTTGAAACCACTTAAATACTACTTTTTATACTTAATAAAATTGCTTGTATTTATTAGTAAACCCAGAATAAGTGATTAATACCTGCGGGAGCAAACAGCTGTGCATATCTCTCTATCAGTGTTATAGAGGGCGGACAATTTATGAGTTTACCCTGTATAACCTTTATACAGAGTAAAACGGATTTATTTGGGGTTTGGATTCCATTGGGAGCTGGGTGTCTGGGTGCTGGAGATAGGAATACCTGCTGAGTAGTTTTCAGTTAAAGCCTGCAGCTTTGGGGACATGGTTCAGACCCTGGGTCTGTGTTGGAGTGGAGTAGCATGTCTGGCTCAACAAGACAGGGTTCTGGAGTCCCAATCTGGCAGGGAAAACAGGCTCGGAGGTAGTTTCAGCACACCAGGTGACTGTCCCATGTGGGTCTCTGTGACCAAACCCGTCACAGGTATGTCTTCACTCTTTAAAAGAGTGTGTTTTTAATTCAGATCAGCTAACTGGGTTTAAAATAGCAGTGACTATATAGCAACTTAGGTTTACCTCAGGTTAGTGGCTCAAGTTCAACCATAGTCTCCTCTAAAGGCTTTAATTTAACATGCTAACCCTAGTTAAAAGCTGAATTGCCTTGTCTTCATAACTATTTTAACCCGAGTTAAGAACACATTGTTTTTAAGTGATGGCATACTGAATCTACAAATAGAGTTTGATTTCAATTAGGTAAAATCTAAAAGAACCTAAACAATTTTTAAGAAGGAATTTTTAGAAGTGAGGCCAGATTTCAGTGTGCATACACACTTGAAGTTGTTTATTTCCACATAAAAAAATTTAACTTAAAATTAAAGATACTAGACTCCATATTTTATCAACAAAAGTCCTCCAAAAGTAAAGAAATAAGCACCAAAATCATTCAATTCCCTATCAGCTCCCCTACTCAAACTCTCTTCTTTCCACTGCTGTAGAACTGGAGTAACATGGTGGTAAATCATTCCATACTAAAACACACGGGTCATATACAAAGTTTCTATTTGAGAGATATTACTAGTTCTATCACCACTCCTCATTTTAGGGTTAGGGAAACACTTCAGGCCAGAACACTGGATAAAGTATTGCACTGAACATGAAAATCACTTAAATACAAGAGACAGTAAATGTCTGAAGGAGTGGATCTCCATGAAACAAGGTGGAACTTCAGTGCATTAAGGAAACCTGTAAAGGGGCACTCACCTCTTGAGTGACGTTGGGAGCCTGGGTGGAGTACCACAGTCCTTTTCTTGCCCCTGGTGCCCCCTACAAACTTCCAGATGACCTTAGTGGATCTTCAGTGGCTTGGCTCTCCAGCCAAGTCACAAAATCCAAATGAACCTCTTCCCGGCTATTAACGAGTCCAGCAAATAAAACAGTCTCTTTGCCCTTGCTAGGTTCTTCAGCCCCACTCCGGGCCTTTTAAATTCAGCCCTGTGTTTGGGCTCCCAAATAAGCCCAGATGTCATTTTGGGTTTATGCCACTCTACCTGTGGCAGCAGTGGAACCCAGACCCACCCACTACACTGGATTGCAACCCAGGAACCCTGTCAACAGCAGCCACTGATTACTTCAGTCAATCAATACTTCAATCAAGCATGTTATTCTTACTTCAGTCCTCTGCTGGTATTTTCCTGGGACTCGTCCTACCAGCACACTTTATTTCCAGCCCTATCTAAGGGTCAGCATACTCAGGTCCTTCTCCCTGTCCAATCTCAATATAAGTTCAGCCAGCCATAAACTCTAGCTACTGGTTCAGCTCCTTTGGCCATAGAAGGGCTTCCTTCTTCACCCCCTCTGGTCCCAGTCAGGACCCAAACCACTAAGGGCTTGTCCACACAGGCACACAAAATCAACACTGCTGTGATTGATACAGTGGTGTCAATTTAGCGGGTCTGGTGAAAACACAATAAGTCTATGGCAGAGTGCTCTCCCATCGATTTCAGTACTTCACCTGCCTCAGAGGCAGAAGGGAAGTTGGTAGGAGAACATCTCCTGTGGACATAGCATGGTGTAGACATCATGTTAGGTTGATGTAAGCTATGTCACTCAGGGGGGTGATTTTTTCACACGCCGAGCAACGTAACTTACATCGACTTAAGCAGCAGTGTAGACCAGGTCTAAGGCTCTGCAGCTCCTTTTACCTGAGCTCACTGGGCTCTGACTGGCTGTTCCATGAGGTCTCTTTAGGCACCCACCTTCTCTGCTCCTTTCCTGGGTGGGATGTAATAGGACTGCAGGGCCTCCTGTAGACAGCTGCAAAGGCCAAGTACACCCCATCATAAACACTTACAACTGGGTAACTTGGCAAAATCAATGTCTTTCCAAAAGTTCTAAAAAGACTGTGGGAACAATATTTAACATTGCATTTCTAAAGAAAGGGGACTTAAAAGCCTATAACATCTCTACACAAATCAAGGAAGGAACATTATACTTGTTTTTGATTAATAGCCACAGAAATGCTCACACTCATTCAGTTTCTAGGATATGTGGAGACAATACAGCATGTTCTGAACATTTTTCAACCTTTTGTCCTTACATACTGCGTGTCAGCTAAAGGACTGTAGGAGTCCTGTTTAATGGTCTGTGCTAAAATAACTAGAGTATAAAACAAGAATGTATTTCCATTCCCATGCATTCCTAATGCAGCTCTAGAAAAATGGATAAAACTGGTTCTCCTATTTGTATTTGTTTTGAAGTCCAAGATCATCATGGCTCAGTAAAGCAAAGCAAAACAAAACAGTGACATTTCTTTGTAATGTTCATTTGCTGCTTTTATGCTTATCTATGACATAACAGTGGAGCTGGCTGGAAAACTGAATTTCTATACTGCAGGAAATTACCACATTTCTAAGTTTGTTTTGTTCAGAATTTAGAAGTTTCCCACAGAAATGCCACCAATCTGCCTCCACAAGTGGGGGAACTCGATGGGGCCAGCTGTGAAGAGGGACAGTTCCAGCATCAAGGGAAGGAGACACTCGCTAAGGGACACTAGATAGTGCCTCCCCACAGGACTCTCTGGCAACCATTGGGACAGCTCATGGGGGAGGAGTACTGATTGGCCAGCATTTCCTAGATCCTAGGATTTAACCAGGAGTGGTGGTCATGTGGAGCCTGTTTGGCTCTGTTCCAGCAGCCCCAACCTGCCATCCAAACTAGGAATGAGAATCTGTCCTGACAGACGCTGCGGATCTAACTATTTACCGGTTTGGGGGTCAGAAAGGAATTTTTCTCCCATGGGTGAACTGGCAGAGGACCAGGGAGTTTTCTGCCTTCCTTGCAGCTCCTTCTAGCCACAGTATGTTACGAAGGAATGCTCTTCGTACCAAACTAAAGTACTGGGGTTGAGTTGTTAATGCATCACAACTTGTGGCCGGTTTCCAGAGTGGTCAAGAGAATAAAATGAATGGTTTCCAGAGGTAAAAGACCTGGGATTGTGGTGATGGGCCTTGAGTTCATGGGATTGGATGAGACCTTATGGCTATTGTGGGCTGAGGTCTTCACACTTCTGCACCCTCTCTCTCTCCCTTGTCTGGAGGAGAGCCCTAGAACTCAGAGAGCTGAGTCTTCATAGGTAGCTGGAAGAGAGCCTACCCCGAGTTACAGGTTATATGGTAGGGAGCACTATAACCCTTGCACTGGAACCAATTAAATGCCTAATATAGGAAAGTATGGGTGATGGGCAGGTAGCGCCCCTCTCCTGTATTAAGGTTTAATACAAGTTGTGACCTGCCACTTAGTTCCATGCAGTTATCCATCCTCATTTTGCTGTTGTGTCCACATCAATGAAAATTTCCTCAAAAATAAACCCCCAAACAAATAATTTGGAACCATTCAAAGGGTTTGATATATCATATATATCAGCTTTAATTAACACATTTCGATTTTTCACTGATCTTCCTGAAAAGAACAAGAAGACAAGAATCCTACAGCATGGTTAAAGCATGAGGATGAGTTATAACTTTTGAATTAATAAGTAGTTTGGGATGTTTGTGTTTTCTTTTGACATCAGTGAATGAAAATCAATTGAGGTTACATTGCTAAAGCAGCTATTATATAAGCCCCCAAGAGAACTGCAAATACCATAGTCAATAAAAGTACAAGAACCAATGGCATTTTTAAATGTTAAATCAAACACTTAGATTTTCAGTTTAGCCCCAACGTTAGAGTGATTCTTTGAAGTTTGAAGGAGAAATTCCTCCAACTCCCTTCCCCGACACACATGCGTCACAGATTTCTAGGGCTCAATCAAGAGATCTGGGTTCAGGAGTAAGTTATCAAAGGAGTAGATGCTGTTTGTCTAACAGCTGAATCTCATTTCTCAGCTACCTTTAAAATCTATATATTTAAATAGCACTGGATACAGTTTGGTTTTTATGCTGGTTATTTAAGCTGGACATGCACATTACAAATGCATCACTGTGTTAAATAAAGACCATTCTTTGCTAATTTAAAATGAGGAGGTACCAAAGACGTTGGGCCTTTTGTAATAAAGTCTAGATGAGAGTTGGTCAACAAGTTTCCAATGGAATAATTATTTGTTGGAAAATGCTGATTCAATAGAATAAATATGTTCCATGGGAATGCGTTGATGCCACGAAAACTTTAGATGCAAACCAGACAGGCAGGCTGACCACCCACCCTGCTCCCCAGGATCTCTGGTTTCCCTGAAGCCCACCTGATGGGCTGCCAGGCTACCTAATATCTCAGCTCCCCGATAGCTTGCAGGGTGGGCTGTCAGGCTGCTTGTCTCCCTGCTTTCTGGACAGCTATTGGGTTTCTTGATTGGCTTCCAGACTCCCAACCTGGCCACCTGTCTCCTGGGCAGCTCCTTTGGCTTCCTGGCTCCCAGGCTTCTTGAGCAGCTGGCTCTTTGGGCTGCTCACCTGGCAGGCAGATGTGTGCCCAGCTCCCTGTGAGACTGAGCTGCCTAGCAGGCTGGATCCTTGGCCTGCCCATCTTGAGGGCAGATTGTCCAGTTCCCTGACTCCCAGGTTTCTGTCTGAAAAACTTGGTTTTTCAATGCCCTGACTACTTCTACCTGCCTGCAACACAGTTAACAAAGTACACTCAAAGTAAAGAGACATTTGCTTCCTTGGAGTCATGAAGTTAATCTGGGTATACTTCCCACAATTACTGGAACACGTTAAAGTTATTAATCTTTTAACTTTTAGTGGGTTGTGTATCCCCAGTTAGTGTCCCAGGATACAGTTAAGTTAGCCTGTCTCAAATGTGCACCTGTTCAGTTTAATTCATTTTCTGCTTGAGTTACCTGAGATAGTGCACATATACAGACTTTCTGAGTCTCTTTATAGCTACACTTCTAGTAGAGGTAAATGTATCAATACAAAACAAATTCTCCTTGTGCATTACATAGCTATATGCTGGGGGGCCCATGTACCGCACAGGAGATTAGAGGACAGAGGAACAGCATAGGTGGTAGATTTGTGACTGCATGAATCCACGTCTTTATCAGCACAGAATGGGAAGAACACTAGCTATTGATGCTACTGAATACTGAGATTGCAACAATGTCCACAGAATGCTTCCAATGCTGATCTGTAGCCTAGTTAGGTGGAAAGATCCCTTCACTCTACAGCAGGGGTCGGCAACGTTCGGCACGCAGCTCGCCAGGGTAAGCACCCTAGTGGGCCGGGCCAGTTTATTTACCTGCTGACGCAGCAGGTTCAGCCGATCGCGGCCCCCACTGGCCGCAGTTCGCCATCCCGGGCCAATGGGGGCGGCGGGAAGCCATGGCCAGCACATCCCTCGGCCCGCGCCGCTTCCCGCCGCCCCCATTGGCCCAGGACGGCAAACTGCGGCGAGTGGGGACCGCGATCGGCCGAACCTGCTGCGTCAGCAGGTAAATAAACTGGCCCGGCCCGTTAGGGTGCTTACCCTGGTGAGCCACGTGCCGAACGTTGCCAACCCCTGCTCTACAGCCTTTACAGAGATTCCCAGGACCTAAGTGAAGGTCTAATAACAGAACTCTTTTGGTTTAAACTTTTTCTTGTCTTTCCACCCTTACAGAATACACCAGACAGCAGTGGTGCTGGAACAATTTGTATAATGGGGGTGCTAAGAGCCATTGAACCAAACTGTAAACCCTGTCTATGATGGACACCACTTCAAGCCAGGGGGTGCTGTGGCACCCTCAGGCACCCCTAGTTCCAGCACTTATGCTAGACAGAAGTATCCAAAATGCTGGGTATGCAAGGCTGCAAAAATTTGACTATTAATATGGGATTTACATTGACAAAAAACATTTATGCTCTTATTTCAGCTAAGGAAAATGCAGTTATTATACTAAGCAAGCTGGAGACAATTGTCCATGTGCTACCTGGGAAGTATTGCTTGGCTATTATTCTTTTGTCGGATATATAAGGTGCACTTTTAAGTCATGAATAAGGCTCTCTGAGTATTTAAGATTATTGTCTGCTCAGCTGGAGTCTCAGTTTAAATAGACCTGTGCTTTTAGGCCATAAATTTGGACTGTGATAGAGTAGAGCGAGAATGCCCAGGGGGGTGGTTTGTGCAGTGGTTAAATAGGTAATATGTTATTTGCACTAAAAGTCTTCATGAATTCTAAGGAGCAACAAGAAAAGAGAAAACAGCTACAGAATTATTTTTTCCTTTCCTCCTTTTAATCGCTTTTACTCCCCAAAATAGAAACGTAACTATTTTCTTTTTTACTTTGATTGAATTCTCAGAGTTAGGAGCAGAGGTGAAAGTAAGCCGGAACGGGCTGGTACTGCTTACCCGGCAAGAGCCAGTACACAGTGCTGGACCCGACCGGCTTCCCCAGGCTGGCGATTTAAATCCCCACGGGAGCCCTGCTGCTGCTTCCCCGGGGCTCCGGCAGATTACAATGAGGCAGCTGAGTCTGAAGTCTCTTCCAGTCCTGAGGAGCTCAATGTAGCTTTGGAGCTTGTGGTTTAAGGTGTTTATTCTAGTCCTGAAAGCTGGCAGATTCCTGCTGAGAGATGTAGTTAGAAGCATTCCCATCCTTCATGAGGAGATATTTGAAGGAGTATTGATTTCTTAGGACAATACAAGTGGAACTTTTGTAATTTAAGTTCACATATAAAACTTTATTAATTAAACTTTTTAAACAATCATTTTCTGTATTTTAATGAGCTTTCTGCTCTTTTTTTTTCTGCCCACAGGTAATGACTGCCACAGGGCTGTGCCACTTACTCACGCTGTGTAATACCTTACTCTGAAAATAGTTGAGTTTATTTCATGATACCACTCAATATGTTCCTTATTCTGTTTATGGAAAAAACAATTACAACTAAAGTAAAAAACTTAAGAGGAAAAAATTTTTGTTATGAGTGACCATCATGATGACTGCGTTGAAGGTGTGATCAGTCCATCTCTATGCAAGATGTAAGTTAACATAGATCTAGTGACTTCAGTGAGGATCAGCTGAGGTTCTAGCCATATTTATGTGAACTAGATTGCAGGTATTGTAACTGTAGCTTATGGTCCTATCACCTTATATAGCTTGTTCTGTTAAAGATGTTCAGTTTTGCTATTTATTGCGTCTTAAAAGTAGATGTAAAGTTAAAAATGCTGAGCCAAAATAGCCATAACATATCTATTGACTTCTTTATATTCTGTCCTCTGTTCCTTTACAGGTGGACCAGTCACACAATTTGGATTTTGATGACCGTGTTAAGCTTCTTCGTAGACCAAGAACAAACTTACTTGCAGTCTGGATGATTTATTTTAGACAAAAGGAAATAAAGGAAGAATGAAGAAAGAGTATCTCAATGAACACATGTGTGAAACCCACAGCAGCTATCATAAACTAGCCTATGAGGAGTACTTCTGCATATAGGCTGGGGCTGAGGGTGAAAGAGACTTTAATCTTAAATATCAGTATACAGAGAACAACCTTACTATTTTGTAGCTATATACAAGCTCCATGCCCCACAAAGTTTAAGAGTTCCAGGAACCAAGGTTTTGGTCCTGTCAATCCAGATCAGAATTCAGTAACACAATACCTTCCTATATATGTGAGTCATATGGTTCCAGCATGTCCCTAGCTTGTTTAGTTAATACATATTTTGTTTCTATTTTCTTAAGTTAAAAAAAAAACTAGTTTGGATAAGTGTGTGGGTTAAAAAGCATAAGGAAGTGTAGCTGTAGGAAATGAAATATACAGATAGAAATATAGAAATGTTTCCACTGTCTAAAAAAGCCCACAACAATCCTGTAAATGTGTGTAGCAATCTCCAGACTTGCTAGTTGTGGGTATAAACCTGGTATAAAATTTTACAGACATCACCAAACATAAGCACACCCAGGGCCCCTTCACTTTTTCAAGCGATCATAAAATTTATGAGAGGCATGGATAATTGGTTCAGTGATCTATTAGACCACAAACTGTTGCAAATCTATAATAACTAAAGCAAAGTTGCTCAAGCAGAGTGAAGGAATGCATTAGTGTTTATATCCCTGAATGGACAGATTGATTCACAGTGGGGAAATTAACTTCAGAATCAAGGCCTTGACATGACTATAAAACCACTTGCAATGGAGTAACCTAAAAGAGTTTTGCCTTGTTGAGAATTTCTGTTTGAGAAATAAAGGCTCAAAATGTCCACTGAGGTTGATTTCACTCTTGCTAACAAATAAGAAGCAGATTAGTTTGCTTCTCCTGCTATTTGAGTGATAAAGTATATAATCTTTGAATGTATATGGACTATATAGAGGCTGAGTTCTTTATACCTAGTCCTAGAAGAAATTTAAGAGCACCTCCCCCTGGCAGATTAATCAAGATGTTAGAACTGCCATGAGGTATTTCTATGGCTCATTCAAATTTTAGTGTTAAAATAAAAGTTTAGGCATAGTTGTGAATATATTAGGTAAGTTTCTAGCACTCATGGTTATAGAAAAAAGCTGGAAAATGTGACTCCAGTATAACTGAAAAGTTCAAAGGCCAGAAGGCCCCCCAAAAGGTATTTTTTAAATGACTTCTGGGGGCCTGACTCATGATTTTTGTATTCTTGGGAATGGAAGTATGGCACGAATATAACTCAAGAATCCTACAATAACCAATAGAGCACCGTACTTCAGATAAGATGACAAATGCCAAGATAAAATAAATAAAAATATTGTACATTTCTAAGTAATCAAAACCCAGTGTTCTACAGTCTCTTCCTGGGGAATCTGTAGAGGCATTCAAGGGAATTTCACCAGTTAGTGTCAATAATGAAGCTGTAGCTCTTCTGAGCAGAACTGCCATGTACAGTGGAATCATTTTAGTCAGAACATAGCTCAGGATAATGTATATTGTCCTTCAAATAATTATACTCCTTGCTGTAAGGAAAGCTCAGGTAGTGACTTCTGATCAGCTTCCTGCAATGCAATCTCATCCTGTGCAATCTTTTATCCAAGATGACATACTTTCCTTAGTCTGGGGAACACGCCCCCAACTGCAAATCACTAATCTTTTAATAAAGTGGTTCAGTTTAACTCATTGTGTAGCTCTGCTTAATCAACTTGGCAGCTCCCTCAAATTAGGGACAAATTAGAAGGTGAACTCAGCAGGCTGAAAAATTAAACAGAGGAAGCAGAGAGCATGCTGTTTACCTACCAGCAATGGAGTCTTTTCAAAATCAGCAGGAACCAAAGAAAGATGTTAGCCTCTCGAGATAAAATACCTTATTTAAAAGCACAATTATCATTTTTCTTGGCTTTTCCTGCATGCCTTGGGCAAGAATATAGGTGTCAACCTATTCTGACCAATTGATCTATATTATTAGTTGTTCGCCACGCAGTCTAGGCAGGATGAAAGAAGAAAATTCTGTTGCCTCATTTAATAAAAAATGCATATTGTAGATTTTGGTCTTTACACATCTCTACTTAAGCAATAAAGTTTCAATTGTGCTGCCTTTAAGAAATGTTCTGCAATGGACTATAAGACACACAAAGAGACATAAAAACATACACAAAGACATAATGTGTCAAACTATTTCCATAACAGACTAAACAGTATGAGACTAAACTGAGATAGGTATATCTTCTATGAGATAGGTATATCTCCATACTTTTTTTTAGGGGGAGGGATAGCTCAGTGGTTTGAGCATTGGCCTGCTAAACCCATGATTGTGAGTTCAATCCTTGAGGGGGCCACATAGGTTTCCAGGGCAAAATCAGTACAGTACTTGGTCCTGTTAGTGAAGGCAGAGGCTGGACTCAATGACCTTTCAGGGTCCCTTCCAGTTCTCTGAGATAGGTTTATCTCCATATACTGGGCACAATAACTAACTATTAGATACTGCACAGGCCAATCTCTAAGCTTCTTTACCTTTGTCATGCATGATTTGGAGTAATTCAGGTTCAGAAGTTACCTTCAGACCTCTATTGGAACATTATCCAATAGAAATGTTCACCTACTTAAAATGTGTATAAAACACTACCAAATCAGAACAGTGGCATTTACACCCAGTTTCCCATAAATGTATATGATGTCACAAGATAAAGAATAATAGAAAATCGGTCTACTGGTGTGGCACGGTTGGGCCATTTAAAACAAGATTTTCAAATCTAGAAGGCTACAGTTAGTCATCTAAATAAATTGCTTGATTTTCACAGGTTCTGAGCACCTACAGTTCCCATTGATGTCCTTGGAGATTTTGGCTGCTCAGCATTTCTGAAGATCAGGACTTTTTTTTTTTTACACGCCTAACTTTGAATTTAGGATCACCTGACCCACCACATAGGGGTATTGAGAGGCTTAATTAATTGACTTTTGAGATCCTCAAATGGATGATGCTCTATAGTTGCTAAGTACTGAAAAGGAGATTCCACCTAATACCACACAAATACGGTAGAACCTCAGAGTTACAGACACCTCGGGAATGGATGTTGTCCATAATTCTGAAATGTTTGTAACTCTGAAAAAAATGCAGTTTGGGCTCCAGCTCCAGCAGCTGACACTCCAGCAGCAGCTCCCTCCTAAGCAGTGGCACTTTCCTTGCATGCAGCTTCTTTCCCAGGGTCGGACTGAGTTTGCAAACTTGTCCCCCTCCCGGCCGGGAGGGGTGTGTGTGAAAACAGCGTGTCCCCTTTCTGGTTGGGGGGACAGATGGGGGAAAACAGCACAGACCCCAGTGCTGCTCCTGCTTTGCTGACTCAGGCTGCCTTAGGCTGGCAGCAGCAGCGTCTTCACCTCCTAGTTGTAACTGGCTGCCCTGGGTGGGGACAAGCAGCCCAGATGTGCCTACCTTTAAGATGCAATACAGGCATAGTCCAGTATTTGCTTTTGACCTTCCTGACAAATTTTAAGTTCCTCTTCCACAACATGGAAAAACTAAAGCTTTTTCAACAGAATGGTTGTAAGAACTTTAGTATGGGCAAACAACATAACTTCCCCCTAATTAAAGCCCCAAAATGGCATAACCATTTTTGATTAAACTTCCCCCACCCCAAAATAAGTCACACCCAGCATGGAAAATTTCAGCTCAAATTGTTAAAAAATGACTAAGTTAATTTAAACTTGTAACCAAGTCTTGTTAACGGAAGTGAAGACAAACTTAATAATCGGCAGCACTACCAGATTCTTTTCTTTTGTATTTAGTTAGTTGCTGTTGGAACAAAATATTCCCTAAATCTTGAAAGAGACAAATATTTAGATCTAAATTATCTGCTAATGTAAAGGAGTTTTACACCAGCAGAGAGTTTGGTCCTAAGTAATTTGTATCAGTGTAGCTTTTATTCCTCTAAACTGCAATTTAATAATTATTTGGTTTGCAACACCCAAAACTCGTGTATCTGGCATACCCTACTTACAGCCTCTAGCCAGTTGCTCTCACATATCTTCTATCTTATTTTTGGAAGTGTGAATTATTAACAAAAGACAAACAAACAAACAGAAACTAAAATAAGTTAAGGTAATGTGAAACCTGTGCTCAAATCTGACAAAAGGCTGCAAGACAGAGCCAGACAAGTGGTCTTTATTCCTACCAGTTCCATCAGACTGTTCTTGTAGCTGTGAGCAAAACTAACATGGGAAATGGTTTCGAACACTTTTCTTCTCCAAAGCAAAAAAATAAAATAAAATAAAATAAAATCCCCAACCTTCTGTAACTTTACAGGTCTGATGGGAGTGGGACATGTTCAAAATGCTGTTTTCCACTTGTGTTCTTCTAACTTTTAGAATATGAATCCAAATCCCCAGGAACTTTCAATGCTGCATTCCTAGCATGCCTCCACAATTTTAAGTACTTTGTGCTCTGTATGACTTTCACAATATAACTACACTGTCTTTTAAGATGATATCCACAGCAGTAAAGGCAATAAAGACAATTTACTTGATTCCATTTTAATGACTACTAACTATTATTAAATTGTATTCAACAATATTTATCCTGTGCAGAAACCCAATAAACATAAGACTCAAATTGTTATGGCACTAGCAAATATTTGTGTTCTTATCACTAGAGAGTATACAGTAGCAATGCATATGGCTGAATCAAAATGGTATTTCTTCCTAGCTAAAACTAACAGCATCACAAAGCACCAATAAGAATATTGAAAAATACCATCGCCATCATTTTTAAATATCTACTGCAATTCTTGCTCTGTGAGACAGGACACTTTTTTAATATAAATGTGCTGCTTTTTCATTGTTCAACAAAGAAAACAGCTCCAGAATACTTTAAAAACTGTTACCAAGTTTATATCTTTGTGTCCTTAGTGTGCCTTCTTAAGAAAACCCAGGAAAAAAATTATTGGAAGTGGTAATTTAAAGCTCGACATTGTTTTCAGAAAAAAAAACAAAAAACCACATCATAAAAGCCTCTCAATTCCCTTTGCAGAAATTCAGGGTTTGTTTATATGTTTGTTTTCCCCATTTCTTTTAATACAGACTGCACAGATATTTCCTCATCTTTCAACTGTAGTTAATTTGCAGACATTTTCACATTCTGAATAGTGCACTTTACAGAGTGTTTCTCTGCCAATAAAATTTCTGTAATTAGGATGTGAGAAGAAGAAAGGAAGTGGTTAAAGGAACTTCATACACTGGGTTCTCTGTGTTGTATATTTTGTTTACTCTCATTTTGTTTTTAAAAATACTTTAAATTTCTCTCCAATATCCGCAGGGAAATACAAAGGCTTTTGGAAACACTATCTTTTAAAAAGAGACCTCATTCTTTCAGAGTTTAACCTCCACAGGTGAGTAAAGGGGTTTCAAAGCTTCTGTTCAGTTTTTTTAGATCAGCAGCAAAATTGTGTAATCAAGAGCAAAACTAATCTTTGACAACAATATAAAGGATGTAGGCAGTTCTGGCTCAGTACCAGGGAAACATTTACTCTAGGAACCCGTGTAAAGCCCAAAAACCACTATTTGGGGATCCTTGGCTATGCTTAGGCTACCAGAATTTTCTATTCATGTATTTTGAATAATCATGACAAAATGAATCGATTTAAAGATATACCGAGAAACTTGGCTGGAAAGTAGGCAATGATTTATAATGGGAAGTTACCCGCCCCCTAAAATGCAATGGCAATGCACAACCTATAGGAAGGGAATGGGTTGTGCAATAAATTAAATAATAATGACACAACGAAGGCTTTTCATGATCAAAGCAGTATTGAGACATTATGCAATTATTCCTCACAACTTTGTAAGAATAATATTATTACACCTCACCCCCCCACCCCGAGGCAAAGGTTACTTTGTGGAGAAAGAGAATGGTCTTGTGGCTCAGGCATAAAACTGGGCCTCAAGAGAGTAGCATTCAACTCTATGTTCTTCGACAAATTTCTGGTGTTACCTTGGGGCAAGTCACTTGAGTCCTGATTCAGCAAGGTGCTTGCATGCTTAAAAGTTAGGTATGCAACTAATTTTAAGCATAAATTAAATCATATTAATGTCAATGGGACTTAAGCCAATGCTCAAGTGCTTTGCTGTATAGGGATGGATGTAAGCACATGCTGAAAGGTAAGCATGTTCAATGTGCTTTGTTGAACTGGGACCTGAATTTCTCTATGCCTCTGTTCCACATCTGTAAAATAGAGATAAGAATCCTTCCTCTGTCTGCCTCATCTATTTAAATTGCAATCTCCTAGGGCCAGGGACTGCCTCTTACTATGCAGGTGTACAAAGCCTAAGAGTGGCTCTGTGATCTCAGTTGTGACTTCTAGGCATGAGAAATAGCAAATAATAATAATTGTCCAAGGCCACTGTGGGATTTCATGTCAGAACTCGTGAGCATCCAGTTTCCTGTTCTGTATGTAAATCATTACACAATTCCTCTCCCTTCATATTCATGATAGTGATTACATAGTGCTTTCCATAAAGATGAATCCCAAAACATTTCACAAATTGCATTAAATGTGTGATGGACGTGAGTTGACATGGTGGCATTTGGACTGGGAACCAGTGAGGAACTGGGTTAAGGTCTGGGACTTGAATGAGAACCAGGATTTGTAACCATTGCAATTTCACAAACTACTAATTAATACAATTGTGACTTTGTTATAGTTACGATTTATGTAGAACCACAGATGAGCATAGCACTCTACAAAACAACTAAAGAAAAAGCTATTCCCCAAAGAGCTTACAATGAAAGATAAGACAGGAACTATAGGAGAATATGACAAGGGTTTGGAGATGGGCTTTGATGGATAGGACAGTATGGATGGTGAAGACAGTATAAAGATAGGATAATATGGAATGATAATGCATATACCTTGAGAAATATATAGTTGTGTTTGGTTTTGGTTTTGGGGTGGGTTTTTTTGTGTGTGCATGCATGACTATTGTTCATAAATGAGTTTAAGAGAGAACTTTATTTAGCCCAAGAATTTGCATCAAATTAATCAGGTTTGAAACGGATTTAATTAAACCAGTGCAACCAATTTAAGAGCACGCACACAAGAGGCACTGATATAATTAAATCTATTTAGAAAACGTATTTAGTTGAATTAGTGCAAATTCTGTATATAGACCAAGCTTTAAAGGAAGGGATGGTAGAAATGGGTATACATGGTAAGCAATGGAGTCCCAGGCACAGGGAAGATATGAAACTGACCATGGGAAAAGGAGACAGAGGACTCATGCAGATAAGTAGTTTGAAGTGAGGGAAGAGAGTGTTGTGGGAAGTAACAGGAGACCAGAGCCAAGAGTTAGTAAAGAGCTAAGTCAAATGTGGAAAAGGGGTGAGTGAGGATTGTAAGAGTGAGACTCTAAGGGAGAAAAGAGAAAGCACTTTGTTAAGGATGAAGAGAGGATGAATTTGTAGTGGAGGAAGTTTACATTTTTCTGGAATATCCACAGAGTTGTTCAGAGAATAAGATGAGAAAAGAGTCTCCCAGGCCTGGTCTACACTACGAGTTTAGGTCGACTTTAGCAGCGTTAAATCGACTTAAGCCTGGACACGTTTACACTACGAAGCCCTTTCTGTCGACTTAAAGGGCCCTTTAAACCGGTTTCCTAACACCACCTCGACAAGGGGATTAGCGATAAAATCGACCTTAGGGGGTCGGAATTGGGCTAGTGTGGACGGAATTCGACATTACTGGCCTCCGGGAGCTATCCCACAGTGCTTCATTGTGACCGCTCTGGACAGCACTCTCATCTCAGATGCACTGGCCAGGTAGACAGGAAAAGCCCCGCGAACGTTTGAATTTCATTTCCTGTTTGCTCAGCGTGGAGAGCACAGGTGACCATGCAGAGCCCATCAGCACAGGTAACCGTGATGGAGTCCCAGTCCCAGTCCCAGGATCGCAGAAGAGCTCCAGCCTGGACCGAACGGGAGGTACAGGATCTGATCGCCATCTGGGGAGATGAAGCAGTGCTCGCCGAACTCCGAAACAGTAAAAGAAACGGCAAAACATTAGAAAAGATCTCCAAGGCCATGAAGGACAGAGGCCATAACAGGGACGCGCGGCAGTGCCGCGTGAAAATTAAGGAGCTAAGGCAAGCCTACCACAAAGTCAGAGACGCAAACGGAAGGTCCGGGGCAGAGCCGCAAACATGCCGCTACTACGCGGAGCTGCATGCCATTCTAGGGGGTGCAGCCACCACTAGCCCAAGCGTGTTCTATGAGTCCCTCTCTGCAAACGGGGAAGCGGGTTCGGCGGACGAGGAAGATGAGGATGGAGAGAACATAGATAGCTCACAGCAGCAAGGAAGCGGAGAAACCAGTTACCCCAACAGCCAGGATATGTTTGTCACCCTGGACCTGGAAACAGTAACCCCCGAACTGACCCAAGACCCTGAGGGCACACAGGGGACCTCTGGTGAGTGTACCTTTGTAAATATTACACATGGTTTAAAAACAAGCGTGTTTAATGATTAATGATTAATTTGCCCTGGCAATCGCGGCCAGTACAGCTACTGGAAAAGTCTGTTAACGTGTATGGGGATGGAGCGGAAATCCTCCAGGGACATCTCTAGAAAGCTCTCCTTCATGTAATCCCAAAGCCTTTGCAAAAGGTTTCTGGGGAGGGCTGCCTTATCCCGTCCGCCATGGTAGGACACTTTACCACGCCAGGCCAGTAGCACGTAGTCTGGAATCATTGCATAACAAAGCATGGCAGCGTATGGTCCCGGTGTTTGCTGGCATGCAGACAACATCCATTCCTTATCACTCTTTGTTATCCTCAGGAGAGTGATATCATTCACGGTCACCTGGTTAAAATGGGGCAATTTTATTAAGGGGACATTCAGAGGTGCCCCTTCCTGGTCTGCTGAACAGAAATATTCCCCGCTGTTAACCACGCGGTGGGGGGGAGGGTTGAAGTGACCATCCCAGAGAATTGGGTGTGAGGGGGAGGGGAGTTAGTTGGGTTTGTGCTGCATGTTAAACCTGAAATCGCAGCCCCTCCTTTTACATTGCAAACCCATTTTAAATGGCACGGGTGCTTGGTATGGGAAATGAGGGCAGAACTGTTTGAAACCATCCCCACATGTTAAGAAGGTTAAAAAAGCCCAAAGACTATATGTCTTACCATGGCTGCCTGCAAGCTGAAATCTGTGTCCTGGCACTGCGTGAGTGATCTCTCACACCAAACCAGGAGACTCTCAATATAAGAGGAAAAATGCGACCTTGTAACGAAAGCACATGTGCTGTGTGATGTTGTGAACAGCAAAATCTAACGTGAAAGAGTCTACCCATTGTTCTCTAAAATGTATCTTTTTTAACAACCTCTCCCTTCTCCACCAGCTGCAAATCTTACTCCTTCGCAGAGGCTAGTGAATATTCGAAGAAGGAAGCGAAGGACGCGTGACGAAATGTTTACTGAACTTCAGACTGCCTCCCACGCTGACAGAGCACAGCTGAATGCGTGGAGGCAGTCAATGACTGATTTTAAAAAAGCCCAATATGAGCGAGAGGAGAGGTGGCGTGCTGAATCGCGGGCTGAAGATGAGAAGTTGCGTGCTGAAACGCGGGCTGAAGAGGAGAGGTGGCGTCAACTTGTAATCAGAAAGCAAGAGTCGATGCTCCGGCTGCTGGAGCATCAAAGTGATATGCTCCTGCGTATGGTTGAGCTGCAGGAAAGGCAGCAGGAGCAGAGACCGCCGCTACAGCCCCTCTGTAACCAGCAGCCATCCTCCCCAAGTCCCATTGCCTCCTCACCCAGACGCCCAAGAACACGGTGGGGGGGCCTTCGGCCACCCACTCACTCCACCCTAGATGATTTCCATAGCAATAAGTTTTAAAGTTTTAAATTGGAGTGTGTCCTTTTCCTTCCCTCCTCCCCCACCCATCCCGGGCTACCTTTCCAATTATCCCCCTAGTTGTGTGCTGAATTAATAAAGAATGCATGAATGTGAAGCAACAATGACTTTATTGCCTCTGCAAGTGGTGCTCGAAGGGGGGAGGGTAGTAGGGGAGGGTGGGGTGGTTGGTTTGCAGGGAAGTAGAGTTAACAGGGTGGTGGGGGAGGGGCAGAGGGTTCATCAAGGAGCAACAAACAGAAGTTTCACTCCGTAGCCTGGCCAGTCACAAAACTGGTTTTCAACGCTTCTCTGATGCGCACCGCGCCCTGCTGTGCTCCTCTAACCGCCCTGGTGTCTGGCTGCGCGTAATCAGCGGCCAGGCGATTTGCCTCAACCTCCCACCCCGCCATAAATGTCTCCCCCTTACTTTCACATATATTGTGGAGCGCACAGCAAGTAGCAATAACAATGGGGAGATTCTTTTCGTTAAGGTCTGAGCGAGTCAGTAAGCTGCGCCAGCGCGCTTTTAAACGGCCAAATGCACATTCCACCACCATTCGGCACTTGCTCAGCCTGTAGTTGAACAGGTCCTGACTGCTGTCCAGGCTGCCTGTGTATGGCTTCATGAGCCATGGCATTAAGGGGTAGGCTGGGTCCCCAAGGATCACGATAGGCATTTCAACATCCCCAACTGTTATTTTCTGGTCTGGGAAGAAAGTCCCTTCCTCCAGCTTTCGAAACAGAAGAGACTGCCTGAAGACGCGAGCATCATGTACTCTTCCCGGCCAGCCCACGTTGATGTCGGTGAAACGTCCCTTGTGATCCACCAGGGCTTGCAGCAGCATTGAAAAGTACCCCTTGCGGTTTATGTAGTCGGTGGCTTGGTGCGCCGGTGCCAAGATAGGGATATGGGTTCCGTCTATCGCCCCACCACAGTTTGGGAATCCCATTGCAGCAAAGCCATCCACTATGGTCTGCACGTTTCCCAGAGTCACTACCCTTGATATCACCAGGTCTCTCATTGCCCTGGCAACTTGGATCACAGCAGCCCCCACAGTAGATTTGCCCACTCCAAATTGATTCCCGACTGACCGGTAGCTGTCTGGCGTTGCAAGCTTCCACAGGGCTATCGCCACTCGCTTCTCCACTGTGAGGGCTGCTCTCATCCTGGTATTCTGGCGCTTCAGGGCAGGGGAAAGCAAGTCACAAAGTTCCATGAAAGTGCCCTTACGCATGCGAAAGTTTCGCAGCCACTGGGCATCGTCCCAGACCTGCAACACGATGCGGTCCCACCACTCTGTGCTTGTTTCCCGGGCCCAGAATCGGCGGTCCACGGCATGAACCTGCCCCAGTAACACCAAGATTTCCACATTGCTGGGGCCTGTGCCTTGTGAGAGGTCCATGTCAATTTCCTCATCACTATCGTCGCCGCGCTGCAATCGCCTCCTCCTCAGCTGGTCCTGGTTTGGCTTTGGCATGTCCAGGAGGCTCTGCATGTTTTCCAGGACAATGCGCGTGGTGTTCATAGTGCTCAGAATTGCCGCGGTGATCTGAGCGGGCTCCATGATCCCAGTGCTGGCTATGGCGTCTGGTCTGAAAAAAAGCGCGAAAGTAGTATCTGACGGACCAGGGGAAGAAGGGAGGGAGGGAGAGAGGGAGGGAGGGGCGAGTGACACCGCGTACAGGTACAGGGAATTAAAATCAAGAAAGGTGGGTTTGCATCAGGGAGAAACACAAACAACTGTCACACAGAATGCCCCCCCCCCCAAAGATTGAACTCAAAAGCCTGGGTTTAGCAGGAGGGAGGGGGGAAGCAAATGAATGGAGAATAAATCTATTTTTTACATCTTAAGACGACGGTGCAGCATGACTGATAGCCCTTGGCATTTTCTGGGTGCTTGGCAGCAAATACTGGGCGCTTGGCAGTAAGCCTTCAGGTCTACTGCACAATATGATGCCCACTGCAGTATGACAACGATGGATACCAGTCGTAATATACTATCTTCTGCCCAAAAGGCAAGGGGTTGCTGCTGTGTAGCAATGTTGCCCCATCCTGCGAATAATACATCTGATAACCATCATCATCAAGGCAAGGGGGCTGGTGCAATGCAGCCCCACGGCTGCCAGCCCCATGTCTGCCAGCACCCAGATAGCCCTCGGCCTCTTCTGGGTGCTTAGCAGACAATATTGGGCACTTGGCAGAAAATAGCATACTACGACTGATAACCATCATTGTCTGCCCGGGTGCCCATGATCGACAGCCACTGCAGTACGATGACGACGGTTACCAGTCGTAATATACTATCTTCTACCAAAAGGCAAGGGGCTGGTGCAATGCAGCCCTACGGCTGCCAGCCCCACAGCTGCCAGCACCCAGATCGCCAATGAAGGCTATCAGTCATGCTGCACCGTCTACCGCCAAAAGGCAGTAAGCTGCTGCTGCTGTTTAGCAATGCAGTCCCACGTTTGCCGGCACCCGGAAGAGATATGGTGACGGTGAGCTGAGCTGAGCGGGCTCAATGCTTGGCGTGGTATGTTGTCTGCACAGGTAACCCAGGTAAAAAGGCGCGAATCTATTGTCTGCCGTTGCTGTGACGGCGGGGGAGGGGCCTGACGCAATGTACCCAGAACCCCTCGCGGCACTGCTTTGCATCATCCGGGCATTGCGATCTCAACCCATAATTCCAATGGGCGCCGGAGGCTCCGGGAACTGTGGGATAGGTACCATAGTGCAATGCGCCGGAAGTCGACGCTAGCCTCGGTACTGTGGACGCGGTCCGCCGACTTCATGCACTTAGAGCATTTTAGGTGGGGACACACACAATCGGCTGCATACAACCGGTTTCTATAAAACCGGCTTCTATAAATCCGACCTAATTCTGTAGTGTAGACATAGCCCCAGACACTACGATAATGGGAACTATAGATTACATTAGACAGAAAGCAGAAGTGGGGAGTAAATCAGGAGGCAAACCTGGCAGTCAGAGATTGGGGCATAGGAGTAGACTGTGAATGAAAGTATGAAGACCATGGACTCAGTCGAGGTGTGTGAGGCAGGAGATGAAAGGAGAGAGAGAAAGCATCAGAGATGTTAACAGACTAACTGAAACCTCAGTTGGAGATGGAGTTAATGGTGATGGTAAAAGAGAAGAGCTGTTACTTATGAGATGTTGGACACATCTGAGCTGGTACTAGTAAAATAGGCCATTTTCAAATTTGAATCCAACCCAAAGTGATAAGAAGTGCAATTATTTAAATCCTACCTACCACTACAAAAAATATTAAAAGAGGTTTGGAATTCGAGTTCTGGATTTGGACCATACCTTGAAAAACTTGTATTTCATGCCCTCTAGAAATACAGGTTCCTCTATGGAAAGAGAGATATGCATAACTGAGAAACATTTGAACTCTGGGAGAATAAATAGTTAAAACATTACTATAGATAAAAGATATTTGAAAACAATCTATTGGTAAAAATATATCTAAAGCTAGCTGAAAGAATTAAAGTAATTAGGACATTATAAGGTTTACAGAGAACTAGAGAGAAAGCATAGCTTCCTTACATATTTATGAGAATGTAATTTGATTTTTACACAGGATTTTTATCCCATACTTTGTTAGAGAAGCAGCCAGCAACTCACCCACTCTGCATCTCATTTCACTAAAAACACACCTTTCCACCTTGCCTATCCTTTTAAACTTCTATTTCCCTTTCATTATACTTACAATTTAGCTCTGAAATTGTATTATGTCAATCTGTGTAGCATTCTGAGATACAGTCTGCAAGAAAAATCCTGTACAAACTACAATGCAGCTTTAGTGCATTTATTGAAAAGAAACAAAAAGCTGCCTGTTCTCATTGAAGCCAATGACAAAAATTCCATTGAATTCAGTAGGGCAGGATTAAGTCAGTAGTGAACACTGCATTTTTCAAAATTCTATACAGATAGCAAAAGTTTTTTTGGGGGGGAAACCTACCTATTAAAAAGCCCTTGCAAAATATCACTTCCAAGATTTTAATTTTTTAGGGCTATAATGGAGTGTTTGTTGGTGTCAGAACCTCCCATAGGGGATATTCATTTAACAAAACACCAGCGTCAACATTTAAAGCTATGAAAATGGATTCAAAATATGAAGAAAACCAATGTTTGTCAAAAAGTTTTTATGAGATTCTTTTCTTAACAGAAGCTACATCTTGTCAAATGTGAGGCGACACTAACAATAGGTGACAAGATATAATTCAATGCAACATGATGTCATGTGGTGATCAGATATAATTTGTAAATGCCCCTGTTACCTGTGGCAAATTTAGCCCTGTCAAACCTAATGACAATTAAAACATTTTACTGAGACAGATTAGTGGGATTTATTTTTATGCTTTTTCTTTCTGACGTGAACACAATGTAATGTTGATAATACATATTTTAAAAAGCTGTCAAAATTAGTTGAACTTATAGATGAGTCAAGCAAGTTTGAAAAAAGTTGGAAACCTGAAATTTCGGTTTGGAATGTGAACGCTGTAAAGTGTGTGTTTGGATGTGTGTGAGGATAGGTTATTGTAACATGAAACAACCTACATACCTACAGTTGGATGATATTGTGTTTTTTCATATCATTCCCTGAAATACTGTCCTCAAAAGCAGTCTTGTCAGGAGAGATACAGCTGAAATAGAAATTTTGATTAACTGGCACAGTGACATTATTCCCATAAGTGGCACCTGTGGCAGCAAGGCATCCGGCTGATATTTGGGAGATATTTTGGGTATTTTTCAAGTTCATCTCTAGTTGACGATGACTAATATGCTAACAATAAAGGCTTGCTGGAAGCTAAGCCCCAGGGTTTCTGCAGAGCATATATTTTAGCTGGTTGTTAATGTGACAAGGCTCCCAAATAAAGGACAGGTATAGGAAATGGGTTCTGAACATTCTGTTTTTGGAAGGGAATACATCCGCATGCACAGCAACAGAGCTTGGTGATAGGAGAGGCTTCTACACATACTCAAAGTTGAATTCTGCACTGCTCTCCAACTTTCAAACACATATTCTCTTTTCCTTTTCCACCTTAGTTTCAGCATGCATTGTTATTATTAATTATAATTGCATTACCTGTTTTAAAATGCCAAGCATTGTATCTTCAGTTTAATTAACATCTGCAGTACTCATGGCATTCCTTATTCTTAGTGAAAATTGTAAAAACTTTAATGGTGACCATAGTAAAATTGTACTTTGATAGTTTGATAGCCTCTTCTCTAAAATAATTGCAAAGTACTTCCAAAAGTGGTTCAATAACGTTAGCTAATCAAGCTTAACAAGTCCTCTCTATTGAAGGGAAACTGAGACACAAAAGGGTTAAGTGACTTACCGAAATATCACACAGGGAGTGTGTGGTAGAAGCAAGAATACAACCCAAATCCCCAGACTCTACAAGGCTATACCTTTGCTTCTACATACTAGATATTCTTGACACTAGCATTTACCTTACCATACAGATTAGTGGTAACTAGCTTGAGGACATGTTAACATTACTCTTTTATACTAAGAACAGCTATATTCCTTCTGATCCTCCTCCTAATCTGTACACCAAACTCCCATTCCAATCTCACCTGCATACTAAGAGAGTAAATTGAGAGCAGAGTTAGCCTTTTAGTATTGTATTAGTATAGTATTTAGGATTATATTTAATGTGGAAGCTCAAGGACTGCACCAGGCTAATGCTTGGCCTCCCTAAAACCTATAGGGAGGCGATCAACCAGGACATAGCAGAGCTGGTCTTTCTAGGATGAGATGTATCACATGATTCATCCCAATGGCTGCTCTGACAGTCACTCCCTGACAGACCCCAGAGTTGTACCCACTTCAGACATAATGCCTCTGGATTTTCCACTGGGCTGTGCATCTCCACAACCCACTAATGCAGTGCTGGGTCTTAAAACTACAGGCTAGCTCTTAATTTGGAAACAAACAAAATCACTTACAAAGTGGTCCATCCATAGCACTAATGCTGAGTCAATGTGTCAGCCAGGTGAAGTTACTCTCTCTCTCTCTCTCTTTTTTTTTTTTTTTTTTTTTTGTGGTGGGGGGGAGGGGAGTAGATGGAGATTTGTATGTGAATAAGAATTTGTAAAGATTCTATATGTTGTCCTCTTTGGGCCAAATGCTAGCCCAACTGAAACCAGTGGGGAAACTCCCATTTATTTCAACAAGACCCAGGTTTGGCCTGCTGTCTCTGAGGCTTTAGGACTGACTCACTAAATTAACAACACAAAATCCCTTGTTGAAAGAAATTATAGTGCATATGTCTCTGGCAGCTGTGCTGGAAGTTGCTGGTGGCTGGTTCAATGGCAAAGATTTTGGCAGATCTTTTAATCCCCATCTACAGTGCTCAACTAAGTGTTTTATAAGCCATGGCTATGCACGTTTATTAAATACAGTAGTTTTGGACAATGAGGAGAGGTCTGTGGCTCCCTTCATTGCCTAATAAGGGAATTCTGGGAGACTAATTATAATCTCATTTTCACTGGTGAAAAGCAGGAGAAATCCCATTGAAGATAATGGAATTATATCACTGTAAAACCAGAATAAGTAAGCGTTGAATCAGGATCTCAGTCTCTAGGGTTCAATCCTTCAATATGGAAATCAATGAGGTTTGCCATTGAATTGTATAGGTGCAGGATAAGGCCCTCAGAGAGCATCTCTAGTGAAGAGAATAGTGTCTCCTGCAAAATAAATACAGAAACGCTTTCCTATAGATTTTTATCTGAATGCATTTTCAAGTTAATGTTTGAATTGTCCTTTCCTATGGTACAGTAAGAGCACAGTCATATAATAAACTTTCCTTCCTCTTTGCCTAAACCAGATGATTTGTTATCTATTCTTGGTGAAAAGCTGAGAATGGTGAACAGCACTCAGTTGGTGAACTATCACAAGATAGTCTCAGAGGCTTTCTGAAGATGACAGATCCCTCGCTTGATGGAATGTTTGAGATAACTCACCCTACAGCTGGAGCCTGAACTATTTCATTATGTCCAGCGAGCATCACCATATGAAAATATTCTGTATGTTCGGGTAGCTTTGTCATTCAATCAGCTGAAATCCACAGAAGATCAAAATTGGATAAATGTGGGAATGTCTTCAGAGTTGAAAAATTTCAATGAGGCAAAACTCAGGAGTTCTGCACAGTTCTACTGTGGACATTGTATTTAAATAATGAAGCTAGGACTAGAAGAAAAATAAAATTGTCTATAGCCTCTATGAAAAAAACATTTCAAAAACATTGTAATACCTAGCTCTTATACAGGGCTTTCAATCTTCAAAGCTCTGCAAACACATATATTCATAAATCTAACATGGATATGAATTCAGCCATTGCATGGCTGAAATTTAAAAGGACTAAAATATCTCCTTGTTTTGGGCCAGATCCTCAGCTGGTATAAATCTGTGTAGCTCCATTAAAGTAACCAGTTGAGGATCTGGCCCTTGATTTCTTATTTGGGGGGTTGGGGGGGGGGGGGGTGTAATTGTATTGGTTAGAGCAGGTGATGGGGAGTGAAATGTCACTATTTCTAAAGCTAGATCTGCCATGGGCTTATCTTGCAACTATTGGTTAGTAGCTCTCTGTACTTCATTTTGCCAAGTTTTATAAACTTGTATAATAATATCCAGGCTGGTGATAAAACTCTTGATTTCTATCAGTTAACACTATAGCTGGATGGGAAACTATTTTGAAAACAAATTCCAGCCCCAAACAAGGATGAACTATTGAAATCGCAACCATTTTTGCAAACGAAAAATATGTTGTCAAAGCAACTGAAAATTTCATTTCAATTTTGATTTTGAAAAAAAAAAAAAACAAATTTCAAAATGAAAAATCATTTTGAACCAAAGAAACTTAAATTTTCATTTAAATATGTTGAAACAGTGCATTTTGACTATTTCCAATTTTTTTCTCAAAAATTTTTTTGAAACAGGAAATTCATAAAAAAGTCTCTTTCCTGTCAAAAGTTTCAGTTGTGAAAATATTTAATTAAAATATTTCCAACCACCAATAGTCAACACACAATGGAATTTGAAATATCTGACCTAAATTGCAGGCAAAACTTGCTGTTTCTCAGATACCACTGTTGGTACATGTTGCGTTTTTAATGGTGAGCACTTTGTATAATTAATTAAGGTTCATACACTGCACTGAGCTCCTCAGCTGAAAGCTGTTACAGAAGTGCAAAGAATGATTATTAATTAATCACAACGTTTTTATATTCTATTATATTTTTCAAAAGCAGGACAGTGTTTAAACATAAGGGGGAAAACACCCTGTAACATTTCCTTTCCTGAAAGAGGATTAAAAATGTGAAATAAAAGCTATATTTCAGCCTAAGTGGTGTTGCTCTGAAGATGTTAAAGGCAGCGGAATGATAGTAAACACACCTCCACAAAACTTACCACACTGCTCTGCTGCCTATGGCATAATAAAACAGATCAATCCAAAAGAGAGTGGACTTTAGACACATGCACACACAGAGTACAGTGTAATGGATATTTTGTGGCCATTACAATACATTGGTCTAATCCTGTTACCACTTATATCAAAGACATACCTTATACTGACATTAATGACAGCAGAATTGGATCAACCATGTGTGTCTGCTGTAAGGAGTCACTCCTAAAAAGTTTATTTACATAATAAAGTGCCTATCTAGGGCTCTACAGGCCTGATCCAAAGTCCACTGAAGGCAGTGTTGGTCTTTAAATTGACTTTAATGTGGCTGGATCAGCCCTAAGAGGGCTTGTCATATATTAGAATTACAAGCTAGCACAATAAAAATAAATGCCTCATAACCTCCCCTCTCTCTCACCCCCCGCTATGTCTCCAGTAAACAAAATCCATTCCAGCCACAACTCCCAACCCCCAATTCTCAAAATCCCACCCCGCAGAAAATCCCTTGGGAAAAGAGATGGACCTAGCAGTGTGTCCTGAAGATTGACAGCTTTAGGCTGTTTCAGTCTTTTCTAACATTTAAATGGATCCTTCAAGGATAAGGACATTTATCACAGCAAGATGGGCCTTGCAACTGTTGCTAATACTGTACACAGATTTTTTTTTAAGATTTTGGAAAAAATATTGAATATTATATGCTAGTAACTTTACTGTCAAATTTTTAGAGGTTTTACATGCTGCGCTGAGTGTGCAGGTCGGTGGTCCCTGCCCCACTCCCATGGAAGCATCAGATGGTTTACTACTTGTTAAGTTCTAGGGAGCTCCTCAAGTCACATTTCTGTGGATGAGAGTGCCTGAGTTTTTTTCTGATTCAACCTATCTACCACTGTATAGTAATAATAAGTTAATGACACAGCCTTTCTAGGATCTTAAGGTCCTATGATGTAGAGCAGTACTATTATTCCCATTTTACAGATTGGTAAACTGAGCCACCGTGGCTTTTCCAAAGTTACACAACAAATAGAAGCAGGGCTGGAAACACAAACCAGGAGATCTGATTCTCAGTCCTGTATATTCGCCTCAAGGCCATCCTTCCTCTCATTTCTTTTCTGATGTTAGTCCTTCTCCTGTCTTTTTTTCCTTTACCTACTACCCAGTCCTTTCTCCCTTTTCACTGGCCCTTTCCTCACAATGCTCCAGCCTCTGCTCTTCCTGAATTTATTTGTATGCCTCTTCTCCTGTTTCCCTCACACCATGGCTGCCTTCTGGAGATTGAATTCATGACTACTGAGTCAGGAAGTAGCAATGCTGACCACCTCTTCCTCCTTCTCCTCCTTCCCACTTCCAGCCCCACTGTGCTGGGGGTGAGGGAATCAGCAGAGAGAACGGAAGAAAGGGGGGGGGGGAAAGAAGTAATTCTCGACTGCCTGTTCAGAAGCGCTGAGAGTAGCCTCCCTTAGCAAAGAGCAGAAGTTGAAAGGAAAACCTTGCTCACTGCCTACAGCCCTGTTCATGAGCAGCATGACAAAAAGCACGAGTGAGAGAGATTTTCCAGCAGGAGAGATTGTGTGACTGTCATATCACATGAATGACATTTGTCAAGTATGGGTTTAGCACTCCAAATCCAGTTATGTTCCTTAGCACAGATCCTGAACCCCAAGGAGTCAGGGAAACTGGGAAACATGTAGTGGCGAATGCAGTTCTTCCCGATGGACCCCAAATTTTGGATCTGCTGGATGTTTGTTCCCCCTGCTCATATGAGTAAAGGAAACTATATGATCCGTGTGCCAGATCCTTAGCTGGTGTAAATTGCTATAGCACCATTGAAGTCACTGGAAATACACTGATTTTATACCAGTGAATGATCCAGCTCTTGTTTTTTAATATGATCAACAACATTAAATTCTAAACAAATAAAATGCTAATTACTGAGAAAAGAGTATGTGAACATACATCTTTTGTCCCTCCCTATCTAAAAGCACAGCCCAGCTTATAAAAATTTTATTAAGATGATGTTAAAAAAAATAGTGAACAGAGTTTGAGCATAGAAGTTTCTGGTTATCAGGGAATAACATACAGATATTAAAGCCTGATCCAGTTCCCAAAGACTTAGGAGTCTTTCCTTTGGTTTCAATGGGAGTTGGATCTGACACTTAAGTTCTAAAAAAAAAAATCCTTGCCACAGTAGGACCTTGTATTCTAAGTTTCAGGCCAGAAAAATGTTATAGCCAAGTAATAAACACCTATAAATAAACTATTAGAATTTAAACACTAATAGAAAGTTAAGTGTAATAGTGTATAAGTGTAATAGCATAAGTGTAATTTATATGGACTGCAGACAACTAGATCAGAATTTGCCATAATATATCTTTAGTGAATTGAAAGTGGATTTTTTATTATTATTAATTATTATTATTATTATTCTGAAGAGACTGTGCTATAGTGGACACTTTCATTATCTGCATGTTTCTAATTGAAAAGGGAATCGCGTCAAAAATCCTCTCTAGGAAAATTCATACCCACTATTAGCTTTTGAAATAAGTAGTTGTGATTTTATGAAGTTTTAATCCCTAAATCTGTAGAATAGTAAATTGTGTTTATTATGTGTGACTGACTTCCTTTCCAAGAAAATTAAGAGAGACACTTCATCATATTATTGTCATATTCATGTTCAAGTTATTTACCTTGAACATTTACTGTACAGGTAGTACTGAAATACCAACTGTTTCTAATTTTCTTATATTATCCAGTTATATGGTTCTACTTTGCTTTGTAATTACTTTGTTAAGTCTAGTAGAAAGGAAAATTGAGAGATCTATATAAATAAGCTGGAGCATGTTACGTAGGATAATTAGAGAAGCAAAAACGATTAACAGAAAACTGCAGTATTTCAATCACCAAAAAAAAAGGGGTGGGGAGTTCTTACAACATGTTTCTGGCAGCAGAAAGTAAAGGAGAAAATTCTTCCACATGATGTGAACAGAATTGGAGAGGAGAGGGAGAAATGAGACTGATTAATAATTATTTCAGTTATTCCTTAAGAACAAGAAAACAAAGATTGGGAACAAAGACTAGAGCATCACACTATATGTTAATGGGCAGAAGACATTCTAAAAAAATATGAAAATGTTGGTCACTCAAAGATCAGAGCCACGTGCCATCCCTAGTTCTGGATTCTCCCTCCTACCTAGGTCTGTTATGACTCCACCCCCATTTGTATGAGAACCCCTCCCCCGGAGAGAGGAAGGATGATCTGATGGTTAGTGTGCTAAACTGGGGCTCCAGAGATGGGAATTCAGTTCTGAACCCTTCCACAGATTTTCTATGTGACACTGGATAAGTCTCTGTATGGGATCTGTGAAGGGATATAGGTGGCACTTACAACACTGAGCATTATGGCAACTAGAAAATCACAGGAACAACAATGAGATCCACAAAGCCAATTTGGTGCCTATATTCCTTCTATGACGAATGGAGAGAGAAAGGTATCTAAGAATATGACTCACAAAAGCCAACATGCTAAGCTGCCTAAGCTAACCAATAGGCACTGCTGAGGGCAGGAGTGTGTGCTAAGTTCCACCACTCTCTAGGAGGTAGGAGCCTCCTATCTATAAAAATAAAATAAATTAATGGAGATATCCTATCTCCTAGAATGAACCTTGAAGGTCATTGAGTCCAGCCCCCTGCCTTCACTAGCAGGACCAAGTACTGATTTTGCCCCAGATCCCTACGCAGCCCACTCAAGGATTAAACTCACAACCCTGGGTTTAGTAGGCCAATGCTCAAACCACTGAGCTATCCCTCCCTTCTATTACTGCTTAATAATCATAGAATATTAGGGTTGGAAGAGCCCTCAGGAGGTCATCTAGTCCAATCCCCTGCACAAAGCAGGACAAACACCAACTAAATCATCCCAGCCAAGGCTTTGTCAAGCCAGGCCTTAAAAACCTCTAAGGATGGAGATTCCACCACCTCCCTAGGTAACCAATTCCAGTGTTTCACCACCCTCCTAGTGAAATAGTGTTTCCTAATATCCAACCTAGACCTCCCCCACTGCAACTTGAGATCATTGCTTCTTGTTCTGTCATCTGCCACCACTGAGAACAGCCGAGCTCCATCCTCTTTGGCACCCCCCTTCAGGTAGTTGAAGGCTGCTATCAAATCTCCCCTCACTCTTCTCTTCTGCAGACTAAATAACCCTCAGCCTCTCCTCATAAATCATGTGCCCTACCCCCTAATCATTTTCGTTGCCCTCCACTGGACTCTCTCAAATTTGTCCACATCCCTTCTGTAGTGGTGGGACCAAAACTGGACGCAATACTCCAGGTGTCGCTTCACCAGTGCCGAATAGAGGGAAATGATTGCTTCCCTCGATCTGCTGGCAATGTTCCTACTAATACTGCACAATATGCCGTTGGCCTTCTTGGCAATGAGGGCACATTGCTGACTCATATCCAGCTTCTCATCTACTGTAATCCCCAGGTCCTTTTCTGCAGAACTGCCGCTTACACAGTCGTTCCCCAGCCTGTAGCGGTGCATGGTATTCTTCCTTCCTAAGTGCAGGACTCTGCACTTGTCCTTGTTGATCCTCATCAGATTTCTTTTGGTCCAATCCTCCAATTTGTCTAGGTCACTCTGGACCCTGTCCCTACCCTCCAGCATATCTACCTCTCCCCCCAGCTTAGTGTCATCTGCAAACTTGCTGAGGGTACAATTAATCCCATCACCCAGATCATGGATAAAGATATTGAACAAAACCAGCCCCAGGACCAACCCTTGGGGCACTCCGCTTGATACCAGCTGCCGACTAGACATTGAGCCGTTGATCACTACCCGTTGAGCCAGACAATCTAGCCAGATTTCTATCCACCTTATAGTCCATTCATCCAATCCTTACTTTTTTAACTTGCTGTCAAGAATTCTGTGGGAGACCGTATCAAAAGCTTTGCTAAATTCAAGATATATCACATCCACCACTTTCCCCATATTCAGAGCCAGTTACCTCATCGTAGAAGGCAATCAGGTTGGTCAGGCATGACTTGCCCTTGGTGAATCCATGTTGACTGCTCCTGATCACCTTCCTCTCCTCCAAGTGCTTCAAAATGGATTCCTGGAGGACCTGCTCCATGATTTTTCCAGGGATTGAAGTGAGGCTGACCGGTCTGTAGTTCCCCGGGTTCTCTTTCTTCCCTTTTTAAAATATGGGCACTATATTTGCCTTTTTCCAATCGTCTGGGACCTCCCCCGATCGCCATGAATTTTCAAGGATAATGGCCAATGGCTCTGCAATCACATCAGCCAACTCCCTCAACACCCTTGGATGCATTAGATCTGGACCCATGGACTTGTGCACGTCCAGCTTTTCTAAATAGTCCTTAACCTGTTCTTTCACCACTGAGGTTTAGTCACCTCCTCCCCATACTGTGTTGCCCAGTGCAGCAGTGTGGGAGCTGACCTTGTCTGTGAAGACTGAGGCAAAAAAAGCCTTGAGTACTTCAGCTTTTTCATTTGTCACTATGTTGCCATTCAGTAAGGGTCCCACACTTTCTCTGACCTTCTTGTTGCTAACATACCTGTAGAAACCCTTCTTGTTACCCTTCAGATCCCTTGCTAGCTGCAACTCCAGTTGTGCCTTGGCCTTCCTGATTACACCCCTGCATGCTCTAGCAATATTTTTACTCCTCCCTAGTCATCTGTCCAAATTTCCACTTGTAAGCTTCCTTTTTGAGTTTAAGCTCACCGAAGATTTCACTGTTATACCAAGCTGGTCGCCTGCCATATTTGCTATTCTTTCTGCACTTTGGGATGGTTTGTTCCACAAAGGGGAACCTGGAGCCAGGCAACTGCTTCTGGAATAAATGAGTTAGGTGCCTGCCTTGCTCCACACAAAGCAAACTGAGAAGATGGTGGCAGCTGCCTTCTAACTTTTAGTTCGGTGGTTAGAGCATTTGCCTGGAATGTGGAAGACGCACTTTCAAATCACCCCTATCTGTGCTAGAGGGGGAGGAAGGGGCATAATATAACCACAGAGCTAGAGGATATTCTGTTATGATATTCTTCAATCTTTTCTGTGAAAGCTGTTCCACTATTGATAAATAATGAAAGAGTGATAGGGCATGGGGACTGGACCCTGTGCCTCCCACATGGGTGCCTTAACCCATGTGGACTACAGAGTCATTCTCACTCTCTCTAGCCCAATGATTATTTAAGTATTTAGCCACAGTGGACTAGACATTGGGCCAAAGAGAGAGGGTCAACGGCCTTGTAGTCCAGTGCTTCAGGCACCCACCGGGGAGGTAATAGATCCTGGGCCCAATCCTCCTTTCATTCTTTATCCACAGTGGAACAATTTCAGCAGTAGAAACTGAGGGAACCCCACATCAGAATATTCCATAGGTCAGTGATTAGAGCACTCTCCTGAGAGGTGGGAGACCCCTATTTGAATCATTTCTCCCTCTCTAGCAGCAAGGGGCAAATTAAACCTCTGTCTCCTATATGTCAGACAAATGCTCTAACCACTGTGCTAAAAGTCATAAGGTGAGTACAACCTTCTCCTCTGGATGGATTTTGAATGCGACCCAATCTGGCTGGTGGACTCTAAGCATGCCTACTGGATCAGGCCTCATATGTGACATAGGTGACTGAACGCTTATCTTCTCCTAGTTTGCGAATCACTCTGGGGCTTAGGCAGCAGACAGGCGTCTGGATGCCTAGAGGGAGGCAGCAGTGCTTGTGTACAAAGGCTGAAACATAGGTGCCTAGGAAACATTTACTGCAAAATCAGGCACCTATAGGGTTCAGCGGAAATTTTGTGAATTGCAGTGGAGCCAAAACTGGGATTTAGGCTCCTAAACCTGAGACTTTGTGGATCTAAGCCTTTGTGCCTCAGTTCCCCATCTGTAAAATGGTGATAATTGCACTACCTCAGAAGGGTTTTGTAAGGAAAAACATATTCAAGATTTTAAGGTGAAGTTCTCTGACACTATGGTCATGGAGGCCACATAAGTACCTGAGATAGATGACATGCTTCTTCTAAAGCACCTAACAGCCATAATTTTTACACATGATTCCCTTGATAGAAGTGCAGTAATAATAACTGAGTATGCATAACAGTTAAACAAATTGTATTTATTGGATAATGGTGTGTTTGCAATAAGATGTTCCTAATGAACTGGCATTTAAATAGCACAGAGTAACATAAAGGCAATGTAAAACTTACTTAAGAGTGATCAGCCTTGGTTTTATCTATAAGTACCAAAAAAATTAGTACTCTGTGAAAATGCAAATAACTAGGATAAGAAAAGAAATCTGTTTTATTATGAAAACACTGCCATTTTTGTTATAAGTAAAATCTTCTTAAGCAAATTAGAAAGACATATTACTAACCAGAGTCAATAACATTTAATATGTAATTACTTCACCCTGAATTACATGTGATGTCAAATACAATAAGAAATGCCATCTGAAAAATGCTTTCATAACTGTCTTCCAACAGTTGACTGATCTCTTAATAGTTGTTGATGGATTGAGATTTCAAAGGACAACGAGAAAACACTATTCTGCAATGAGGTATTATTATAACATCCCCTGTGAATTTAGCATTGGATTGTTTCTGTTTGAATGGTCAGCAACAGCAAATGCTTAACCTGCTTACATAGTCTGGAATATTCATCATTGTTATGGACATAAGATTAGAACAGGCCAATAGATGTCAACACATCTCAGTTTAAGAAAATTTTGAAATAAAGACAAGCTGTCACATGCATTATAAGACATACCGGAATAAGACATAATGAAAAATGTATAGAGAAACCCTGCACAATTCACATTTCCAAAGTATGTTTTAGAAAAGAAACTACATCTAGGTGTACAATGTTCACCTCTCACAGTGTTTCCAGAGCCAAGACACTAGCTCTGCCATAAAATAACTGTGAGCTTCTGAGGCATGGGGATAACTCTAGTAAAAACTGTTGATGATAGATGTAAGAACATTGTGGGTATCTATGTATCTAGCACAGGCAAATGAATAGCAAGGTGTTTAAGTGGACTGGTATGGGATACCTACACTTTTCCAAGGCTCTGCTCCCCAAACCCTTGTATGAGTTAAATCACAAAGTGCAATTAAAATAGAAAAGGTTTTAGAGGTCTTGTTAATGTTGCTTGGCTGCTCCACATACACATGGATTGGAGCAGGAAGGTTGGGGGTGTGGCTGGAGCAAAGCAGTAGGAGAAGGAGGACAAACAAATAAGACACTGTGACAAATAGTCAGTAGAAGATAGAAACAGGAAGACTGGCTGAAAAGAAAAACTGAGCATCCTAGTTAAATAGCAATCAAAATCACTGATAAGACCAAGAGTGAGAACTCCTCTCCCACTGTGTTTGCTTCAAACTGGGTAAAAGGGCTGGAGCTACCTAAAGGGGTTCCAAAAGCCCCGGTTCCGGCTGGGGCAGGATTCCCCTGGTGTAGGCACTGAGGAACACAGCCCATAAATCTGCCTTCCACGGCGCCCAGGATTGAGAGCATGAAAAAGGGGCTAACAACTCTTACAGGTATAGCACAGAATCTCACCCCAAATATTTACAGGTGACAATGTTTAAATATTAGACTTTTTCATCTTATAAATCTTCTTTATTATAGATTAAGTAATTCTCATTAAAAGGTTAATTTGGAAAAGGCAGCTTTCAGAATTGCATACACATATTGCCATGTCCCCAGAGTGTGCTCAGTCAGTAAGAGTTTGTTCTAAGAGAGGAAGCTTCTAAATTGTTTCATTGGTTAAGCATTTAGTCGCTTGATCTTCTTCTGAAGCCTGTTAGAGTATAGGGATTTTTTCAGAACCTAGAAGCAGGGAGGAAGATTTTAATCATTTTGGCTATGAACTTTCATATTGGCTACCAGGAATGATTGAATTTGGTGGTGAATTATAAAATGCACAAATACTTGTGAATCAAAAATTGCTAGTTCCACAATGCTCTTTAGTGAACTAGCCAGCCTCACAGATTGCACTTACAATTTTCTTGTGAAATGCAATGTTTTCAGAATCAATGAAGCCCGGTTTTTGTAACTTCATTGCTAAAAATAAAGCTCAATCACAGCAGAGGTTCTCTAGTACTCTAACTAAAGGATAAGGAAAGACTTTGAACTAACTTCGATTTACTGTAATCCAAATGCTTTAGCCAAAAGCTAAGAAGATACATGAAGGTGGCTTTGGAGAGCTGAAACACCTTTCTTTTATTTATTTAGTCCTGACTAAGGAGCAAGTAAGGGAAGTGGTTACAAATAATCCAACCAGGCATTTACAACACCTGCTAAACCAAGCTGGATTTTATTTTATTTTATTTTATTTTAGCTTGTGTGATGTACAGCCTCCTTTGTAATTTGGAAGGTAAAATTCTAGCCATTCTCATTGCTTTTGACTTATATTTTTAGCTTTCCCCCGGTTTTTAGTGTAACAGGGACTCTCACAATTTTTCATTGTTGGAGCCTGAGAAGTACAAAAATAAGTTCTGTATCAGGCTATAGCAATGTGGTTTGAAATGTTCAGACATCGTTTTTAAAGGATTAAACTAAAAAATTTCTCAAGCAACAGGTCATGAATATACGTGCTTACATTAATTATGAAAAGGAACATTATGAGGGGGGGAAGGCAAAGTAACAGATGAGCTGAAACAATTATGCCTAAAAGGACATTTTAAATACAAGATTATTTTAAGTGTTTCAGTTTAAAATAGTATACAAGTTAAGGACCAATTTTGCCTCAGTTACTTGTGGGGAGTTTATTGATTTTAAACTTTTTCCTGTGTCTGCACTTCTTTAAAAACTTTTACAAACTATGTAGGTTTAGATAGGAGATATAGACTCCTACAAATAAATGAAATGGGATAGATCCTCTGTTGGTATAAAATGGTGGAGTACAATGAACCAATCAACAAGCTGAACATCTGGACATTTAATGTGCACACACACATCTGTATATCTGTCAGAGTCCGATCAGCTGCACAAGGGAATGAAAAGGTGCATACCACGTTGCATGGTAGGATCTTATATGGAAACAACAGTGCTGTCATGATACCCCTCTGTGCAATGCAGCATAGGCTGCACTGAGAAAATGGGTGCTGCAAAGAAACCAGTATGGCCAGAGAAAAGAGCATTGTAATGTATTCTCACCTATCAATGAATATTCTGAGAAGGGGTTAGGTCAGGATAACTTGTCAGCTTTAATGTATGCTGCTCCTCCCACAATGAACCAGCAAGTCCACAGCAGAAGGATAATACAGGAAGGGCACAGAAAGAGAGAGTCAGTCAGAGAAAGAGAGAGTAAAGGCCCCACTCAGCAAAGAGTTACTTTAACCTTTTGCTGGGACAACTTACTGTCCTCTCTGAACTGGCTCAGCTACACTAGTGGTGCCTGGGAGAAGATGAAGGGTGAAGCCAAAGCTCCACCTACTACTCCCCACCTACCTGTGAAGTAACAACATGTCCAGACTCTGGTGATATGGGAAGCCTACACCAGAGGTTAAGAGAAACCCTTAGCCACATACACTACTCAGACACTCAGCAAGACTCATGATGACTGATCCCATAGTCAGTGTAGTGATAGTAAGTGATCCCACTGAGGAGTGTGTATTACAAATTCCCCTCTGGGCTGATCTGGGGAGGATTTGATTTATTACAGCCAACAGCTATGGAACCTTGGCTCTTTATCTCAAGCTGAAATAGCTCATGCTTTTAGCTCTGGAAACAACCAGTACAATTCTCAATCTGTGGGCCAAGATGGCAACTGTCACATTTAAGCAGAGCTATGAGGACCAAAATTTTCCAAACATATTTGCTAGATTTTTAATATGAATTCACTGCATCTGTGCTTGTATTCTTTCATGTGTGGGTGAGATCCCCATCTTAGCAAATTGAACTAGACTCTAGAATTGAAAGCAGGTTTTTTTTTTTTTAATTGAGCTAAGGAATCAGCCTCTCTAGCTAAGGACTGTAACAGATTCAAATCCTCTATGGCAGATTCACAGACAAGTACATATGCCACCTACTGACCAGGAGGTTACATGCTTCTGCTGGACAGAAGAAATAGATCCCAAAACATCTGAAGATTACAGGAATTTAATGCTGGGTGAGCCTCTACTCATGTGACAGCCACCAGCAGGGACTGAACGACAGACCTCCCAAGCGGAAGAATAGGTTGTGATAGCTCCAGCTAAAGAGCCCCATTCTGAAGGTACAGACTGTAATAAACTCACATAGTCTGTGACTTGGGTACAGAGAGGCACATATAACACAATGGCCAGTGGGCTACATTTGTTTTGTGAAAACATTAAATCAGCCACATCTATTCACATGAAAAGTTAATTTTAAGCTCATAGACACAACTATTTTCAACAAAAGTGGTACGCCTTATACATCACAAGAATGAGGTTCTTCAAATCCCTCAGCAGAGCCCTGACAGAGAAGCAGTGAAATAAGCCAGGCAAGAATCTGACCAGCCCTTACAACTAACACCACACGTGGCCACTTAATTTGTGTTAATGTGAGGATGGAAGAAAATTACAGGCCAGTAATACAATAATGTACATGGTATATTTATATGAAATGGGACTTTGCTTAACACAGAAGAGGGACAGGGCTCCCAAAACCCTTCAACTGAGTCAATTAAATGAGCCAGACAGGAAGCTAACCTGACTGCATCCTTCATAGATAACACTGTATATGCACCTGCAATTATTTTGTGTGAATATAAGACAAAAGGTAAACTCCAGTCTACAGTCATACACCTTGGAATAGCCTAATTTTTCTGGGAATGATGCTTTAGGCAAAATTTTGTGTGGCCTAAGAAGAAGATTTAAAATATATTAAGATTCCCTAATCTTGTTTATCTGTGAGCTTTCCCTAAACTAATAAGTCTCTCCCAGATATTGAAAGCTCCTGTGACTTCTTCAAATCTCCCTCCTGAATCTAGGAGTTACACAAACCAAATTAGCAAACAGTCATAATATCATGCTTTAGGTGATCAATACCAGTTGGGCCAACACAAATCACATGTCTAAATTCAACTATTGAATGCTCATAGTGAACTGTTCATGATCAGTTGTGAGGAGGGAAATGCAAATTCAAATAATGAGTAAATGTAAGGGAATTGTGGTCTACAGAGAATAAGAGTTTAAATTCTTAGAGTAAATTATTTGCTTTGCTCTAAAAGACCTAGGGAAAATGTTTTGGATTATTAGTTTATTCACCAAAAAATGCAGTTTTGGCTGACCCAAAATTATGTGCAAATTTGAAACAAATTCAGTAAATATTTTCAGTAAATATATGTATTTCAGAACTTATTCACCATTCACAAAGTAGCAACTGTAGCTCTAATAATGTTTAGGTCAGGGGTTTACCACTTAGTTATAATACTAGAAATGTGTGTTAGGTTCCTCTCTCTGGCTTAGGTGAAGAAAGGATTTGAACTTAATTTTTCCCCAGGCCAGAAGACTGCCTTGTACCTTGGGGTACAGAGTAGTGGGGGCTTTCAAGCTGCTTTACTGTATATAAAATATGTGAATAGTCATGGGCCAAACAGCAAGCATGAAAATGACTCTGTAGCCCAGTGGCTAAGCTACCTCAACCTATGAGGTAGGAGACCCAAACTCATGTCCTTAAGCTAATGGCTGTTTAATTATTTAGACATAGTGTAACAGCTTCAATAGGAGAGATTTCCACACTAGACAACCCCAGTGGCCAAAGTGCTCTCTTGTTGTATGGGGAAACACAAGCTCAAATCCTTTCTCCATTGCAGAAGGGCAGAATTTTTGTAACCTTTGGATTTGGTTCTGGCCAAACCAATTTTGTTTGTATTTTCATGAATGCCAGCATGCTGAAAAATCAGTTATTTGCCCAGATCTGTGCCCATGGTCCTCTCATTGTTATTCTAGCGTCAGTATTCCAAGGAACTTTTCAGTTATTCTGAAAAAGCTGGTTGTAAAAGGAATTGTAACTTTTCTTCCCAGGTGAATTGAACAGATGAGGAGGGTTGGATAGGGGGAAGGGTGCATATAGAATTATATTTCTTCACTACCTTACCAAAGTGTGTCAAGGAAATCGTTTCTCTCATCTGAACTCATCCCTGTGCATTCAGGTTATTTAGAATTGATCTACGCGGTATATGACAGGCAGGGAGTGGTGCAGCTGTCCTCACATTGTACATTCTCAGTCCCCAGTCACTAGACTAGAACTAAGGAAGGCAATACCTGCTGTGCAAGTGGTCTTTCTGAGCAGAAGTTATGCAGGCTGGAGTTTCTTGTGCTGTTTCCAACAATCAGGAGTAAAAGAATTTGTCTGTTTCTTTCTCTTGAACTCTTTGTTCTGTCAGCTGCAGAACAGCTGCTTGCTGTAGCTTCCAAGCAGAAGAAACAATGTGAAGCCACAGCTGTCTTTAAGAAAGAAAAAAGGACAAAAATAAACATTTCTCTACAAATGAAGAAATATGCCGTTGGCCTTAGTTATTTAATTCATTTGGAGATTAGATGGAGAATCTCTACTTGAAGAATTCCTTGCTTTTAAAAACTTGAGTAGCAATTTTTTTATGTGAACCTGTTTCACAGCTCTAAGGCTTCAGTAGTATACTGAGATTCAATAAAGGCATGAGTCTCTCACTCAGCACTAAAATAATTCTTATTTAGAAACAGTAAAGCTCTACTTTGTCACAAATTAAACCTTGGCAAACTGAACAGACTGATGGATTAATCATTGCACTTATAATAATAAAACCTCTAGGTTCCATGAAGTTCATTGCAACCAAGGTTATGGAATTATTTTCTCTGTCTGTGAGAATGAGAGAATATACAATAGTAAAGGATGTAAGATTCACTGTAGTTAAGGTAGAAAAACAAGTTTCTGTGAAGCCTTTTGAAAGGTTACAGGATCATTCTATGCCTGAAGATGATTTTTTTTCTTCTTTCTTAAGTGTGACCAAAAAGCATTCTGGTTCTGGTGGGTTTTTGGTTTGTTTTTTGTAAATGAGATTGAGGGGAAAAATTGTCATTATAGAAAAAAAAAATCAACATTGTTTTGAACAAGGCTACATTAAAAAAATTGACTGAGGTTTGAAAGGTGAAATTTGGTACAGCAACTAGCCTCCTTGAGAAGTAGTGTATTTTGGAGAATATTGATTTGCACTTTGAGATTTGAAAGTTGAAAGGTAATTTTATTTTTCCGATATACTTGTTAATGTACACCTGAAGAATGATATATTGCATATGAATTCCTCTGTAGCCCAGCATTGACTGAAGTGCTCCAAGCTAGCCAAAGCCAAGCTAAGCAAGGTCCCATTTTCATACCAAACTAGACTTTTGGGAATCCCAGGAAAGGCTTCCTCCTTTTCTTGCTGCTAACAAGCAAACAAGACAGTAGGGGGGAAATCCTTGTCCCACTGAAGTTAAAGGATGTTTTCCCACTGATTTCAATGGTGTCCAGATTAGAGATGGATGACAAATATTACTTTTCCACAGAAAAATTCAACTGTTTCTCAAGACTCAGATTTTTTTGGTCCAAAAATCAAATTTTCTTCAGCTGAAAACCAGAACTTTTTCCAATTTGGTCAAAATATGGGTGTTTTTACATCTTTCCTATTTATTTATTTATTATTAATTATTATTATTATTACTATTACTATTTCCTTTAAAGGAAATCAGACATTTCCTCAAAGAGCTTTCATTCATCTAAAACCCCATTTTCCATTGAAAGCAAGTTTTGAAAGAAAATTTCTCACCAGACCTCTTCAAGATTTCACCCCTGAATTCTGATCCTGGACCTGACACTTGTTTGCTATGTTGCTTGTTTCCTTGGGTTACCAATTAACTTTGTTAACTTGTGCCTCTATTACCACTTCTGTAAAATTGGCCTCATTGTATGTACACACCTTTGTAAAGCATTTTGAAATCATTCCCCTCATTCATAGCTACACCAAATATGCTACATTTTAGGCATATATTCAAGTCCTATTGATTCAGTGGATCATTAAATATTCTCCTGACTTGAGATGAAAAACACATAGCCAAACAAGAAATAACAAAACTATACTGTTAATACAAGCATATATAAGCATTTATTCCAGGCATTAGAGGATTCAACTTCTCATGGATTTCATTGTCTGCAAAACACCCATGGCATTGTAGCATGTTATAGTAATTCTTGGGCAAATGTGATAATATATTGTAGCTATTTTTCTTTAAAATATTATGAAAAATAGAGAGCAACCAAGCAACCAAGATTTTGGCAATCACAATTTCACAGAAGAAAAAACATATATCTCAGAAGTACCATAGCCTGATTATCATTTGATGTGACAGCTGGTTTAGTAAAAACATAATTTTATTCAATAGCAGATGAAATATTTGTGTAAAACAGCTGCCCAGGAGCAGCAACAATCTATGCAATTTATTTTTCAATAGTTTACAACATTTCTTTTCTTTTTAAATGTATCTCTCTGTTTCTGGGTGATCTGCTGTGATAGATCCTTTTTAAAATCTGACTCCAATGTCTTTTTAGAAATCAACATTAATGATAAAAGAGAGGTATCCAATACTCTTGCAGGACAATAGTTCAGCAAATCCAAGCATTAATCATTTACACTGAGACACTGCAGAACAACTCCTATATAGTTTCCCATGTCAATAATTTGAGGACACTAGAGAAACAAAGTGCAGGTTTTGTAAATTCTAAATTAGGCTCTTAAAGCACGATAGTCTGGTTGACGTCAACATTTTCCCAGGGTTGCTGGTTTGCAAAATAAGCAAAAGCTTACCTGCCTGCAAATAACAGGAACATGCAATATTTGAGTGCCGTGTTTCCCAAAGTGTGGGGTGTTCCACCTTGGAAAGTGCGAACCTGGGGGGACACAGAAAGACCTCTGAATTGTTCTCCAGAGCCCCAGCCTTCATTTTAAAAAGTAAGTCTCTAGCTGTTATGATTTTATTAAAAAAACCCTCCTAAATTAAATGCAAGCATAACTGATGCAGATAAGTGTTCCTGAGGTTGTAGAAAGCCTTGTCCAGTGGCTAGGTGATAACCTGGGACTTCGGAAATGGAGTTCAGGTCCCTACTCTACAACAGCCTTCATGTGTGATGTTCAGAAAGTTACTTAGTCTCGTTGTGCCTCAGTTATCCATCAATAAAATGGAGATAATACTTGCCTACCTTACATTGGTATGGCACATTCATTAAAGATGGTGGGGTGCTCAGATAAGGTGATGGGATCCATAAGACAGCTAAAAAGTGTGCAGCAATAGTTACCCCATTCACTTTAATAGGTGCTACCTTAGGTGCCAATGATAATTTTTAAAAGTCAACATTGGTCAAAGGAAATAGAAAATAAAATGAAATATCATATTATGAAGACCTATACCTGTATTTCTGAAAGGATATAAGGCGGATAGAAAGCTGGCTAGATTGTCGGGCTCAATGGGTAGTGATCAACGGCTCCATGTCTAGTTGGCAGCTGGTATCAAGCGGAGTGCCCCAGGGGTCGGTCCTGGGGCTGGTTTTGTTCAAAATCTTTATTAATGATCTGGATGATGGGATGGATTGGACCCTCAGCAAGTTTGTGGATGACACTAAGCTGGGGAGAGAGGTCGATATGCTGGAGGGTAGGGACAGAGTCCAGAGTGATCTACACAAATTGGAGGATTGGGCCAAAAGAAATCTGATGAGGTTCAACAAGGACAAATGCAGGGTCCTGCACTTAGGACAGAAGAATCCCATGCACCGCTACAGGCTGGGGACCAACTGGCTAAGCAGCAGTTCTGCAGAAAAGGACCTGGGGATTACAGTGGATGAGAAACTGGATATGAGTCAGCAGTGTGCCCTTGTTGCCAAGAAGGCTAACAGTATATTGGGCTTCATTAGTAGGAGCATTGCCAGCAGGTCGAGAGAAGTGATTATTCTCCTCTATTCAGCACTGGTGAGGCCACATCTGGAGTATTGCATCCAGTTTTGGGCCCCCCACTACAGAAAAGATGTGAGAGAGAGTCCAGCGGAGGGCAATCAAAATGATTAGGGGGCTGGGGCACATAACTTACAAGGAGAGGCTGAGGGAACTGGGCTTGTTTAGTCTGCAGAAGAGAAGAGTGAGGGGGGATTTGATAGCAGCCTTCAACTACCTGAAGGGGGGTTCCAAAGAGGATGGAGCTCAGCTATTCTCAGTGGTGGCAGATGACAGAACAAGGAACAATGGTTTCAAGTTGCAGTGGGAGAGGTCTAGGTTGGATATTAGGAAACACTATTTCACTAGGAGGGTGGTGAAGCACTGGAATGGGTTACCTAGGGAGGTGGTGGAATCTCCATCCTTAGAGGCTTTTAAGGCCAGCTTGACAAAGCCCTGGCTGGGATGATTTTGTTGGGGTTGGTCCTGGTTTAAGCAAGGGGGTTGGACTAGATGACCTCCTGAGGACTCTTCCAACACTAATCTTCTATGATTCTGTGATTCTATGATATATGTGTTGGGCGGAAGGGCATGAAGCACTAGCTGGTGGGACACAGAAGCTGATGACATCAAAAGAGGTAGACTTTTCACAACACAGTATGGGGCTACAGGGAGGAGCATGACTGGATTAATTTTCCAGAAGGATGGCTCAGCTTTCTGGTTTTGGAAACTGCTTTAGCACATTGATCCCTAGCCTTTGAGATACAAAGAGGTAATGATGCCTCTACTAGCATCTCTGTCTTTATAGGAGCCCTTCCAAACATAATGTGCCCGATTCTCCACTGCTTTGCACCTTGTGCAGTCATTTAAAAGTTGGCCCTATTCCCACTAAGATCAGTCAGTGGTGAAACTCCCATTGACTTCAGTGGAGCAGAATCAACCCTTATACTCCTCAGCAATGTGGGTGTAAGTGAGGGGATGATTCTGATACAGTTGCCGTTTATACCCACTTTATCTTTGCATATTGTTTACAGTGTTGCCCAAAACCTAAGTGAATCAAATATAATCCCAGTATAGAGGGACCTGGATAACTCAGGGGACTAGTGACAATTAATAAAGCCTTTCCTGTGCTTGCCAGCTCTAATCCAATCATGCTGGCAGAAACTGAAAGTTGTTACCACTGCTTACTGTTTGGTGGTTTCTATCAAATAAATTTGCTCATCTCACTTCCTGGTGTCCACATCAAAATAGACACAAAGTGGCACTAATTTCCAATCCTTTCTGATGTCTGAATAGACGAGAGAAGGTCTGACTGGGTATATTGTGCTATCTTTTCATTCTGAAAGGTCTCTCACTAATCAGGGCTAAGGCAAACTGGCTGGACAGGTGCGGAAGCTTTCCTTGGTGTTGCGTGTATCTGCTCTGGGGATACACAAAGTGCCCAACTCCCTCTGTCTACTATTTTCCAAACACACCACATTCACACACAAAAGGGAAACCACGTGTAATTATGCATTAGATTTACACAGCACCGTTCAGCGTGATCTAAAATGATGAATTAGTTAAGCCTTAGGACACCTCCAAGAAGTAGATACAATTATCCCTATTTTAAGCATGGGTAAACAGCTGCATGGAGAGGCTGTGACACTTGCCCAAGGTCACAGATTTGGTAGCAGAGCTAGAAATAGAACTACAATAACCATAGTAATAGTATTAATGTTTAGCTCTTATATAGCCCTTTTCATCAGTAGAATGAAAATGCTTTACAAAGGAGGTCAGTTCATTATCCCTATTTTATACAATATGGGCTTCCATTCATTAGGTAGGGAATATGGGACTACTGGAGCCTAAACCACCAATGAGAGTTGCCAACCTATGAATATACCTTGTACTTTGAAACTGTATATCCAGTTTGACTTTTGAATATAAAAATTCAATAAAGAAGCATGAGAACAGCAATATTTAGGTCACCTATGGAATAAGAAATTGATCAGATGAAGTTTTCTGTGTCACTGTTTGCTCAGCAGTGAAGCAACACAAAGGCACATTTACTAAAGCTTAATTGATTCAGATACTTGTGATCAAAGGCTTCACATAATTACAAAGAAATTTCAAGGTTGCAACACTGTAGTTAAAATGATTTTTTTTAAAAGAAAAACAACAACAGCCAAATTACATGAAAATTGCCTTTGCCAAGAAAAAAAAAGTTCTTTGTTTTGGAAACTGTATAAAGGAAAACAGACCATCTTCTTTATTCTTTCTGACTGTGTATGATTGTCACAGTGCAACGATGTCACCTATTGGTACATGATATACATGAAAATCTTGACGTGCAGAAGGTTTTGTTTTTTCCAAGCTGATATTTAATACAGTCTACTCTGTGTTTCTGCATGCTGAGAGCAGCACTAGAATGACAATCCCTGCATTGAGACAACACCAGGATTCAGAGCAACTGCTCTGAGATTAGCAATTTCTGATTCCAGATTCTTCCCACATGGAGAGAGTAGGTTCCTGGATTGAAGGCACTAGAAGATTGCAGGTCTTTCAAAAGCTAGTATGTTTCTCAACTCCCCAAGCCAACAGGGGATAGCTTCCACTGAACAGCTGCCCCTTTCATGCTCCCTGTATGAGTCACTTTCTTTAATATTTTGTTACAATAGAAAGAAAAAATAATGGGAACACATGCTGGAAGAATGAATAATAGGATCAAACTATGCCAAATGGAATTTGGAGTTTCCTAATCTTGATCATTACAAAATATAGATTATATTGGAACTTAGATAGATAGATAGATATTTGTGTGACTCATAAGGTCAAATCAATGCAAGAATTTAGATAGATAAACTATAATTTCCAAAAACATTATTGTCTTGTAACGATCAAGTTTGGGAAACTGTAAACTGCATTTAACACCTCTCAAAAATCATAGGTTATTGAACAGTCTTCCTAAGGAGGTGGTTCAATTTCTTGGGACATTTAAATCTGGACTGCAAAATATACTTGAATAGACACTCCTGCATTAGCACGGAAATGGACTGGATGAACAAATATGCCTTTTCCAGCTCCACCACATATTGCTGTACAATGTTCATTAAGTAACTGATTACTATTTTTGTTATTATTTGTGAGTGTGGTGTCAAGCCACAATCCTGCTAGCCTCCCAAACACTCCACTCTGTGCTATGCCAGCCCTTACTTTGCCTTGCAGGTTAGTAATAAATGTACACCAGTCCCCAAGCCCGTTTGAAGCATTCCCTTTATCCACTGAAAACTCCTAGAAATGCCAGGTCTTCTGTCCACAAGGGAACAGTGTACACAGCAGCTTGTATGATTCAGATTAGGATCAGTTTCCTTTTTAATACCACAGCACTGAGATATATTCATAGGGAAAACAACCATAAGTTGATTACAAAAGATTCAAGATTCCAAAGATAGTGAGTAAAGATAACGGAAACAAAAGTGGTACATATAAAACAAAACCACAATACACTTTCTAGAGACTAAATTTAACTTCAGGCTAACTTCCTGTCTAAAGAAGTCTTCTCTTATCCAAAGCTTTTTGCAGCATCTTCAACAAAGGCTGGTTGGGATCTCATTTTCATGAATGCAAATGCACTTCTGAGGTGCAGGATGATGGTGTCGTCTCTGTTCCATAAATATAGTCCAGCAAACCTTTGAAATGTATCTCAAGATAAGGTTCTCTTCCCCCTACGCTATGCTCCTCCTTGTTCACTTTTTGTCTCTCTGTTGACTTTGTTGGTTAATGTGCCTCCATTTTTTAACTTACAATGCATAATGTACATGCCAACAGAGAAACAGTTGAATTTACCTCTTTTGTCTGACAGGAAATCTGTTTCTCCACCTCTGCTGTGATACAGGATCCAAGAACATATGTTCAATATACATACATAATTCCTTACATAGTACCTGTACATACATTTTACAACAATATTTATGACTAGTATGAGTTTAGCTTTCATTTAAGACCTCACATGACATTCCTTGGTGAACCAGAATGTACATAACAGTATCTGAATCTGCCATGACAGCCTCCAGAACATCTGGACCACAAATCTAGATGTCAGTATAATAAAAAAAATCAGTGCTTTATTTAGGGAAAGTCTACTTTGTCAATGTTAGCCATTCCAGAAAAAAATAAATCAAACAAGACTAAGTGAATAAAATACACAAAATACAGCTGTGACAAAATGGAGAGAAGACCCTTCTTGGATTTTAATGTCAGAAGGAACCATTAGATTATTTAGTCTGTATAACACATGCAATAGAATTTTATCAAGTAATTCCTGCATATGGCCCAATAACTTGTAGTTGAACTAAGGTTTATCTTTTAGGAAGACATCTACTACCTTTGGGCCATTCGGGGGAAGGTATTTACCTCTTGTTTGGGTATATGTGATGACTGAAAACTAACTTTCTCCTTTTTCTGTTTTCTTGCAGTCCTAAAATATAACTGATAAACTGAGGGCAGAGGATAATATCTGGTCACCTATCTAAAATATATTGATAACTTATCACAACATCAAATCTTAATTTAAAGTCTTCAACTGACAGAGAATCTTGTCTGTAATTAGCCTCACTGAAAACATATGCATCTAATTTTAGTTTCATTTTTTCTAACTTCAAATTCTCGCTATGCAGTCTTGTATGCTCTTGTCTGCCAGATTAAAGAGTTTTCTAGTATCAGACATTTGGTTTTAGGATATATATAAAAGACATATAGATATATGTAATAATCCTCTGTGAGGGACAGAGACTGACATAGATGCTAAATTTCTTAGACAACCAAGTTTAAATTGAACTCCTAAACTAATGAACAAATACATTTGAAATTATTAGAAAATGCATTCTATACAAAGTAAGTGCTGTAAATTTGAGGATACTCTTTTTTTCATGCATAACAGAGGTTGAACCCCCCCTTTCAAGTATAAAATGGTCTTAACAACAATGTAATGGAATGCAACAATGCAGTAATGACCAGAGCTGAGAGAACAATTGATTTTTTGTTTGTTTGTTTGTTTGCTTGGGGGCCAAATTGGGAAAAAAAAACACCCAAAAGTTTAATTTAACATAAACATTTTTTTAAATTATTGTTTTCATTAAGTCAAAAAAATGAGGAAGCTTTGAATCAACCAAAACATTCTGGGTCAACTCAAAAAGAGTTTCTTTCCCGTCGTTTTTCACTTTGATTCAGGCCATGTCTACAATTGCCAGCTTACAGTGGCTGTAGCCATTTTATGCCAATGGGAAAGAGCTCTCCTTGACATAATAAAACTAGCTCAATGAGCAGTGGTAGCGATGTCGGCAGGAGAGCATCTTCAATTGACATAACGCTGTGGACACGAGCACTTATGCTGGCAAAAGTTATATCGGTAGGGGTGTGTTTTTTCAAATCCCGGAATGACAAAATTTTGCCAACATAAGTGCTAGTGTAGACATGGCTTCAGTCTTTTTAGGTGTCTTTCACCATTCTTGTGTTTTTTTAATTGGCTAAATTTCTTAATTAAATGCTGTTTTGCAGTGATAAAATCGAAATGAAACATTTTGAAATGGATGAAACAAAATGTTTTGACTTTTTAATTTTTATTTATTGCTAAAACTATTTGTTGAATTTGACCATAATTTTCAAATACTTTTGGAGCCCCAGAAATTGCAATTTTTTTTTGCAAAATTAGTGTTCTCTGAATAAATTTCTCCCAGCTTTAATCATTACTGGAGTCTACATAACTATGTATAATTTGCAAGTAAATCTGTTAATTAGGTTAGGAGATAAAATTAATTAAAGCCTCAGAAATTTAGAACCTCATTTTTTCTTTTCTTTCTCCTCAATTATTTTAATAATGAAATATCAGACTCCTCAAACTTTCCATATAATTAAAATTAATTGAATACCTTTTGTATAGACTATATTTGAAGAACTTACTTTATAATTAACTTTTGTATCTAACTGTTACGATTGCACAGGCTTACAAACAGAACTAGATCAACAGTTCAGGTAGCAATTAAGTGGGGCCACTGGGACATCACGGATAACTCAACCAATCACCATCCTTCCTCCACAAACAACTGGCATGAAACATTTCTATTGGGTGCAATGGGTCAGTGGCATGATGGAAACTGGACATATGTTGAGAATTCTCTCATTGGGGGATTATTTGCCCCATCTGACACTGACCTTTAAAGGTTCTATGGCTAGCTTGGGCATCAATTCTCAAAAGGCTAGCTCTCCATGGAACTGATGCCTTGGTTCCACTGCTCACTGAGGGAGCACTGGCAAAAGAACTGAGGCGGAAGCACAGGGGAAGCCCATAAAACACAAATACTTTTGAACATGACCTGTGTTCCCCCAGATCCGCCTTTCACATTAGTGCCAGTTTCTAACGCTGCTCTTTAATGCAACCAGGCAACTGTAAAGTAGGGGCCAGATTCATCAGTAAACTTTGGCCACTCTGCACAGTGCAATGCAAAGCAGCTCTAAACTCAGCTTCATTGGTCAATAGCCTCTGTCTGGTTTGCACTGATCTGGTGACCTAGTGAATTTGCCCTAAACAAACAAATGATTTAAGCTTGACAGGACATACCTGCAAATGGTTAGGTATATTGTATGGTAGTGTAACACAGTGGTCAGTCTGTATTACACGTCCCCAGCTGTGCCTGATACAGAAAGAATGCAAGTCAGTTACAGCCCTCAGCTAAAGAGGCTTTATCTCAAGCTGTAAGAGTGATGCTTTTAGCTCTGGAGGTTTCCAAATTCAGTCCTTCAACTCAGTCCTTTAGTGACTCCATGAGGCAAAAAGAACTATCAATTTAATCTAATCTGGGACTATGAACTCCACAATGACTTAATCATAAATGTACTGACTTTGCATGACATCATTACAGTACAGAATTAATTTGGTCTGAGTGCCTAACCTGTGCTTTCCTTACCTGAACATGTTGGGATTTTTATTTTTAAAAGTGCCCTTAGCGCTGAATGTTCTGGGTTTGTAATGCTTGGTTTAAAGATAATTACAACATCCATGTAATTTGTTTTCCTTTGCCCTTCAATTAGTGATACATATTCTGAACCTTAACTCCATTTTAACACAGGTTCGCCCCCCCCCCCATTTAGCCCTTAATCACCTGCTTTGCAACCTTTAAATAGTAAGTTTAAAAGGTTTCTAAAATTTGAATAAAGTATTTGTCCCCAGTTCCCGTTTAGCTCTTTAGTATCTATTATGAAATTTAAAAATTAATATGACTTTAAAATATCTAATAGTAAACACAAATTAAAAACAATAAATGAGCCACTCATTTTGCTCAGCTGGTATCTGATTTTTTAAATACCTAAGTAAATATTGATTGGATTCTTATATGCAAGTTCATTTTTTATTGCAAATAAAACAGCAGCAAATTGATTATGGATGTTGTGCCTCGATTTGTTGAAAAATGTAAGGCCCAATCTAGCTTTTGTTATGGGTCAAGGAATAGATGCTGTTACCTGGGGTTTTCAGAACCCCCCAGCTGGGGTAACTTAACAATTTCACTCCAGGCAGTGTAAGGAATAAATCAACAGTAACACAGCACTTCCATCTGATAAGATTCATGCAAGTAACCATGCTCTATCTAAAATTGCAGTTTATTAGATTTAAGCACACACACAAACATTAGCAATATGTTTAGTATATCCCAGATATTTACCTAACATCTGGAACGGTACTGAGTAATTAACAGCAGGTTCACAGTGGCCAGTTGCTCACCCACCAGGGAGAAAGGGTGTTAGGAAAAACGTCTCTCAAGATGACTTCAGAGGACTGCTCCAAAGTACACTCTATAAGCTAATCTTTTATAACTAACTTCTACAAAATACATGTCATAATGACCCCTATTATATCATCACTTTTCTTAACTTTTCATATCAGAGGCATCTAGACTCAAAATTTCCACCAACCACCAAAGTTTTTAGTCTCAGTTGTTTACATGTTTATCCCCTCCTCCCATGCTGATTAGCAGAAACTGCCAGCTAGATATGACCTTGCTTCTAAAACTTAATTATGTGCTGTTCTAGTTCATTAATTCAGGGTGGCTGAATGCACATAATATGGTTGCAATTAACTTGATCACATTCTGGGGTATACACACCCCTCAAATCTAGGGCAAAATTCCCCTTCTTAAAGGTCATGTATTTTTAAAATTAAGGCCTTTACATATATAATGAGTTCAGTGAGTTACTTTTGAAGGCCCAGCATTAGGCTCAAAGCTCTCAACCAAGACCAAGCAAGAATCTTCTTGCTGGCACTCTCTAGTTTGACCCCTGACTTTGCCTCATTAAGGACCAGACTTGTACTTATCTTTGGGGAGTACTTATGGTCTATAAAGTCACTGACTTTGCAACCAATTGATCTTCCTTCAAATCCAGCATATCAGTACTAGAAGCACAACAACCAATGCCACCTGAAGGATTAGAATCACCACAATTAAATGTTAGGCAAGATTAAATCTCCAATGCTGTGGGGGACCATCTCAATAATGTCTTCCACCAATTTTGTTCCAAATCTCTGCTAACCCTCTCAATCATTTATTAATTTAATTAAAAGTGTGGTGGATGGCAACCATGACTCTGCACATCTCCTGCCTAGCAACTTACAAATAATTCCTCAAATAGGAATGCTTAAATAACATTTTTACAACAATCAAAATTTATTTCAGTAAATACAGGCATATTCTCTGTCTTACTTCTAAACATACATATTGTGGCTGCACGGTATTTATGGAGCATTTATCCCAAATTCTTCTAAGTAGGCTCCTCATTTCCAATGGGAGTATCCCACTCATACCATCTCAAATTGTATTCATTACCACATAAATAATCCACATCTGCATTTGCATGCATGCCAGACCCAAGGAAACAGTATTCTGGAGGGCCCCAACAGCCTGCAAGAGGCGGAGGTGGTACTTTTCTTGGGATTGCTCCCATTTCTCTAAAACCTGTGCAACCCCATCCTGTATGCAGCTTAACTGATCTAAAAATACACTTGGGGCATTGCTAAATCCTTTAGATGTTGACCATTGCATTCATGTTATTCACCACCTCCTCATTTCATTGTCTTTACTGTACATCCACACACTAACCATAATTCAACGTACTCTTTGCCTTCATCTCTACATGTTTCTTCCCATCGGTTTTAAACACATATGCTTCAATCAAATCAATTACACATGATTCCAAAATTCACACTTCTATACCTTTTAATCATTTTACCAAAACACCATGTAACCATCCTATTATTCAAACATCCTTTATCCCTGTTACAAATTTCTCAATTACCTGGGGCCTTCCAAGTGCAAGGCAAAAGACTCTCCCATTCCCTCCTGGTGTCCTTATCTGTAGTCTTGCCTCCCCCAAACTTTCCTGCTCAATGTTTGGGTATAAAAGGGAATGTTTCAGCCTAAAATGAATTGTCTCTTCCCCTGATGCTGTCCAGTTGGGGATGTCAATTCATAAATGAACACAAAGGGGTTTACAGGTGGGAAAAGAACTAAAATTTTAACTACAATTTTCACCAATTTGCAATCCCAAAGTCCCATATTAGTGTTGTTGTTTTTTTTTCTTTCCATCAGCAGATAGTCCTTCGTTGCGGGTTGTGGGTGGACGTGGGTTGTGGGTAGGGTCACTTCTGTCCCACTGACATTCAATCACTTCCAGGAGGCACTGACAGCACTGCTTGAGACTTTTCTGGTCATCAGGGTCACTTTAATTGAAGTTGGTTTGCTCACTGATTCTTCCATCCTACTCCCATTAAATTCAATGGAAAGACTCCAATAAGGTTTAGAAGAAGTAGGTCTGAACCCATAGCGAACTCTGGGAAGCCTTACAAGTTCTTTCAATTTGAAAGATTCTATTAGTTCCAGCAGAGTCACCCATGTCAAAGATAGAGAATTCAAAGCAGGGAATTTTTACAATGTCATACAATGGCATTTGTATTGTGGTGTATTTATGTCACAGTTGATTTGTGAAGCTTCATGAAAATGCTGTGTTTGGGAAGTTCAAAAGTTCTTATATGTAGCCCTACTTCATTCAGAAAAGGGAGGTGTTACAGTTCACAGCAGGATGCATTTGTATTCTCCCTTTATGGTCCAACAAGGACACCCACTCTAGACTTCTGGCTCCCCCCATGCAACTCTTGCCCTTCTAACAGGTTATTTCCATGCTGAATAGTTTCATGACGATACTGTGATCTTCACAGCAAAAGACAGTCTACTTAAGCATGTCTGTTTTGTTTCTTTCCTCAGCAATGATACACAGTGAAATTGCTACAGTTTATAAGCTTTTTATAAGTAAGGCTACGATTTAGTCATGGGTATTTTTAGTAAAAGTCATGGACAGGTCACGGGCAATAAACAAAAATTCACAGCCTGTGACCTCTCCATGACTTATACTATAAATACCCCTGACTAAATCTTGGGAGGCCACTGCTGGGGGGGCACCCCAAGGGGCCACTTCTGGAGGGAAGTGAGGGCGGCTGCTGCAGGGGATTCCCGATGGGGCTGCTGCTGGGGGGGAGCAGGGCCAGCAGCACCAGCTGCCGGGGGCCACCAACAGCGACTGCTCCAGCTGCCCCAGGGACTGCTGCTCAGGTGGTCCCCAGGGCTGCTCCAGCAGTGTCCGGTGCGGCTGTCCCAGGGCCACCTGAGCAGCTGGCCCCAGAGCCAGTTGCTGGGGTGGCCTTGGGGTCAGCCATACCAGCCACTTCAGAAGTCACGGAGGTCACAGAAAGTCACGGAATCTCTGACTTCCACGACCTCCATGACAAACACGGAGCCCTATTTATAAGCAAGCATGTATATTTCTAAGGTAAAAGCATTACAAAGAAAATTTATTATTTTTAATACAAGAACCTACATGCATGATAATAAGCTCACTAGACATCACCCTCTCACTCTCATATGGATACTGTTTGGTGATTAGTCCTTGAAACCATACACAAAGGATTTTCCTGGTGTCACTAGTTCATCACAACTTTAGCTCGGAACCATCACCCAAGTCTTATGGGTACTCAGTGAGCCAAAGACCTTCCAACCCTTCCCTAAAGATTAGGTCCTCCTTTGGATGAGAACTCCTGTTCATGTGCTGGATCAGAAAGAAGGCCCCCTGTCAGTTTTAATTCAGGCTATTTAACCAAAATCCATCTTTGTTGTTGGTTCCTGGAGAATGCAGTTTGAACCAGTATATGCAAGGTGGTGGCAGCTGTCTGGAGGTGTTGCAACCTGAGTGAATTTGCCTGCCCCCCCCCCCCACTGTTCTTAGTTGCTGGAGGGCTATGGTCCCCCCCCAGTGGAAATACATACAAAGCCCAATAGTACATACATATTGGCCCTTTTAATACAATTAACTCCTAAAATACTTAAAGGTAATTCAATAACTTAATTCAGTATTTCTCCAGAGTATTGCAGGATATTGTCATATCTGCAGAGGAAGGAGGATAGTTTTGAGGTAAAGGCACTAAACTGGACTCAGAAGATCTGGGATCAATAGCCAGTTCTGTCATAGACTTGGGAAAGCAGTGGGGTACTGGGAAAAACACATGACCTTTCTTTGTTTCATTTCATCATCTGTAAAGCTGGGATATCAATTCCATCCAGGGGTGTTATCAGTGAAGAATCATTACTATATATAAGGCAGTTTGAGACTATGGAGATTATATAAGATGCTAGTAATGTGAGCAAAGAAGAGAGTTAAGGTTATCAACTCTTAAGGAAAGAGCAAATGAAGTTGCAGGATAACAAAATACATACAAATATACAGGGTATATTTTTCTTGGTTAAGGAGGCATAAATCAATGGTAGCTTTGTTCAAGAAGGGGATATAAATCCCTTATGGCAATGTGAACTGGGCCTAGGTTTTGGCCCTGTAATTACAGAAAATGAATATAGGCACGTCTTTCGTATTTTGAGAAGAGGTAAAAGCATATATGCCATGAACAGGCATCACATTTCTGAAAATATATCGCTATTTGATTGGCATATTTATCACAAGCTGTCTGTTAAGAGAAGTCCATTAGTCAAAGAAATAATACAGTATTGGTTCAATTCATATTCCACATCTCTCTTGACTCCTATTTGAAGCTATCATACTGGCACAAATGAGAAAATATTTTAGCTTTATTAGAAAGCTTCCTTACATATTACACTGTTTGATGTTAGATTTTCCAGACTTTATTTTACTAAGTATAGTTTAGTAACAGGATCAAGATGTAACAACAAACTATGCATTTACAGCATTTTCTTCTTTAGTATTAACATTAGTGTTTCTGTCAAATTATGATAATCTTAATTAAAAAAAAAATCAAAGAACAAAAACAAAACAAGGATATCAATTAACAGTGTGTATGTTATTCCTGTCTACGACTGTACTTTGTTTCCTTTTTACTTTGATAGACTTAAATGTAACAATAGGTAACTCTGGAATAACATTTTCATAAAGCAGGTTGTTTTTATTAGGAATTTATGCTTTTTAAGCATCTCTCTCTTTTGATCTTTACTTCTGGGTTACAGTCTGAAGACCTTTTCTCATTCTTCTTTCCTTCCCCCTCCATCTTTTTCTTTCTAACTCCCAGAGAATTTTTTGTTGTTGATTGTCTGAAGAACTTTGTCATGTAATTTTAGTGAAGTAATTTCTTTGTCATTTTCAGTGTATTATATGTCTTATTGTAATTTCTTGTAGTAGCCCCAGGGTTTTTCTTATTTAAATTTATTTTCAGCTTTATTACTATGAAGCAATTTTAAACACAACTTAGTGGCTAGTGTTACTGATAAAACCAAAGACTTACTAGTAGAGTTCAAAATTATAATAATATATGGAGATATATCTATCTCCTAGAACTGAAAGGGACCCTGAAAGGTCATTGAGTTCAGCCCCCTGCCTTCACTAGCAGGACCAAGTACTGATTTTTGCCCCAGATCCCTAAATGGCCTGCTCAAGGGTTAAGCAGGCCAATGCTCAAACCACTGAGCTATCCCTCCCCCCCATTCCCAATCATGATCTGAGCCCCATTGTGCTAGGTGATGTACAAATACACATGAAGAGACAGTCCCAGTCACAACTTTAAGAACCTCATCATGCAAACACATAGCTGCTTACCTCAATGAGACTATTCAGATAAGTAAGGGTAAGTACTTGCATTATTTTTTTGTCAGGATCTGTGTAGAGATGACACAATAGATAATGTAACAAAGGAGTGGAAATAGAAATGAGAGGACAAAGGTAAAAAAAAAAAGGTCATATGCATAGTCAGTTTGCTCACATGTATATTTGTAGTTTATCCCTAAAAATACAAATCTCTGTTGTGTGTTTACTTTATTCATCTCATGTTTGTGTTTTTGTTTTATTTTGTTATAATTTTGTTATTTTTCTAATTACTAATTTTTTTCTGTAAAATGTATTTCTGGCCCTAGCTACAGCAACCACTTCTCTTCCATCTGTTATGACAAACTCATCCCTGAACAAACAGGCAGGGCACCCATATTCAGAATGAATGCAACTTACAACCAGAAATTCAATATTAAAACACTTTATAATGTAAAGTTTTAAAATATTTTGGACATCCTTTGGCATCCTCTAAACTCAAAATTAAAGCCTGAGAACATTTGATTAATTAACTAAATATTTATTAGGAATAACAATAATTACAATCATGATTTTTCCAAAGAAGTGGCTTATCATGCAAGTGACACCATACTTATTATTAGATAATAGCAACATAGGCTATTTTCTGTTATGCCTTTGCCATAAACACATCAATTTCTTTCACAAAACAGAGCTGCTCTGAGAAACTGAATTTCCATCCCATGGGAAATTCTGACATTTCAATATTTGTTTTCGTCACAAATTGTGATAAAAATTCAAAATCTTTAAATATTTTGAAGAATTAAATATTCTGAAATATGTTGATTTGAAAACATCAAAACAACCTTCCTAAAATGAAATATTTTAATACATTATATCCTATTATACAATAAATAATCAAAATGAAACAAGAAAGTCAAAATGAAACAATCAAAACAGTGAGAAAAAATGACACTAAAAGGTCTAAACAAAACAATCCATTCTGATTTTGAATTGTTTAAAACCACTTTTCCATCAAAACCACACATTCTCACAGGGGCAGAAATACTAAATTACAGTATTAAAATATTCTCTTTTATCACTTCTGATGCAACTGAAACTAGGCAGTATTAATACAATCTGAAGAAAGATCCAAGATTTCTAGTGCAATTTTTTTGATCACAGAGGTTTATTAGATATGTTCCAGTTCTGGGCTATGCACATTATTCCACTGCAATCAAGCAATGATCTTTCCTTTTATTTTATTTCCTACTTGAACATACATCAAGTGTTATGCCTGTCAACCAGGGAATGACTCATTCATGTAACCCCAGTCACATGGCCCAGCACTTACATACATAATAGAATACATTCAATTCTTTGGATGCTTATCCAAACTGAATGTCCAAATCCTTAAAGGTTTTTCTTGTAGCTCTTGGCCTCTGAATGTTTCAAGGTTGATATCTGATGTATGTAACTTGCATCTGTTCTGGCTTGCTTTCTATATATTGCATCTTCAAATGGCGGGAAGTGTCCCTCCCCACTGCAGCGGCAGCTGTCATTTTGTCATCAGATGCCATTTTGTCTTCCACTAGCTACGGAGGAGGCACTCACGTTGTGCTCTGATGGAGACCTTATTTTTGTCCTTCCTGTTTTTTCTCTAATAAAATAAAGCTCATTCTGACTAAAAGTAGTTGTGTTATAAGAAAACATAACACTTCATTAATTACCAAATCAGTTTAATGAATTTTGGTCCACTCATTCAGGAGTCAAGTTCTACTACTGGAGGGAAATGCATGTCATATAGAAATTTGCTTTTATTTCACTCTGATTATTGCATGTTTCCACAGAAAAAGCTGGAATGCCTCTTTCCCTTCTCCCTACCTGTTCCCCTTTGAGACAACTCGGCTCACATTACTTATCAGAAGCAAATTAGGCATGCAGAGGCAATATTATGTATAACTCTCCCACACTCCTCTTCTTGCATCACAACTTAACTTTTTACTGAAACACAGGACAAAATTCTGTCTTTTTAGGACTTCCAGGAAGCATTACACAGCGATAAACCTCAGGATTATTATATGTAAAACCCTGACAAGTGGGTGTTAATAGTTCCCAGTCAACTCCAAAGAGAACATACACAAAGTTTTAATGCACAAATTCTTATCATAACATCTGGACACCTGTGTATTGGCATTGGGCACAGCTGTGTGATCATTACTTAGGGCTTGTCTACATTACCCGCAGGATCGACGGGCAGCGATCGATCCAGTGGGGGATGATTTATCGCATCTAGTCTAGATGTGATAAATCGACCACCGAGCCCTCTCCCATCGACTCTGGTACTCCACCGGAGCAAGAGGCGCAGACGGAGTCGACGGGGGAGTGTCAGCAGTCGACTCACCACAGTGAAGACACCGCAGTGAGTAGATCTAAGTACGTTGACTTCAGCTACGTTATTCAGGTAGCTGAAGTTGCGTAACTTAGATTGATCCCCCTCCCCCAATCTAGACCAGGCCTTAGTCTTTACTGACACCAAAAGTAATTTTCTTGCATAAATATTGAAAGATTTAGCTTATTGGTTAGAATTTTTTTTATAGTAAACGTGATTGTTCATGCTTAGAGGGTCCAGTTTTGTAACTATTCCTGAATCTTTATGAAAACAAAAAAAGTAGGAAATCAAACTCCCATTGATTAACAAATGACCAGGACTGGACCACAATGCATATACAGTCATTTTGCCCACCACTGAAATATAATTTTGCCTCACCGCCATGATGAAATATGGCAACTGTTTGACAGTGCACATCAACGCTACCCAACAATTTAGGACAATTTAGTGAAGAAGAGTATCACAGATAATGCAACCTACAGTGGGGAAATAACCTTGGCTTAAATTTGTCAAGGGCACAAATTCATCTCTCTAGCACCAAACCAAACCAAACCAAACAAAACAACAATAAAACATTTAAATGCATAAACTGGGTCTGAATGAATGCTTCCCTGACAGCTAGTAGGCAGGAGAAAAGTCTATGGGTGTGTTTATGTAAATACAGTTTGCTCCAGCTCTGTTTACATATTCATCAGATACAGCTGTGTCAAAGGATCAACTCTGGCTGCTGTTGGGTACAAATGACCATAGTACTGAATGCAGGGGTAGTGAAATATGGTTACCAATGTTGTAATTATTGTAGGAATACAGGAAACCAGGACTGTGCTTGACCTGTCCCAAATGAGGGGGGCCACCCTCAGTTGAAAGAACCTCATTAAGCAAGGGCTCGAATGTCAGAGACCTGTGAAAGTAAGAGGTGTTGGGATGGGCATCCCCAGCCAGGAGACTGCACACCCTCAAGGGTCTTCCCTAGACTGGTTTAATCTGTTTCTCCCCAGTGTTCAAAAACTATAGCTAGATAAGCTTTATTAGGAGCCTCTTTGTCATGTTAAAAGCCCAATCAGAGCTGAAGTCAGTTGTGGTAGTACTGTGTTTCTGCCCTGCCTGCTAAGAGCTGAAATCACTTGAGATAGGCTGTGCAGAAACACAGCCCGCTAAAGAGCTGACAATTACTAAGTGACTGATGTTCAGAGGTCACAGCAGAGAGGCAGGTGGCAGCAGAAGGCAACTGACAGCTGATGAACAAGTGGCTGGTGCGGCGGAGAGGCACAATGAGCGGCCAGCAGGGCGGCTGGTGGAGAGGCGTGGCAAGAGCAGGGAGCAGGTGGCTGGCAGGAGTGGCCGGTGAGTGGCCAGCAGAGAGGGGCGGTGAGCGAGTGCCCAAGCAGCGGATTGAGTAAGGTACCTCTTTACCCCACCCAGGGCTGGTGGGAGGGTGAACTCTGCAGATGAACCTTTGAACTCTGGGTCTGCACTGACCAAAGACAGCAACTGTGAGTGAGGTGCATGTGAAAGGGACTTTTGGGTTGCTGGACATAAGAACCTGAGGGGAAAAGGACACTGCCTAACCTACTTGAGGGTGGGTCTTTTACTCATGGTTTATATTTATGAACCCTGTTTGCAGTGTTTTCCCAAATTAACACCGAGTTACTTCCCTCCTTTAATTAAAAGTTTCTTTTCTACACTCAGACTCTGTGCTTGCAAGTGGGAAAGTATTGCCTCTCAGAGGTGGTGTGTAAATTTCCCAGGTTACTTGGTGGGGGCTCGAGGTGGTTCTGTGTTGTATCAATGGAAAGGAACCCCTGGATATTGAACCCGGCCCTGGTTGCTGTTGGCTCTACCTGCCAGAAGAGTTACAAATGAACAGATGTAGTTAAGGGGATATTGGTTTTATGTCTCATCTGACAGATGTTACTTCCTGCAGCAACAGTCTGTCCTTACACCATGCTTGGGCACTAGTTCAGCACTAATCAACAAGGAAAAGTATGATCTTTTCAACCATCCAGAAGCACTTGAATGATCATTTGAAGTTTCCTAAGTACCTATCAGACCTAATACTACTTAGCTTAGGTGATATGATAAGATCATAGTCCAAAGTAGGATATGATAGTGTTACAATCCTTATTAGGGTATTTTCTCAACCAGTATTTTGGACCTGATCCTTCATTCCTAGCACACACAAAATTCCCTTCAAGCAAACAGAGTTTTGGTTTAACAAGTAATACAAGATCCAGCTAAGTAACTTCTTACCTTTACCTTCATGGCCACCACCAAAGCACTGTAGGTTTATGATCATTTAGCGGTCGTTCAGTGCAGCGATTCAGCCAGGAATATGTAGGCTGAATATTGTTTCAGGAAAATTTTCCTTCTAATGATCTCATTAAACTGTGATGTATAAATTCTCAAGGGAGGTCATCAGACCCAAGTCACAAAAATTAAACTTATTATAATTCTTAATCATTTTACTAATGTATCATCTAGAGACCCAAATCAATATGTTGTACAGATGCATAGTTAAATGCAGTCCTTGCCCTGAAGAGTTTACTATCTAAGCAGACAAGACAGATATGACAGTAGTGATCTAAAAGTCAGGCTAGCCCTAGCTTTGCTATTGATACCACATCTGGCTTGAAACCTGATAATGATAAAAGAGTAGGACTGGGATTTTAAAAGGACCCTAGGGGAATTAGGCACCTAGATTTCGTAGGCTCGGGGCTACTTGACTATCGCAGCCTACAGCCTTACACCATCCTGAATAATTGAAGTCATCACAAAAGAGAATATAAACCTTCAGAAATCACATTGCTAAACTTCTGTACATACATTCCATCCAAATATTTTTATTTGAAAACTAGTTGAAATGATAACTAAGTTTTCAGTTTTCAGCAATGGTAATTGATGATTTACGTGAATTAATGAGTAGAGCCATGAAACAATGTTCCTTCTAGCTAAATATTCTTTTATTAACGTACCCAGCACATATCAAATCTTGAAATTATTGGTTAGAAAGGCCCCCAGAGAAGCAGTAGGATGAATTATGCTTGGAACCACATTTATATGCACTATTTTTAGACTAGATTACATAGTTATCACTGCCCATTGATTAAGATGTCACTGAAAATGGTACTATTACTTCTTTAAGTGCTTGGAGATGTTCATAAATTATTTAAATTTGTTTAAGTTCTTTCAAGAACTAGAAAGTGCCTTTTTAATAGGGATTGGTCAAGGAGAATAAGCAACCATGGTAATCATATTTCAGAGACACTTGGGAAGAGTAAGTGGAGTCTTTTTGTTTCCTATTCTGTGTATGAAATACAAATACAGAATGTAGTTTCAGCAGCCAAACATTGCTGGTGGTTTTACTTTCCCTTTTATCTTTGACATTCCATTTAAATGACAGAAGAAAAATAACCAGTGGACATTCTAGTTCAATTTTTTGTGTAGGACACTACAGCTTTCCTTAGTAGCCTGTATGCTTATTGAAGACTAGCAGCCACAAACTAACACTTTCTAAATTGTCCCTCAGCTGCTACTATTTCAATACCCTTCATTTAAATATACGCTATCCAGACAGTCTGGAACACCATTTAGGGTGCTCCACCTAGCTGGAAGAACTAATGTGTGTAACTAGTAGTTGTGAATGGTACATAAATTTACGATGAATGTAACTGTTTTTCACGTTGATTGTATTTTCTCATTTTTCTGAGTGGGGTGGTATCTCAAAGGCTCTGTCTCACACACACCCACTCCCCCAGCAAAGGAAAGCTGCAAGGCTGGTCCAGGTTCTGTGGTGCCCTGTGTCAGGTACCTAGGCAGATTCCCATAATCTCTGTCTCAATAATCGGAAGAAGGGACATGCATCCATACAGATCAGAGACATTGGTGTCAAATTTTATACACAGCATTTCCCAGTGGAGATTCAGTACTATATCTCAAAACACCCACACAGTTCTAGTTTATGTAGGTACATACACAGTACTCCATGCCACTGTACCTGAATGCATTCCAGTAGTGCATTAAGCAATGACACTACCATCTGTCAAGTTAGTTCTCTCTTTTATCCTTTCCTCAGGGTGAGAATTGTGTGCGCAGGGGAGTGAGGTGGTTTGGGAAAGTTTTATTCTATTTATTTTATATATACAGTTATAATTATGGCTGGCTAGAAAACAGGAATTTCGGTGTGTGAAAAATTGAGTTTAACAGTTGCATCCATTCTGAAGTAGAAGAATACCAAGGTCTTTTGAAATTTTTCACAAAAAACCCCTGAAACCTATTATAGCTAATAATCTAATGGTTAGTGCACTCAGCTGGGATATCAGAGACCCAGATTCAAGACCCTGTTCTGAATCAGGTCTCCTCTATCCCAGATAAGTGTCCTACCCATATTGACAAGTTTCAGAGTGGTAGCCATGTTAGTCTGTATTAGCAAAAAGAACAAAGAGTACTTGTATCACCTTAGAGACTAACAAATTTATTTGGGCATAAGCTTTTGTGGGCTAAAACCTACTTCATCAGATGCCTGGAGAGGAAAATACAGTAGGAATATATATATATATAATATGAAAAGATGGGGGCTGGTATGGCAACCCCCATCTTTTCATGTTCTCTCTGTGTGTGTGTGTGTGTGTATAGATAGATATGTGTGTATACATACTGTGACAAAGTTCCTCCTCTATCTTGGTGGGTCCTGCGCTTATTGGCAGATTTTCTTGCCTCAGAGATTCACCATGTGGGTTGGGGAACAGCCCAGAGACCTTCCCCTCTGGAAGAACCCACAGTCCAGGTCAATTAAGAGGTTTGGGGGGAACCCAAGCCCTCCCTTTACTCCAGGTTCCAGCCCAGGGCCCTGTGGACTGCAGCTGTCTATAGTGCCCCCTGTAACAGCTGCATGACAGCTACAACTCCCTGGGATACTTCCCCATGGCCTCCTCCAAACACCTTCCTTATTCTCACCACAGGACCTTCCTCCTGGTGTCTGATAACCCTTGTGCTCCTCAGTTCTCCAGCAGCAGCACTCACCCTCACCTCCTTGCACCTCTTGCTCCCAGCTCCTCACACTCACACCTCAAACTGAAGTGAGCTCCTTTTAAAACCCAGGTGCCCTGATTAGCCTGCCTTAATTGATTCTAGCAGCTTCTTCTTAATTGGCTCCAGGTTTCCTAATTAGCCTGCCTGCCTTAACTGGTTCTAGCAGGTTCCTGATTACTCTAGTGCAGCCCCTGCTCTGGTCACTCAGGGAACAGAAAACTACTCATCCAGTGACCAGTATATTTGCCCTCTACCAGACTCCTGTACCCCACTGGTCTGGGTCTGTCACACTATCTATCTAATCTATCTATCTATCTATCTATCAACACTCCACTAAACACGCTTCCTCCTTGGAAAAGATTGAGGGAACAAACGTGACAGATGTTAGTCATTTTGTCTGTTGCCCTACTGGAAGGTGTTCAGATACTATACTGATGAGCATGGTATAAGAACCGATATAGAATAAGGTAGACCACTACACGTTTATTTAAGGAATTCTATATCATAACAAAAATATACAGATTCTTAATTTCTACATTTTGTACATTTTCTACATTAAAAATAGTGAATTATGTATTGATTAGGTAATTAACTTTCTACTAATGCGTTATGTCAAATTGCATTTAAATGGAACTTGGAAGTCAATAAAAATGCACACCACAGAATTTTAAATTGCTTTCTGATGGCTGAACAAAAAATACTCAGTTTTTTTCAATCACTTTCTAATTGTTGAAATCTACACTAGAAGACCTACTCTTAAGAATGCTAGATGACTCTGATGATTAGACTGCAAAAGTGAGAGAAAAAGTATTTCTGCAAAACTGAAAACAAAAGTAATTGAGGCAAAAGCTTTTGTGCATGGCAGAAATAGAAAATAATGACTTTGGGAGAAAAGTAAATAACATTGACTCCATTATAAAACCGGAACATGATATAGATATACTTAATGACTACATGACGTATTGTGTAAGATTTATAAAGCTCAAGCTCAAAAGATAAAGATGTGTTTTGCCCTCATTCTATACATAAAAAATGCATCCTTTAAATTAGCTGAAGTTTATGAAGAGAGTTTATTGATCTCTTAGATATTTAAAAGAATATAATAGATTATAGCAAGTTTAGACCTTTACATTCAAATGTAATTTAAGCAGTTTTATTTTTTACAAGAAAAAAATAATTAAAATTTTAAAACAGTTTTAAAATCACTGTTTTTTATCTACTGTGATTCATTCAGTCTAGTTACTCACACAAGTCAACTCTATTATGCAAGTAGAAACAAATTCTGTCTAATCTACCTATATTCAACAAGCAAAATATCAAATTCTGCACTACTTTCTTGCTAGTACTTTCTGAGTCTTGCAGCAATTCAGTTATGCTGAAATGATTTCTCAAAATTGAAGACTGTATCTTCAGTTTATTTTTCTTCATCTAATTCCAGAAGAATAATTTTTTGCACTGCATTTGTGTACTGCTGTCTGAAGGAAATGCCTCAATATATTTCAAGAATTATATTTCTTAGTTCAGTATAAGGAATTATAGCTGGCCCAGTTTATTCAGTTGGACTCAATGGAACTAGTAGTGTGAGTAAATTCATCAGTTTGACTAGGGACTGCACGTCCAGCCCTGAATATACACAATCTAAATCACTCTAAATGCTGGCTGCTGATTAAAACATTATTTATAAATATAGCATATAAGAGGTCAGTTACAAACATACGGCTCATGCACTTTTAAATAAATGTTTTCACATTTCAAGTACACTCTCTTATGAATTTAGTAGATTCAAGTTAGTGATTTACGGCAAATTAATATTTAATTAAAAAAGTCAGTCACATGTTAATCCAAACTGAGTGTTTTTGTAATACTTAGTTGTTTTCAGATCATTTAGCACAGCAAGATGAGGGAGAAAGCATATGAAAAAGAAGTTGCCAACACCATTTTTAATCACGATGAAGGTATTTGAGTAGGGTTCTCCTCTTACCCTGGTGCAAAACTGGTGTAACTCCATAGATTCAAATGGAATTATTCCCAAGTTTCACAAGTGTAAGTAGGAAGAAAATCAAGCCCTTTATCTGCAGGAATATTGCAGAAGGAATTATGTATTTATTTCTTGGAGAAATATGGCCCTTTGTAAAAGCACTAAAACTAGTCAGTATAAAAGAACACATCTCACTATTTTATTGTAATGGAAAGATTCTGTCTCAGGATCCAAACAGCAATCTATAGGAGTTTTAGGTGTGCAATGAATGAAGGATTGTCATTATAGGTATCTGAGCTCAAAAAGACTTAGTATTAACAGCATGTGCTGCTCAAAAAGCTAAACTAGACACCAACACTAGACACTGCTAATTTCAAAACAAATATACTGGAAACATAATTCTTTCAATATTTATTTCAAAACATAAGCATCGCTGTTGCCCATTATTTAAAAATAATCTATCATACAAAAATGAATATGTGCGTGTTGTAAATGAAAATATATCATCTTCCCCAAGATGTTTTGACATGATATACTGTGTCATATTGATTGCATACAAGCAATTGTTATTTATTGTGCATCATGAACTATTACATTTTATCACATTGGTCTACGATTTTATTATAAATTACATGACAAAATGCTGCATATATGATGTCATACGTGACAGTATCATAACTGAAATAAAATATCACTGTCAAATAAATCAGGAGCCGATGTTGATGTTTCCCTGGGTATTGAATAACAACTCAAATTAGATTCATATAGCATGACATATTTATTGTACATTATGCTTTCAATAAGATGCAAGCTATAGTATCAACACATATTGCTTTTGGTTGTTAAATGGATTCAAGTTACTGAATTGACAATTTGTATCATAATTTTGAACTCCCTTCCTGTGAAATCCATTGGTTATTTTTTTCAAAATATTTAACAAGGACAGAACTTAGGTGTCTCATGGGTCTATGCATATTCTTTGCCAGCAGTTTCTTTATAACACTGTGTTTGCTATTTCTCAGTGAAAAGTGAGACTGAAGCTTTCAAGGAGACAGTTCATTAAACCAGAAAGACATTAGGTTTTATAAACTTGTCAGACAGTTGCAATATTTTCTTTTCAATCTCACTCATACCCCAAATACAATTTCTAGCTATGGAACAGCAGTTGGTTCTGATCCTACAATGTAGAACAAATGTAATTAAGTGATATACATTCTAAATAAGGGAAATGGTTTAGTCTCTTGACATTTCAAACCAGAAAATTCAACCACAGGAACAGTGAAGCAGAGCCATTTTCTACCTCTTGAGTTTGGAAGTTATATTTCATTAGCCTGGCTGATATTTTGGCACTATTCTGTCAGTCTGGTAGATTACTTAAACAAGGATCCAGCATATATTTATGCTGGATAAGAATGTCATCATTCACTTTACCTTATCTCATCTACTGAGGGACTTTTAGTTTATTGTGATTAGATTAAATTGTAAATTTGCAAGCCATTTGCAACTTGTGCTGTGGGCAAATGAATGCCAACTATGATTCTGTGAAGCTGAGACACAATTAAAATATGTATATAGCCAGGCTAATTAAAACACAAAATGAATTGTTTGGTTGCAGCCATATCCCATCAATGTTATATTCTAAAGATAATCAAACTGAGCAAACGGCCAGTCTGCTTTAAGTGCAAAAAAGAGCCAAGGATCTTTGGTATCAAGGCCAGCATGGGGTCCAGACTGTGTTGGGCAGTCTGTATCAAGAACATCTTTGATTTAGAAGAGGTTTGCGTGCTCTGTTCCAGGATTTCCTGGACTTGTAGGTAGCAGTCTCTGTCCATGGGATTCAATGTATATCTACACCAGCATTTCTCAAATGCGGTCACCATAGCCTCATGCAGCCACCAGTGGCTTTTTTTGCAGCCATGGTCTCCTGGGGTGTGATTGGGTGGGGGGAGAAGTGGCCCCTCCCCCGCCCTGGTGCTCCTGGATGCACAGCCTGGGTGTTGGTTGCTCGGGCTTCCAACAAAGGTTAGGTAGCCAGTGAGTTCCACATCTTTCCAGAGGCAGTGGGGCTTACGATTTGCGCTTCAGCCCAGTGGTGGTGGGGAGGCAGGCTCTGGTTGTGAGGCTTTGGGCTCCCCCCCCCCATTGCCCCTGGCCCCTGCTGCCTTCCCCAATCACCCACCCGGGGCTTAATTTGTCCCTAGACTTCCCAGGGCTGAGTCAGTCTGCTGTGAAAAGTGAAACTTGTATGTTTGTTAATACCACTTTTCATAGCAGATGTCCTAGTTTGCAATAAATAAATTACAATGATTTGGACATGTATTCTGTATGTGCATATATACTTGTTTTTCCTAAAGCTAATTAAGTATTTTAGGAAAAAGTGTGAGAGCAGCCACCAGCAAGACTTGGTGACCGCACTCTGAGGCCACCAAATAATTTGTCCTGAGAACCCCTGATCTATACTGTAATTAGACACCCCCAGCTGGCCCATGCCAGCTGACTTGGCCTCACAGGTCTCTAGCTAAGGGGCTCTTTAAATGCAGTGTAGATGTTGCAGCCTGAGTTCTGGGACCCTCCTACCTTGCAAGGATCTAGAGCCTGGGTTCCAACCTGAGCCTGAACATCTACACTGCAAATAAACTGCCCCTTAGCCTAAGCCCATTATCCAGAGTCAGCTGGCATGGCCCAGCCATGGGTTTTTAATTGCAGTGTAGACATATCCTCAGTCAGCCAACAGCTGTTGGCTATGCCATCAGATGCAGTGACTGAGTCTGGATGCAGGATTTGGCCATGGTGTGGTAAATCAGGTCCAGGTAATCTGTGAGCTGGATCAGAGGCTGATTGATATCTGTAATTGCTCTATCAGCAAAATCTGCTTTAGCCAGTAAGAAGCTACAAGAATGACCTTGGCTTTGTTTCTTTTGACCTTGGAAATCACCCTAGGAATCAGGGGAATTAGGGGAAAAGTGTAGATCAGGCCTCTTCCACAGCAGAAGGAAGGCATCCAGAAACTATTCTAGAGTCTAGATCCTAGGTTCATATCACTTCTGGGACAAACATTCTGACACTTGGTGTTTTCCTTGGTGGCAAAAAAGTCTATTATGGGAGACTACCAATTCTGAATATTATTTCTTTCATGTATCTATGAAAGACCATTTGTGATTGGTGCTGGATTGTCTGTTCAAGAAATCTGAGCCTGTTGCTGGTTCCTGGGAGATGGAGTGACATGGGATTACCCCATTCTGATGGTACTGGTCCAGAATTTGATGACCTACAGGCAGAGGGGCAAAAGTAGATCCCCTTTGTTTGTGTTGTGTGTATCTGCTGCATTGTCTGTGAAGATTTGCACAACCACATTTTGGAGGACATCCAGGCCAGCCTGGTGTCTCTGGCTCTCAGACATTCATAAATAATTCCAGGTTGTCTGGGAACCAAGTTTCTTGAATTTGTAAGTGCTCCAAATGCTTCCCCCATCCTGTCCCTGATGCATCCATAATCAGTGTCTGTGTTGTGAATGGGACTGAAAAGGGTACCCCTTTCTGTGTGTGTTTGTGGGGTACAACCTACAAGCAAATTCTGCAATGACATGATATGGCACTGAGACCTTCCTGTCTATCTAGTGTCTCATTGAGGAATAGACTGACTAAGCCAGAGATGAATGGGTGGCAGGTGAAGTCTAGCTGGCTTCTCATGTGTCATTCCTGTCTTAGCAGAGAACTTAGATGCCCTGACCGTGGAGTAATGGTGCTTCTTCTCCTCCTTATAGGACAGTGTCTCTCAATGTATGGAGCCATGTTTGAGCTCCTCTCAGATGTGACTTTCAGTCTTGCCCTTGTATTGAGGCACTGGTTTTGGCTCCGATGATGATATTGTTGGTGCTGGAGGCACTGATGCCAAATCTGTTGATACTGCAGCTGGTAATGTGTTTGCTGGCACTGGTGTCAATGTAACAGTGACTGATGCTGAAAGCCCCAGTGCTAAGGTAGTCGTTGTTGCTGTGGCTTGTACTAATTTCAACAGTGCTCTCTTCCCTGTCTTCCTGTCACTACTGAACCCTGGGGCCTCCTCAAGAAAGCACAAGCTGATGATAACCCTTTCAGTTATTTGGAAGTGGTCATCTCCTCTGGGTCTGAGCTGATGCACATCAGTTACTTGAGTGCATGTAGCTTCAGCCACACATTACTCACCTTGCAAGTCCTTGAAGAGAACAATTTGCGCACCAAACACTTAGGAGGGATGTGCTTCTTTTCTACATAAAAATAGGCAGTGAGTGTGCCCATTGATAGGGGGATTAGTCTATTGCAGATTGAGCAGGGTATTACAGGGCAGCTGGCCCCTTTAAATGAAGCATGTCCAAGTCTCCTGTGCTGGAACAGGTGTTTCCTGTTTGACCAATTAAGAAGGTGGGACAGCACTTGGGGCTGTAAGAGCCAGACTATCAATAAGGAAGCAGGAGTAGGAAGTTCCCTGGGAGAGGCTGCTAGAATCCCCTGGGAGGGGAGGCAGTGGGAAGTTGCTGGGAAAAATGGCTCCAGGGAGAAAGTCATGAGTGGCAGTGCTTAGTGAAAAGAGCACAAAGTAGTTCTGCAATAGCCCTGAAGCAGGAGGGACTGAGAAAGGCAGAGACAAAGCTGGAAAGCTGTAGCCCAGGATGAGCTGAGGGCACCCAGGGTGGGATGAAGAACTGTTTTTGTGTTTGTTTGCCTACATTTGGGAAATAAAATTGTGCCTAGAGAAAGACTTGGTTGGTCCTTCATAAGCTGGGGGACAAGCCAGAGCCTGACACAGGGTTTAAACCCTGAGGGTTTAGAGGCCAAAATGACAGTTAGCCTGAGGCTCATCAGCGCTGTGTACAAAACTTCTTTCTTTTTGGGTCCAAATTAAGGAAAATAGAGGGTAAGAAGGATGAAGATAGATTATCTTCACCAAGCAATCCAAGAAAAGGATGAGTTTGGAGCTTAGTAGGACTAGCAGGCCAGACACTTGCTGGATTCTCTCTTGCAGCCCCGGGGGAATGAAGGAAACTGAGAGATGATTGCAACCACTCCACACTTTATGACCTTGCATGGAAGCATGAAGAAGAATAGGGCACATGTGTGATCTTGGCAGAAACTGCTATTTAAAAAAAAATCTGGTCTCATGCATAAGGTGAATGAAAACCTACAGTAGGATCGACACTGACACATAGTCAGAGAAGTATACCTCATTTTTTTTCTCCAGAAAAACATTGTGCAAGTTAAATAAATAAATAAAATAGTTCTGGTGAGGTGTTTGGGTTTTATTAACATAATAACACTATTTCTTGATTTCTTGTATCCCTCTCCTTTTCAAAGGAGGGTGTTTTATTCTCAATAGACTTATCTTTACAGAGTGCTGAAGAGAAAATGAAAATAAACATGTATAACACCACCAAAAAAACCCTAACCCTAAATAAAATCCTATGTGTAAGTGGGTTTAGCTCTCTAGCTGAACTACAAACTTCAGGTCCAAGTCCAAGTAAATAAAAGTCCAAACTAAAGTCACAATAAACAGAAGTCCAACTAGCTATTCTTACCTAATTTATCTTTCTCTGGGTTGTGGGCTGAATTAATCTTCCAACTCTTCTTCCTCCTTCAGAATCTAATAGCCACCTCCAGAGCCATAGTCAGAGCTGCAGGGGCACTCCATTCTTAATTCCTATACAATGAAGAGTTGGACCATTGACTCTTCCTGTTTCTCTTTTCCCAGGTCTACTTCCTTCGCTGTGGAGTCGGCACTCGAGGCGGGGCAGCGCATGGAAACCCCCTGCTTCCCTCAAGGGCCACAGGGACGCGTCGGTTGCTTCCGGGAGCGGCGAGAGACCAGGGTAAGCAGGGATCCTCAGGACTTTTAGCACCTAAAATCTTCCAGTTTGGCATCAGTAGCCTCTGGGAGATAGGGCCTAATTCCAGGAGACTCCCAGCGAAACCGGGAGGGTTGGCAACCGTAATTGAGACTAGGTTGACAAGGAGAATGGAACTTGGACAAGGAGCAAGGGGTGTGGAAGAGGCAGGATCGGGGTAAGAACAGACACAAACTGGAGGGGGGGGACAGGAGGTGTCAAGTTTGGAGGAAAATAGGCAGAGAAGTCTGTGTGCACTAGAGAACACTCCCCTCCAGAGCCTGGAATGGAACCCAATATTCCCATGTCTCACCATCTGTGATGCTGTATGACTGAATATGACATTTATATCATTGATATTGCCACTGTTTTACAATTGCAACAAATGTTGTAGAAAGTGTAAGGTGTCAATGGAAAAGTTATGATTTGCTAAGTATGATTATCCTGTTTATATGTATGTATCATTTTTATCTGAAGTTATAAATATTGGCCATGTACTGGCATCATACATATGTGCTGTATTCCTGGGTAACACCCACCAGATAAAATGTATATTGAGGCCACACAGCTATGTATTGATGGCCCATCAAAGACACTTAGGTCTCAGAATGGGCCATAGAAAATAAACATTAACCCCAATTAGCTCTTCTTCTGGACATCTCAGTAAGAATATGAACAATGGCTACCCACTGTGAGTCATCAAGCCAAGTAAGCACATGTGATATGCTCATGTCAACCTGGATTCCATCCTGAGCCAGTAACTTTCCACAAACTGGAAAGTTTTGTTTTGGGACAGTAAATTTCCAAGCACATGGCAGAGGATATAAAAGACCCCTGACATATCTCTATTTTGCCTCTGGACTGCTTTTTGGAATTTATCAGAGAGACTTTACAAACTAGAAGTCTATTCCATCACTGCTACAACCCTGATATAAGAACTTTGCAATTATTTGTATGTATCAGTCAGTGCACAGGTGGGATGCAGAAGGGTGCCAAATTAAGTTTTCACAGACAACCATGAATCTGGCATGTCCTAATTTTCAAGTGCTTGACTTTTCAACCTAAATAACATTCTTTGAACATCATTTATTTATGTAACTGTGATTTACCCCACACAAGGCCTGATGGGGTAAATTAGGTCAATTAACCTATAGGCTGCACCTGGAGGTAAACCAGGGAGTGCTAAGGCCTAACTTGCTGAAGAAGTATAGCTGGAGGAGGAGCAGGGCCAGATTTATAAAGACAGGAATCTGGCAACAGAGAGGGAAGTAGCAGCAGTTGTAATCTTCGGGTGGGCTAGAATTCACTTCATTGCCCCTTTCCAGTGCCTAAAAAACCCCAGCTCCCATAGAAAAGTAGCTGGAGATCCAGAATTCAGTTTCTAAAGATTTTCATCAAGGATCGCACAGGGTCAGTTTCCTCACATTCAAGTCCCAAAAGGAACTAAAGAATTAATTTAATTAAATAACTTTATAAAAATCTTATGATAAAGAAACAAATAATTTATTTTTTAGAACATAACATGCCTATTTTATAATCCACACACATTATCTTCAGTTACACATAAATAAAGGAAACACATTAAAATCTGAACAGTTCACTCCCCACAGAAACACAATGAGAAGAAACAGAGATCCCAAAAGCTTAGGTTGAGTTCACTTGAGTCTCAGTTAGAGTCTTTGATCACCAAATCTATGCAGTCTGCTGAGTCAAAAACAACATCTTCCCTCCAGTTGCTTGTAGGAATCTCCAATTGGAATCCAGGCAGACTCTTCCTCTTCTGTTGAAATCACCGTTAGCCAGTCAGCTAACTGATTAACCAACCACTCAGTTAAGTGTATAGATTTCTAAAAAGCCCTATTACAAGAAAATACACAACTGAGAATAGCAAAATATAAATGACTCTTTCCCCATTACTACATTTAAAGAAAAGTTGGTGAATCGTACTAGTTGAGACAATTTATCTGAAACAGTTTGGCTAAAATTAAAGCAACATTCAAAGTATGCAATTAAAATAGAAGAAATTATTTTTCCCTCCCAATTTTCCCTTTCTATAATTAACAATGTCTTTGCTTCCTTATTAGAGGGTTACCAATATCACGAACCTGCTGCAAAATGCTTCAGAGTTAGGGAAAATAGCCTGCTTTCTACTGCTGGGCTCAGCTTCTCCCAACTCACACCAGGGCACATGGCCCTTTGTAAAGCAGCTGTCCTGACTGCTTGCCCTCGTGGACTCTGACCTCAGCCACGGGGAACCTATTGGAGCATACCCAAAACTACCACTCTCAATTCCAGAAGCTTGCCAGTCCGGGGGGGGCAAAACCAAAGCCCAAGTCCCACTACCCCAGATGGGGAGGCCAAAGCCCAAGTATTTCGGCCCCGGGTAGTGCAGCTCGGGCTTCAGATCTGTCCCTGGGCCCCAGCAAGTCTAAGCCAGCCCTGGTGACCCCATTAAAATGGGGTCGCAACCCACTTTGGGGTCCCAACCAACAGTTTGAGAACTGCTGCCCCAGACACAACTCACTGATACCCCCACAATGGGTGTCTTAACGAGATATTTCCCTATTAGGCACATGGGTTACACCGTCACTTCCTGGGAGTAGGGAGGGGTGTTTGAGGCTTCCGAGTTCAGTAGTCTGCAGTTACTCCATGGGGAGGAGGGAGTTAGAGCTGGCACACCCAGAAGGTGCAGGAATCATAAGCTGTAGGAAGGACTCGAGGGAAAGCACACCACAGTTGCCACGTGTAAGGTCCCTGGACTTGAACCCGGAATGGTGGGTGGGCCCGAGTTCCCTTACCAGCAACTGGGGAAGTGGTACCATCAGAACAGTGCATGAGAAGAGTGCCAGATTCCATTGCTATGGAAGGACTTACATACTCTGGATAGGGGAAACATGTAGTGACCTGGGCAGTGGGCCAAGTCACAAAGAAGGAGCATCCCGAGTTGTAGAGATAGACAGAGAGAGAGCAGTGTCAAGGCATGCAGTGAGCAGCAGAAGGAGGCATCAGATTTGAGTTAAGCTAATCCCCAGATGTGGCCACAAGTTTATCTGAAGTGTTAATGATACACTGAACACACATCAATGATTTCAGTTGTTTTATACTGCAGATAACATAGCAGAGCCTTAACCTGAGTGGATAAACTCTCGTACTGCAGAGCGTAAGTCAACCTCTAACTATTGAGAGTTGGGGGAATATTTTCTCTGGGTTATCCCATAACTGTCTATTGCACAGTTACCTATTCGTTCCTTTGAAATATCTGGCTCTAGCCATTTTTGGTAACAGGATACTGGACTAGATGGAATACTGTTCTGTTTCAATATGGCAATTTGTGAATTATTATTCCTCCCTATTGTGATGTTTAAAGCTGTATATTACAGTACCAGAGCCAATATGTAAGACTTTTGCTCTATTATTATTACAATTCTGCACAATAAAACACCAAATGCAATGTCACAATTAAGGATAGAAAACCATTCTGGATAAATATTATAATTGATCTAAACCCTCTCTCAGAACATGAAATAAAGGCAAACCAAATCAGACATTTAAAAATATTCAGTTGCACTTTAAAATAAATAAATATATATATATATATACAGTTGCACTCCAAAGCTGCCATCTGGGGCTGGAAGTGGAAATGCTAGAAATTCCACACAAAAGACTGATCTCACAGGGCTAGATCCATAAAGGAGATTTGGACTCAGCACTGCAATGTCTAACATTAAACCATAGCCCTGAGTGAGGCACCGCGACTCCCAATACAAGGCATGGGCAGAGTTAGAAGCCTAACAATAGGACCCGCAAAACCCAGAACACTGAGTGGGAAGCTGCCTAGGCCAGCCAATAGGAAATGATGAGGAGAGGGATCTGGCCGAAGTTCTGCCCCCTCAAAGAGTATTTGGCACTTAGGTGCCGCCCTCTGGCCTGGAGTTATCTCCACTGTGGATTTAGAGCCAAAAACCTAATCCAAGGTTTGAGCATATAAACCAGGCCAGTCCTTTCTCACAAAAAAACAAGAAAGGAGCTGTGGTGTTGGTGCCCCTCCCTTTACCTGCTAGCCCAATGTTTACAGCACTCACCTGTGATGCGGGAGACACAAGCTCCAGTCTCTGTTCCAAAAGTGGAACAGCTTCAGGAAAAGAGACAGAGAGACCCACCCCAAAATACCATATGGCCCAGTGCTCAGGGCACTTGCATGGAAAACAATAGAACAAATTCAAGTCTCTGCTCCATATCAGGCAGAATGGAGATTAACCTAGGTCTCCCACATCCTGTGCTCACCAGTGGGCTGTAGGGTAAACAAGGACCTGCATTACCAGCTCTGCTGTTCTGTGCAGGGTCCAATCTGGTAGGCAGCCTCTGAACACCCATCCCAGATTAGGCCCTGCAAGCAAGATAGGTGAAGGAATGTCTAGTTTGAGGATCCTGCCAAGGCTCAGGTGTGAGCTGGGCATCAGAACTCAGGCAGCTGTGTGTATCCCCACTGGCAGAAATCTAAGTGCTATGGAGATTTTACCAACAGAAACTTAGGTGTCTAGAGAATTTAGGCACTGACAGCGCTAGGTGGAAGTTGAGTAGGGGTTTTGAGGAGCTACATTTGGATTTAGGCATCTAAAGTGGCAGCTAGGCACCATAATCCCTTTAGCTCAAAGGGTCTGATTCTCCAATGCTCTTAACCTTGAGTGGAAATCCTATTCCTGTTGAAGTCAATGGGAGTTTGACTTTAATGGGACCAGGATGTCACCCCTTGCATAGTCATTCACACTTGTGCAGAGTGCATGGAAAGTGGATATAAAATGCTGATAAATCAGAATTATGTTTACCCCAACTTTTCACTCACATTTACCACGTAGAAATAGTTACACAAGATGACAGGTTCATAATATTTCCAGCCTAATGAAAAGCACAAAAAATAAGAAATCTCACAAGAGAAGTCAATGGGGCTATACTGATTTACAGCAGCTGAGAATCTGGTTTATGGTCTTTTATATGTTACATGAAGTGCCTACCACTCTTCTGAGTGATCAATTAATAATCATTGTTAAGACAAACATTTTTAAAAATGAACAAACATGCACTTTTACTGATATGAAACCTACTAGTTCATCACCTGCTTTGTACAGTATAGCATACTGCTCAGACACCTTGGATATCAGAGTGAGAAAAAAGACCTCTTAGGTTATATATTCTTATCTACTACCACAAAGAATTGATCTCTACAGTGAATATCCTGCTATTTACAGCTATAGCAGACACAGCCATGCAAAGATGATCCTATGAACATGGAGCTGCAGGTTATATCATTGCCCTCCATCTTTCCCCAGGTCCATTAAGTACTGTGTTTTTTCTTTTCATTGCCTCCTTTTATTTTCTATTCCAAACATTGTCTTTTCTCTGTGTGTTCTTTTTGCGCTGTACTTTGGCAATGGTGCTGAATACTGATGAAACAAAAACTTTTATCCTAAACAGTTATTTTTCAGATACATTTCTCAGGCACAAGACACACAGCCTATGTTGATGTGGGGAGCAGCTGAGTCTAGTTGCCCTATTAACAGTTGATATTTCTTAGATTTCAAGTACCCTGGGTGAACTAGGGATATCACATTTGGGTCAGAATTTCAACAGACAGCAGCTGATAACACTTTGCCCTGTCAACTCTTATTTCTCTCTCTTTGCCTCTCCAATTCCCTGCTGGTACTATGCTTTCACTGCCTCAATGTTAGCTCTGACATTCATTGTCACACAGAGCCATTCCCAGATCCCACTACTTGACTGGTGCCTGATTGGTCTGTCAGCATTTTTTCTTTCATTTCTCAGCCTGACCACGCTGCTTGATTTTCTTTTCAACAGACTCATACATACAATTTGGCAAACTGAACTTTAGTATCCCTTAATTAGCTCTATTTGTCTAGGGCCAGAGGATACCAAATCAGGATATAGTGGGTCAAAAGGACACCAGAGGAGAGGAACTCTAGAGTCTATGGAAGCCACTCTGTGGCTATGCCATGTGAGCAGGGCTTCAGTGCTGGTGGGTGAGGAATAGATGCATGATATGGCTGGAGGTGCACAGGGCCAGGGAGCACTCATTCCATGCAGCATGATCACCTTGTGACAGGAAACTGCCTACAGAGGAAGTAAATGCAGACAGAAGGGTTAACTTTCACTCTGAAATGACTTCTACCGTGGGTGTGGAAGTAGGGTAGTAGCACAGTGGGGCAACAGATGACAAACAGGGCTCCCAATCAGGGCTGCCAGATGTGGCTGCCTGCTACCTAGTGGTGCTTCTCACCTGGGAACATATGACAACTGTGTTATAATCTTTAATTGGCTTATAATTCACATCTGGATGCAATCCAAGATGTGGCATTGATATTAAACATCTATACATTTTAGGTCCTCTTGGAGACTGCCTCTCTCCTCATGTTACACCATGGCACTTCTCAGTGGTGCTCAAACTAGCAGTCCCAGAGGCCTGGTGACAGGATGGTTTTAGTAAAGGGCCCTTCGTTCTGGAACACACGTCCCTTGGCACTAGTTTACTGCCATTCTAAGAACATTACAAGGACTCTTTACTTCAACAGGCTTCTAACTGAAGGGGATGTTTGGGAAGGGTTTTAAGATCCCTTTACTTCAGAGGGGAGCAGAGAGGAATTAGGATCCTTTTGGGGGCTTTGAATTAACTCTATGAAAGTGAATATATATTAAACCAAGACATTCTATGGAAATTACACTTAGATCTGATAACATTTAATAGAGAGAACTATATGTTTTATAAGATTTTTATAATCACCCTATAGAATTCTACTACACAGATAAAATGTTCTATTATATTCTATAGAATTGTTTAAAAAATTACAAAATTTATCATTTTCCATTGAATGTTATAGGACATTTCCCTGAGATTAATGTAAATAGTAATATTTTACATGTGCTTAGAGATCTACCCATTTAGCACATTTTATCACTCAAACAAAATTATATTTGTTGTAAATATATTCTTTCCATAAGATTCATGTGTTCTATTGGCCACTAGATTTCAGTGTCACTTTTCACTTATTTGGCAATTTGCTTAACATTTTGATACGCTATATATAACAAAACTTTTAAGCCTGGTGACAATTGCAGGCACTGAACAGGGAATGGTGATATCTCAGGAACTTGCAAAAATGTGTTTTAATAGCTTTTTGTTGTTGTTGTTTCTGCATTGTTATGTAAATATATTAGGATACCTCTAAAAACCAGTAACGTATCAAGAAAAAACATATGCGGTAGCCCAGAGGTGTTTAGGAAAAGAAATAGTAAAACATTTAAAAATGAGGCAAAGTTGCAATCATGACGTCTATGGTGTCAGATTTTATTAGAAAAATAAAAACAAATATGGACCTTCGTTATTTTCACCTCAGTCAACCCAATGTGTCAGAAATTGAATCAAGCTTCTATTGACAATATAAACAAATCAGTTACAATAAAAGTCGTCAAGTAAATACACAAAGGAGATGAGATATTTTGAATGTGCAGGTGACTAGGGCACCATTATGGCCCACACAGAAGAGTAAAGAGATGTAAGACAATCCCATAATCCTCTCTGCTGACTACCTGCATTGCCAGTAGCAATGCGGCAGATGGGGAAAAGGAAGCAGCCTTAGCGGAGCCACCACCCCAACTCCTGTGTAGCTGGGTGGGAAGATGGGAGCAGGAAATGGTTGGAGTCTTGTCTCCTCCCTCTTCCCCAACACATCTCACAGCACATCTGTGTCTGGGGATGCATGCTGCATCACCTATAGGGTTGGCTCCGTATATATTTCCTGTCCACGCTCCAGAGCAGGGAGAGAAACTAGGAGGCAGATTATGACTGAGTCACAAATTGCTTCTTAGGAAACTCATTGGGCAGAACAAGAATGTATTGCCCCATAAAAAGGCATGTGGCAAAGGGATTTATTTTTTTAGTTTAAAAGAGTAGATACTGTCTAAAATGATCTGTAATGCCCAGGTAGGGTTCTTTTTCAGCAAACACAGGGGACTGCTGTGATGGACTCTAATACTGATTTCATGCAGTATTTCATGGTTAATGTGCAAAAACGAATGCCTAAAAATAGGCCATTCAATCTAGATTTAGGCTCCTAAATAAGTTTGGCTTGACTTCCCAAATTGCTGAGCACACTCTTCTCCCACTGGCATTACTAAGCAAGAAGAAAGGACACCATTTCTGAAAAGAGCAAACTCTTTAAGAATCCATTAGCCATGCAACAATTTTGGAAGAATACCTAAAATCGCAAATGTTCTATCAATTGGTGAGATGTCACTAAATGCAAAGATATTTTCTCAGTTCTTTTTTCTTTTGTCCTGAAACAGGTTATCATGCTGTGAAAGACAGAAGTTCATTCAGCTCTAATTCATTCAACATTCTAATGGTAACTTTGGGCTAGTCTACACTTACCGGTTAGTTCGACAGCTGCGGATCGAAGTTCTGAGTTCGATTTATCGCGTCTGGTCTGGACGCGATAAATCGAACCAGGAAGTGATCCCCGTCGACTGCGGTACTCCAGCTCAGCGAGAGGAGTACCGCGAAGTCGACGGGGAGCCTGCCTGCCGCGTGTGGACCGCGTCTGAACCGCGGTAAGGTCGAAGTAAGGTATGTCGAATTCAGCTACATTATTCACGTAGCTAAATTTGCGTACCTTACTTCGATTTGGGGGGTAAGTGTAGACCAGCCCTTATAGATCAGCTGATGAAAATTCTCCATTAAAGAGATTGCAATTACACAGACTGTGTCCTTCACACATATGGTAGAACATGAACAATTTCTTATAATAAGACAATTGACCCCACTCTGATGCTATAGATTGTTTTGTATTAAAACCACTAACATCACTAAAGTAAAAAAGGAATAGGACCCTTACCAGCACAATGCCAAGAGTTGTTGCTCAGCAAGATGTCTTCCATTAATTTCTGACAAAATCAGAGGGGTTTAAGCAGGTATTAAAATGCCAGGGCAGATTACAATGTTGCTATTAATAGTGGCACTTATTTTCCCAAAGAAAAAAAAGAAACCTGAATAAGAGCCAATTTTATGTGGAGCAGCAACCTGGGACTTCTCCATGTGTCAGGTCTCATTCATTTTAGTAATGCAGTGTCAGCATACTGCTGATGTTCACAACAGAACTGTCACAGCTGGTGTGTTTTTAAAATAGAACTGGCAAATTTTGTTTCACCTGAAGTGAATTTGAGTGGCACTGTACCTTATGGGAAAGCTTTAAAAGTTGATCTAGACTAAGGAGGATTGGATTAGCCCTAGAGAAGTAATAGTCAGTTTTATATCTAACCAAAGGCCTGACCCAGAGAGATGCTGAGTTCTTCCTGCGAGGTCCTGAATGCCTCAACTTTTATTGGCTTCAGTAATATAAACAAAGACAAGATACTTCAAAGTCAAGTTTTCTCCCCTCTTCCTCTCTTTCCCCTCTGTTCTGTTAACTTTTAGGGCCAAATTCTGATCACCTGACTCATAAGACAGGGGGAGGGATAGCCTGCTAAACCCAGGGTTGTGAGTTCAATCCTTGAGGGTGCCATTTAGGGATTTGGGGATTGGTCCGGCTTTGAGCAGGGGGTTGGACTAAATGACCTCGTGAGGTCCCTTACAACCCTAATAATCTATGATTCTAAGAGTAAACCAATTGATAAAAATGGGGTTGATCTTTAATAAACAAAATAAGAGCCAATACACTATATGAAAAAGCAGGTTACCTATAGATCTGCTGCTTCAAATATGCTGGAGGTGCTAGTATTCCAGAATAGAAAGATTTAGTCACAGGTCATGAAGTCATAAGAACATAAGAAAGGCCATATTGGGTCAGACCAAAGGTCCATCTAGCCCAGTATCCTGTCTACTGACAGTGACCAATGCCAGGTACCCCAGAGGGAGTGAACCCACCAGGCAATGATCAAGTGATCTCTCTCCTGCCATCCATCTCCACCCTCTGACAAACAGAGGCTAGGGACACCATTCCTTACCCATCCTGGCTAATAGCCATTAATGGACTTAACCTCCATGAATTTATCCAGTTCCCTTTTAAACCCTGTTATAGTCCTAGCCTTCACAACCTCCTCAGGCAAGGAGTTCCACAGATTGATTGTGCACTCTGTGAAGAAGAACTAGAATGCTAAAGGCTCTTTCCCCCCAGGGGCTGAAAATAGTTACATCAGGTCAGCTAGGGACACCTGAGTCCAATTAAGGGCTGTGTGTGACCTTTAAAAACCCCCTCTTCTGGTGAAAAAGAGGAGGAGAGATAAGCTATAGCAGGGCTAGTGGCAGTAGGGATAAAAGGTTTATCCTGGGTAGAAACCCCCCAATCCCTTATAGAGGAAGCAGCCAACTTTCTTTGGGGAAAGACTGGCACTCAGAGGCTAGCATAATAAGGTAACCCCCCAGAGAGGGGGCAGGAAGAGCTATTTCCTTTTTGTGTTTTGAACTTGTTTCTTTTTGTTTGCCTGGAGAATATTGCTTGGGCAAACCTGAGGCCCACCTTGTAAATAGTCAAAAATAAAACCCAAGTGAAGGGGGAAAAAGCTCTCTGGAGTGTGAATGATTTATTCCAGGACCCCTCCCCCCACCAGAGGGGGAAATGCTGAGCATGGTGAAGTGAAGAAGGTGCCTTGCCCAGGGGTGATTATGGAGCAGGACCCTTCTCTGATGGACCAAAAACCTGTCATGGAGGAGAGGCTTGCGTGGGCTACAGACCCTCAGAGCTTTTTCATCCGGAGATTTTATACTCCTGGTAGGGTCCCCCTTGGCGAGCAGATCTGAGTTGAGGCTCCTGACTAACCATGATCCAAACTTCAAAAGACTCCAATGGTGGATTGGGCAGCTCTAGAGGACCTTCTCGTACTCTGCGGTTGTGAAGGCAGATAAGGGCTGCAGTAGGAGGGATGCCCCTGGTTGTCTTGGATCAGGGTTTTCCTCCTGTCAAGTTTCATGTGCTTACCGCCTGTGCACTGGTTTCTCCATGTTAAAAGATTTCATGTGCAGGCCTCTGCCAAAGGGTTCACACCCGCACAAAGTCCTGCTGCGATGGACGAGTGGTGGAGAAGACAGGAGCAGTGATCTCTGGGAGTCTTTAGTCACAAGTCTGCATGCCGGCGGCAGCCATGTGATGGTCATTTTGTGCTTGGTTGAGACAGACGTGCATTTTGACAGCAGTGGCTGTGACTGAGCAGGCCTTTTCATGATTCCCTCTGCTCACCCCAAATGGGGAGGGGGCTAGAAAAGGTGCCCCAAACTCAGTCTGTCTCATACTCTTCCAACTAGATGGCCATATCCAGTGGGATCACTCAACTCCGCGGACGAAACAAGAGATATAAGATAATGAATTTCGCCACCTGGCATGTCCGCACCCTTATGGACTCTCAGCACAGTGAATACCCGGAAAGAAGAACTGCCATAATTGCCAGAGAACTGGCAAGACTCAACATTGACATCACAGCTCTTAGTGCGACCCGCTGGGCCGATGATGGCCAATTAAAAGAGGATGGAGGTGGCTACACCTTCTTTTGGAAAGGAAAGCCACCTGAAGAGAGACGCATTCACAGGATTGACTTTGCCATCAAAAATAAGACTGTCAGTCAGCTTTTGGAGCTTCCCTTGGGGATCAATGAGCCTCTCATGACTCTTCAGCTCAAGCTTAGCAACAACCAATATGCCACATCATCAGCGCATATGCCCCAACACTTAATGATGAGGAAGACAATAAGGAGCAGTGTTATAGAACTCACACATACCATCTTTAGACAGAGTAACACATTTAAGACCACCTGAAAACATCCTCAGTCCAAAACTGGCACCTCCTTGACTATGTTTTAGTCAGAGCCCGAGACTATACTTACATCCGTATAACACAAGCTATAAGAGATACTGATCACTGTTGGACAGATCATTGATTAGTAAGATCAGTCATGTACCTGCAGCTTGCTCCAACACACCGCAAACACCCAAAGACTAAGCGAAAGCAGTACAATGTCTAAGCACTTCAGGACCAAGCCAGCTGTAAGACGTTCCAGCAACATCTGTCTGAGAATCTCTCTAACCTGCCTGACAACATCATTGACATTCAAGAGCACTGGGATCAACTTAAAAACATCATTCACAATGCATGTGCTGAAACCATAGGATATTCCACTCATTGGCACCAAGTCTGGTTTTATGAAAACAACAAGGAAATCCTACTATTAATTCAACAGAAAATAAATGCATTTTGTAACTGGCAAAATGATTCCTCTAACAAACGAAAACATGAGGCTTAGCACCTGCTTAAAGCCAAAGTCCAAAGGAAGCTATGTGATATCAAAAACAAGTGGTGGCAAGAGAAGGCCTCTGAGGGTTTGGTAGACCAGGATGACATGAGAAGCTTTTTTCAAGCAACAGAAGCTATATATGGGCCAAGCTCCAAAGACCCAACCCCCTTACATTCTCAGGATGGCTCCACCCTCCTCAAGGACAATATATATATATATATATATTTAAATTAATGGAGATATCCTATCTCCTAGAACTGGAAGGGACCTTGGAAGGTCATCAAGTCCAGCCTCCTGCCTTCACTAAGATCCCTAGGTGGCCCCCTCAAGGATTGAACTCACAACCCTGGGTTTAGCAGGCCAATGCTCAAACCACTGAGCTATCCCTCCCCACAATGGATAATGTAGCCCATTAAACAACTCTGGAAGGAGCACTTTGAGAGCCTGCTAAACCATGAATCCATGGTCTCTGAAGATACCATTGAGTTTATTCCACAATGCTCAGCAATGGAACACCTTGCTGATCCCCATCTTTTGAGGAAGTCTGGCATGCTATCACTCAGACAAAAAATCACAAGGCACCAGGCCCAGATTGCATCCCAGCCCAGGTTTTTAAAGCTTATGGAACAATGCTCCAGCACAAACGTTGCCAACTCCTCAGGAAAATATGGACCTGCAAAGAAATTTCACCTGACTTCAAGAACGCTAACATTGTTACAATATTCAAGAAAGGGGACAAATCTTTGTGCGGGAACTATAGAGGTATTGCTCTCCTCTCCATCGCAGGAAAGATTTTTTCCTGGATCCTACTAAACTATCTCCTCCCCCTTGCTGAGGAACTCCTTCCCAAATCACATTGTGGCTTCAGGCCATCCCGAGGCATAACTGACATGATCTTTGTTGCATGACAGATTCAGGAGAAGTGCAGAGAGCCACACCAGGAACTGTTCATTGCATTCATCAACCCAACCAAGGCCTTCGACTCTATCAATTGTGATGCCCTATGGAAGGTGCTGTGTAGGTTTGGCTGTCCACAGAAATTCATTTCCAGCATCAGACTACTCCATGATGGGATGACTGTCACCATTTTGTGCAATGGCTCAGAGACCGAACCATTCACCATTCACACTGGTGTCAAGCAGGGTTGTGTTATTGCTCCAACACTCTTCTCCATTTACCTTGCCATGATCCTGATTCTCATCCGCGACTGCCTTCCTGACAGAATCGGGATTGAGTATCGTATGGATGGCCAATTCCTCAATCTCCGATGCCTCCAAATAAAATCTAAGATAACAAGAATTGGCATCAGTGACCTTCAGTATGAAGACGACTGTGTCATGCTTGCACACACAGAGTCCAACCTGCAAAGTACCCTAACTCTTTTTCAGATGACTATCACAGCCTGGGTATCTATCTCTCAACATCGGGAAAACCAAGGTACTCTATCAGCCCTCACCTGCACAAACTACTCTTCGTACTCCACAAATCACCATCAGCAGAGAACCCCTGGAAAATGTGGACCATTTTCCGTACCTTGGCAGCCACCTTTGCCAAACAGCCAGCATTGACACAGAAATTGAATACAGGATCTGTTGTGTCAGCACATCTTTTGGAAGACTACTCAAACAAGTCTTCAATGATAGGGATCTACAAACAGGTACCAAGATCCTGATTTACAAGGCAGTTGTCATCCCCACCCTTCTCTATGGGTGTGAGACCTGGGTAACCTACAGATGTCATCTAAAGTGGCTAAAGTGGTTCCAGCAGCGCTGCCTCAGGAGGAGTCTCAGGATCAGCTGGGAAGACTGACGCACTAATCTCCGCATTCTCTCTGCAGCCAACATCAGCAGTATAGAAGCGCAGGTCATGAAACACCAATTCTGCTGGGCTGGCCACTGTACATATGCCTGAAACTCACCTCCCTAAGCAACTACTCTTCTCTTAGTTAAGTCAGGGAAGAAGGGCTTTCGGAGGGCAGCAGAAGTGTTTCAAAGACATACTGAAAGTACATCTTAAAAAGGGAGGCATCAACCCAACAAACTGGGAGGACTTGGCGTGGAACAGAACACAGTGGCGCCACACCATACACCAAGTCACAGCTCACTTTGAGGAGAACAGTTGTGCTCATGAGACAGAGAAGTGACAAAGGAGGAAAAAAGGGCACAACACTCCAGTCAACAACTATGTCTCCTCCAAGATTACACCTGTCACTTCTGTGGCAGGACAAGAATTATGCTCCTCAGCCACTTAAAAACTCACCAATGAACCCCCTTGGCAGACATCATCCTCGTATCGAGAAATAGCTGAAGAAGAAGAAGAAGAAGAAGAGGTAGCATGACCCTTTAATTCACATGGATGAGGAAACAGAAGATACTTGTGATATTAGCATCTATACACATAGCGGTAGCTATTCTTCTGTTTTGTAATTCATTTCTAATATAATGTTTACATTTAGATTTTCTACAGATTAAGTTATAGATATACATGGCGGGCTGTTGGGCAAATGCAATTATCGGTAGTGATCCTCAGCATGTGTAAATTGGCAGAGTTCCAGGATCTAGCCCTTTATTATTAATAGCAGTATTGCATCCAAAAGTTGTAGATATTACAGCACAGATAGAAACAGTTGCTACAGTGAAGAGCTTAATTTCCAATTTTTGATACAACAAAAGAAGTGTTGTCAGTAGCTACTGGTGTCGTGCTCTGCTCTTGTTCGACGATGATAACAGTCAGCTGCATGCATTTTCCCTCTGTGTGCTGCCCCAGCTCTGCGCAGATAGCTGACACAGCAAACCCCGAGAGAACCCCCAATGACCACAGACTCTAGTAAGGTACGAAGGAACCCAAGCCAGGTTTATTGTCAAACGAAGCACAGTAATAGTTTCCTGTAGACTCTACAAGACATACTACGAATTTGTGCCCCCTGGCAATGAACCGGCTCAGTCAGTGGCGGGACTTTCCATTGCCCCCTAGGCCAGACGAAGATGCGCATTCCGGGACCTACTTTTATACAGTTACAGGACAGATTACTCATCCCTACTGACGTATTGAGGTACAGCCCCTTGGCTCATTAGGGTGCTGTCTCCCCCTTTGATCATGTTGTTTCAAACAAACAGATCTATCCATCATGCTGTCCTTTTGACGCTGTCTTTAAGATGCACCTGCCTGTTCCTTGTTAAGTCTGTGGAGTGACCTTGTATTGGGATGTCCAGGTGCCATCTTGGCACAAGTTCCTCTTATTAGCACTTATATGTAAATGCACTTGCTTCTAACAACCCTCTTCTCGCCAACTTCTGTGAGTGAGGCCTGCCTCTGGCACACAGCCCAGCTTTTGCTTAGCAATGCCTGGAAGTACTTTGGTTCAGGCTTCAGGCCTCAGACTGGGCCTCTGACACAAGAGTTTATGTTTCAGGGCCTCATCTTACTACAACAAGTGGTAGTAACAAAATAGATAGGAAATGGCCTTAGGAAGGACAAGGATTACAGCAATGAGATCAGGTGCTTTGTCTGGTCATTTTATATATTACATACAAAAAGTTCAGTTAAAAGAATGTCATTTTGGTTGGAATGTCAAGTACTCAAACTTAGGAGGTGCCAGGTTTATGGTTGCCCAAGCAGCCTTAACTCTGCACCAGTGTGTGTCCATCTTGTGCACCGAATAAAGCAAGGTCCTGTGAGGAAAGAGTTGTTCATGTAATTAAATGCTGTATCATAATGAATGTGCACAAGGGGAAGAAATTGAACAGACAATCCTAAATCTGGCATTTCCAACTTTCAAGTGCTTGTCTGTGGGCTGGTCTATACTTACCGGGTAGTTCGACGGCTGGGGATCGAAGTTCCGGGTTCGATTTATCGCGTCTGGTCTGGACGTGATAAATCGAACCAGGAAGTGCTCGCCGTCGACTGCGGTACTCCAGCTCAACGAGAGGAGTACCGCGGAGTCGACGGGGAGCCTGCCTGCCGCGTGTGGACCGCGTCTGAACCGCGGTAAGTTCGAAGTAAGGTATGTCGAATTCAGCTACGTTATTCACGTAGCTGAATTTGCGTACCTTACTTCGACTTGGGGGGTAAGTGTAGACCAAGCCTTTGAAACATAAATAATATTCTTGAAACTTTTTTAAAGGAAAGCAATAACAAGTTATATTATTATGTGTATCTGCAACGACCTCCAATTGCAGATCATCATCAGGTTTTGAACCCTAAATTATCAGCACTACTGCATACCTTACTGCTACTTGGCTACGAAGTCAGTACATGAGAAACTTGCTGATCCCAAAGTGGTGAAGGAGCTATTGGTACCATGTTCTGGGTCAAGGGGTGGTCAGAGGAAGCTTTGTATAGTTGGTTCTCTCCCTCCCCTTGAGGCTGGAACTACTGCCCCATATGGTGTCCCCACAGGGGGAGATTGGGCCTCACTTGCCTGTCTTCCATCCCCTTCTTTCTGTGGGTGCTCTGACAGCATTCCCAGTGCAGCATATGCTGCTGCTACTGCTTTGGTGGCAGTGTGAGCCCAGCTTCTTAGAACCTTCATGCTCAGTGATACTCCCAAAATTCTTCTGGGAAGTGCCAGGGAGAGAAGATAAATGGTGATTTTTTTAATAGAATTTCATGGGATAAGGCAAAAGTCTCTCTAGCTCGAGGAGTTTCTTTCTGCTGAATTTCAGAAGTCTGCTGTAAATAATGGAGGCACTAAGAGTTTCTCAAAATAAATACATAGATAATCTTTTATCATGAAAAGTGTTAGGCAACCTAAATATACTGACCACTATACTAACTCACCCTATAAGAAATATTATTGTTTCTTTTGTTTTGTTTTGTTCCTGAAATAAATGGGTGTTTGGGAGAGACTTTAATGAGATCTTCTTAGAACTGACACTTTGATACCCCAGGGAATAACACCTTAGCAACAATGTCTTTGTGTTGGGTTCCAGCCAGGAAGGATCTTGAAAATGTTAAATTACATCTCCTAGCACTCACTGATGTAGCAATACATAAAGAAATCATATTGTTATTGAAGGATGTTTAAGGCTTCACCTTGATCTTGAAACTTCAAAATATTAACACAGATTAATTTCATGACACCATTTTCCTGAAAGTAGGGAAAAGGCATCTGAAACACCAGAAACCAAATATACTCTGTTAGATTTACACTGCTTTGATCCTGAAGTAAGATTAGTGCCCCTGGATTCTGAAGAGCACAATTGTATTCAGAAGTGATTGGTACACCACAATTTACAAGTCACTATTTTGCTAAAAGTGATCCATAATCCAAAGGTAATACATTATTTCCCTGTTCATTATTTTTTAAGAAATGATGAGATTTGTGCTTAAAACATTTTGGAACTTAAGATCTGACCAACACATTTTAATTCCCAAATTATAACTAACAAATTGTGTTATTCAGATATCTAAGCTGTATTCTGAATAGGCCATTTTTTATAAGGAATATAGATACTCAGTGATCAGATATAATATTTTAATATGACAAAAATCTTTAAATTAAAACAAATGCTACTAACCATTCATGTGTTGATGAATCCTGTCTAAAATCTCAAACCTCTAGCCAATGAAGCATCATTCTGCTGGTGATTACTCAGCAGGAAGAGTCGATCTTTCTTATTGAGCCGAGAAGTGCCTTTACCATGTAAGATTTCAGTAGACATCAGTGGGGGCATGAAGAACATATTACTCTGCATGAAATCATGGCCTTACTGAAATCAATGATGAAAGTTCAGTTGACTTTCTTAGGGCCAGAATTTCGTCCCGTGTGATTATGGGTGGAAGAATCTGCTTCTAAAAGCCCAATCCAATATGCAATGAAGTCAATCAGAGTTTTGCCAATGATTTCAATGACCATAAGATCATGGAGAGACTCCCATTGAGTTCAGTGGTTTTTGGCTCAAGCCCTTAGTGAATATTTTTATACTTTCCCCTTTAGTCAAATATGCATACAAATAATTAGATTGAAATTAAATACCAGTTAAAAGCAAAACTTTACTTTTTAAAAGAAAATATAAATTAATTTAAGATTAACTAGAATATTACCAAGACAGTAATCTTCCAGAGACTACCAGAAAAGATAGTCTCAGCCTTCTATGGACCACAGCAATCTCTTATCCTTGTGTGGATACTCTGAAAGCTGCCAGGCTATTTACTTTTATCATGAAAATTGTGCAATAAAACTATATCTAAAGCTACAGGACCTGAATCTCAAGGTAATGCACATAGATGATACTTAATGGTTGGCCTGAACTCTTTTTCCCATTTGGGAATACTCAGGTAGATGCCTAAATAGCTATAATTAACTGAATTTACATTCAGTGGGCTACAGCTTCTAAAGGTTAATTATCAGATGTACTTTAGAGTATTAATAGCTTGCTACCACCAATTCCTTGCAGCACTATTTTTAAAACACTTATATTACAGCAGTTTAAAACATATTTTCTACATTTCATATCATCACCTTAGCATTTATTTGGAATGTTGCATGTTTACTATTATACAGCAGTGGATTACATTCCATACAAAAGGCTACAAACCAATAAAAAAAAATCCTACCAACCACATCTCTAGAGATGAAACAATGAAGCATTTTAAAATAATTAATGGAATTTATTAATGAGATCTCATGTGAACATTTTCAGAGCTTGACAGAAAATCTACGTATTCAGAGAATCCTACCTGGAAAAGCAAAATATGAAGAAAGATTAGTGGAAGAGAAAAACAAAGGAAAAAATTAGGAAGAAGAGGAAAAACATCTGCATGTCAGGCATCAAACCATAGGATGGCAAGAGTAGACTCCACTTTCAATTTTTTATTCTAATGTGTATTCTGTGTTTGTAATATAGATACTGCATTGACTGATGCTCTATAAATACTGTACTAGACATAGATTTAACAGATTAGATAGATAATATACAGTTTTGATTAGATTGAGTAGCTTCTTTGATAGTAAAATTTACATGTTGAAAACTCATCTTGACTTTTTCCATTTTCTATCCATTGGACTGTCATTTTTGGTTACCCATTCTCTTGATTAAATCTGGAAGGATGATTCTGTATTACATACTCACCTATATATATTTAATTATCCTATTGTCTGTACTTTCTAAGGCCTTTTTTTTTTTGCAACAGGGTTGAACTTGATTGGCATCAATCATCTAGCTAGTCTGATATATCAACATACCTGGACTGGTCTTAGTGAAAGGCAATAAATGGTGTACTTAATGAATTCAGATTCATAGTTCGAATTCCATGCATTTAGGTTTTGTTCTAAAAAATACTAAAATCAAGAGGAGTTTTTCAACTGACTTCAATGGGCTTTGGCTCAGATGCTTACTAGATCCAGTTCACAGTTTTCACTCTCAGAACTGAAACTTCTTTCTTGGCTTTATAGAATAAGGAAAGGCTGAAATTTCTCTGCTGTTTAGAAAAGATTTGATATGTAAAGATGTGTATTTTAGACTATCTGTATAGAACATATAGCCTAAGCATACTGGTGTTGGGCTTGCTTACTCTGTTTAATTCTATTAATCAAAACATCTTACACATATGGTGCCAAGCCATTCTCCTATTCTGGTGGGCTATCTCATTAAAAGATATAATTTGGCCCTTCATTAATATTATTTTAATTTATTCTTCCATGTGTAACCCCTTTGGGGTTTAGAGAGCCACTTTAAATCTTTTTCCTGGGGGGGAGGAGGAGAGTGAGAAAAAAGGAGGGAAACTCCAGGGGGTGGTGCTGGAGCTCCGAGGGAGAGAGCAGCAGCCTGCAGGCCCTCACAAAGGAAGCAGCAGAGAACCTGCCTGAAGCCTGGGAAGGACAGGGCGGCCGATTGTTGCCACCCCAGAACAGGAGCCAGGAGGAGCACTGTGCCAGGGAGGAATCGCCCGAGAAGAACAGGCCGGATATGGACCCAGTATCACGGCTGCCCAAAGCTGCATGGGGCTGTGAGTACTGGGGCTTGTAACTCTGCATTGGGAACAAGGAGGGAGGTTGCTAAATAGTTAAGTGGGGAGGTGGTCGCTCTGTGTGGCTTTGCAGAGAGCGGCAGAAGAGGGCACCGGAGGGGTTTGTTGGAAAAAAGTTCACTGGTGCAGAAGACGACCAGAAGCACCCAAAACTCACCACTGAACTAAAACTTTGCTCAGGACTCCTGAACTCTGCATGCAGACACATTGCTCGGTGTCTGCACTTTCAGACTGTGCTACCACTGCGCCCGTGGGACCTTGGTTTGAATGCAACCCTGTTCTACTGCTCCCCCGATATTTTCCCATGTTGTATTTCTCCTCTCATCTCTCTGTAAATAAATATTTCCCTTTCTTATATCCACTGTACTTTTCCTGTGGGTGTGGGTGTTCACTCTGGGGGGTTTGAAACAGGTGCCCCTGGGGTAAAAGAAATTTCTCCTGCTGTGTTCCTGCGCACGCCTCCTCTTAGCCAGAGCTGCCTGCAGAGCAGACTCCATCTTGGCCATGAGGGCGCTAAAGTTACACATTTTATATAGAATTTAAATAAGAGTAGATCTATCACTGCCCTCTGCCATGAAAGATGCTAATATGACTCTTTGCTGGTATTATTACCCATTGTTTATGGACTTTAATTTTGTCTTCAAGCCAATTCATGGTGCTCATACCCAATCCAAATCTGAATTATTTTTTTTCTGGAAAGCTTACCAAAGGCATCATATCAAATGGTCTAATAAAATCCAGATATTTTATATCCAGTTAGTTCAAATGCTTGATTATTTCAGAAGGATTTATTCTTTGTCTGGTGCTGGGTGATTACAGATTTACTCTATTTCTTCCATTTTGTGTAATTAATTAAAGTTAAATACTGGGTCTGATTCCACGAGGAAAAGAGCTCTCTCAACTCTAAGTGGAGCTCAATGAGAGTTGAGGGTGCACCATGCTTTGAAGAACTGGACAGCAATTGCCAGAATCACTTCACCTTTTTCTTTTCAAGCTCTGCACAACATTTGAAGGGTTTTTCAGTCTTTTGGCAGAGGTTTTCCCAATTAATCAGGATTTTTTTAAATGTTTGAGTAATAATCCAGGCCCTGATCCTTCAATACATACGTTCTTGCTTAACTTTAAACATGAGTAGACTCATAGGATACAATTAAGTATATGCAAGATTGGGGCCTAAATTAGCCAGTTCCACTCTAGTCCTGCTTTACCTGCATTTTATCAACAATGAAATTCACAAGGTCTTAGTTATTTTCCTACTGTCTTTAGATATTTTCTCTTCTTCCCCAATTTATGTGATTGACTTAAAAACTACTTTAAAAGTAGATCAATAACTCTGTAATTCCCTTTGATTGTATTCATTAATGGGCTTACTTGCTCATTTTGTTCCCCTCCAACCTTTCTCTGGATGGTACTGTATGAGTCTTTTCCATATGCTGATATTTGCAAACTCACAAGGACTGCAGAATTAAATAACTTCACTGAACCACTGACATAGTGGTACAAATGAATGCTCATGAGCATAGGTCCCTATAAAGTGTATTAGGAAACGTAAGTATTGATGTGGAAATCAATGGAGGCATGTTGAATACTTGCCGAGTAGAGAGCATTTCCAGGGTCAGGCACTGCATGTGTCAGCATTTTCATTCTGGAATAAAGACAGCTAGTTGTGTCACAAACCCCTGCAGTTCTAAGGGCAGATGAATCCACGGCTGAACACATATTGAATTATGTGTTCGCTGCTACCCAACATTCTCTTTCTGACAGTGCACTAAGAATGTGATGCACTGCCTGAAAATGCTCCAGGAAAACTGATATGGTGTTAATTCTTACATCATAGATTTGACATCTGGGCGAAATGCTGTTCATCCTTCTGGTGAACCTTACTTGACTTTCTTGCTTGGACGAGCTCAACATTTCTACTTTCAGCAAACAATTTTCTTTTAAGATAGAAAGATTATGTATATGTTTCAAATATTTTGTTCTAGTAATAGTTTGAGCAACACTACCAGGTTTTCAATATGGTGAATTTTATTTAAAGAACCCTGAAAGCAGTTTTAGCCATCTTGAAAGTCAATCAGTGTGATCAACTGTGAATTTTTTTCAACAGGAAAGTGCCTTTAAATTCTGCTTTGTGGAAAAATTGTTCAAGTAAGCACTACTGCGCCCAGACTGAATAAACCTAAACAAATAACCCAATGTAATATTGTGCATAAAGGGGAGAATTTGTCACAGCCTAATGTAATCCTGGAAAGAGTTTTTACTCTTTAAAGAGTATTCCTATGTTGGCTCTTTGAACTTTGTGGCTTGCCCCTATGCCATTGAATTGTGAGAGGGACAGGAGAAGTCTTTGCATGGAGCAGTCATATTATTCAACTGAGTTCCATAAAGAGGATCTGTGAACTGTAAAGAAATTAATTTCCAAAATGAAGAGCTTAAATCCAAAAGAAATTAATATATATATAAAGAGAGAGAGAGAGAGAGAATGACTTATGACTTTCTTTAGCTTGGGAGTTAAAGAGTATTTAGAGGAATGATTTTGTATGAGCTGGATTATTTTGCTGTTTAAACAGAGAGTAGAAACTAACCATTTTTGTAGGATTTAGATGTATCTGATCACCTGAATATGTACTGCTGCCCTGTGCTATCTGGTAAAAGCTAATGGTTTGTTTGAAGGTGTTGGCAGCTGGACCCAGAATAGGAGGAGAGAGAAGAAACATATACAAACTGTGTCTGTCCTACCAATTACCTCCATGGGACTGGGGCTACAGGGATGTCAGCAGGGCAGCTATCCCAGAGCAGACTGATCTGCTACAGAGTCATTTGATAAATAATACATTATCCCAACACTGACTCTGTGTGGTTGGACTTATTGGACACAGAAAATGTTGAACTTTGTCATTTATATGGGTTCTTTCCAAACAGAGCATACAACTGTAAATGAACTAACTTATGGTATTGGTTGAATGTTATATGGTTGTGTTTATTAATATATAAGTGTTAATGTTAAGTAAAAAGTTACTATTCAGCTGAGTACATGTCCTGATTATTTGTTTACTAGGATACTTTCATTTATTGCTGTTCTTCACGTGTCCCTGCAGAGGTGAAGTGGGCAATCAGAAAAGGAATCCTGCTACCTTTAAACATAAAAGTTAACGAGGGTCTGTAGTCCTAGATCAGGAACCGGAAAGCTGGGTTACAATAATGTGCCATATTGTAGAAGACCACAACCTTACCCTATGTAGAATAATTTATACTTACTGTACTTCTAATAGTACTTAAAAAAATAACGGCGAATACATTTAGGAAAGGACACAGGAAACAAGACTTTGATAGGGGTAGTATGCAAGGTAAATTGGTATTATAATTTTATTAGTGTGTGAAAAATCAAGCACAAATAATAAAAGGCTTCTAGCTTTACTTAGGACCAGGTTCTTCTAGCTGTATTCTCCTTGAATAGTATCTAACGCCGAGAGACATCCCATATATTCATAATATGCAAAAAATTAAGAATCCTCATTATTATATCTTCTTCCCACTACCTTCACAGTATTCTAAGCAGGAACTGAGTAAGAGAAGAAGCCATTGTTGTACAAAGCACTGTACTGTTTTTAAAGAGCAGAATAATGAATCTGACTATCGACAAAGATCATTGTTGATAAATCTCTGCTAACTGGATTAAAGTAACATTTTTCCAGCTACATTTATATATTCTACAGACAGAAAAGATGTAAAATATGTAAAGATTCAGGAAAACATACACCAGCTGTTTTATGATCAAAGTTACTAGAACTATGTACTTTGATCTCTTATTTCTCTTAAATACCTGTATGCTACTGTGTGAAGTGAATAAAAACATTTACCCAAAACACAGTGGTGAAGCAGGTTTTCCAATCACACTGGAGAGCCAAATCCCACTGTCCAGGGGACTTTCTGCCACAGGTTATGCTGTAAATTTGGTTATATTGTCAGAAGCCAGAGTAACCCAGAATTAATTACCTTTTCACTCCTAGAATTTGTCCTGCTGTTACAGAGTTGCATCATACTGATAGGGAGTGTGAAGGAGCCCTGTTTCATAATTATAGGATTTCCGTCTCCAGAGCTATTGATCTACAAGTTATTAGAACACTAAATTTCCCTTTTAAAAAAGAAAGATTAATTGGAAAAAGATAAAAGAAAAATCTCATTATCTGAAACGATTTCAGAGCTGTTTTATAAATTAAGAGCAAATGCTTTATTTCTGAAAAGCACAATGCTCAATATATTGGACTTTTACTGCAATTAAAACAGTTCTTTTAATTGGTTACTATTGTACTAAATGCGCAAGTAAATTGATAATAAACCCAGAACCAACAATCTTGATGGTTATTATTATTATTATTTCTCTCAATTTGAATATGTTTTACAATTCTTTTAAACGCAACTACTAAAAGGAAAGTGATATTCAACCCCAGATGAAAGTGCCATATATTAAAGCATATGCCATGCTATAGTATCTCTTAAATTTACACTACTAATAACAGCAAACAATAAGTCTTACATAGATATTTAAAGATTAAGGACCTATATAGGACTATTCATGTTCCTACAGTTAAGCGTGTGCTTAAATGCTTTGATGGATTGGGGCCTGTGCTCAGTACTTAGTAGAATTAAGCCTGATGGAGTGACCGGGCCTGAAAAAATCTGAAAGCATAAGCTAGCTAAAACAGAGAGATTGCATCTTGCTTGCCAGCATGTGGCTTTGATAGGGCTGGGAGCAGTGGAGACACCCAGGTGGGGGGAGCAGGAGATAATATCTCATTCAGGAGCAGTGAGGGAAAAGCTCCATGAGTTCCCTCTGCTTTCTCATCTCCACCCTTCCCTCCACCCTCACACACCCCAGTTTGTGTTGCAGGGAGGGAGGAAGGGGTATTACATGCTACATCCAGGTACCAGATCCTGTCCTGTCTACTGCTGCTACTGTTGGACAGTGGGGATGGTAATGGCGCCTGATGACTGGCTCTTGCTTGGATGAGCTGGTAGGGGAGGTAGGTGGCTACAGTTTACTATCTAGGGCAAGTAGCCATTTTGGACTCACTGTTTCAGTCTCAACCTTCAACCAGTTGCTGGATCTCCTTCAATGCCAAGAGATAGGCTGGTTGCTAGTTTTGGGGTAAGGAGAGATTTTCACTGTATAGCAAAACTGGCAAACTACCATTTTCACCTGCATCCTGAAGTCCAATTGTGGTCCCTGTAGCTCAGTGGGCTGCCTGGGTACTGCTCCTGGCCACAGCAATGCCTGGTGAAGGTGTGTTTCTCTGTCTCATAGAGTAGGCAGTTCCCTTCATCATCTCCTTATCTCTGGAGTGGATGGGGAGGGGGGGAGATAAGGGGTCTGGCTTCCAATCAGGGTCCCTGAGCAGGCGTGATGGTGTTGAAAGATTATGGCCTTCATATCGGGCCATTGGTGCTAGTTGAGGTCCACGCTGGAACAGTTCTTCCAGGTAGTTTGGAGTGGCTACTGCAGTTAGGTAAGAGTTCTAGCCTTGGCATTTAACCACAATCTGGTGTATGCTTCTTCTTGTTTCTATATCCACAGCAATACCCAGCTTGTTATGAGTTCCCTTTTCCAAATAAAAATTAGTGCATGAGTGGTAAGTTCTTTATCAGGAAGTAACTGATTAAATGCCCATTCATAGCCAATCATTACCAGAGATCACTTCTGTTCTAATTAGCTCTGTGAAGAAAATATTCTATTCTGCTCTCAATTTCACAGGTGTTACTCACATTGAGTTTGGTGGGAGCTGCTGATGCTCTATACCTCTGAAAACCAGGCCATTTGTATTTATAAGACTACATGTGGATTTAGGAATCTAACTTCAGACAACCTGGTGAGGATTCAAACTGAAAACTACATTTCCCACATCCCTTTATCAACCCCAGGAACCTGAAAATTCCCTTAAGGAACCATTTTGGTGAAGGGTAGAAATGGGCATGAGATGTAAAATTCAGAGGTGAGATCTAAATTTCCCCAAGGCTCACAGTTGATCAGAATGAGGGTTCCAGACCTTCACAGAGAGAGGGGCAATTTGCAAAGTTTGATTATGGAGTTGGAACTGAATTTCACTAAAGTTCTGTGCTGTTTGGATCTGGGGCTTTGTGTCTATCCTTAGCTAGGAGGTGTCAAATATACTTGACTTTGATGTTTTTGAATTCCTCCAGCATTACTTCTTCTTCTGGAATGTTTAAATGATTCCTGACCTCTGCTGGACTACACTACTTCCTCCTCCCCCTCCCCTCCCCCGCTTACACTTAAAATGGCATCCCTGATGAAATAGCATTTTATTTCTGTGTATATTTATTTCCCATTGCAATCAAGTGACTTGGTAAATCATTTCACCACCAGACACTCAAGACTGCAGTCTGATGTAATGCAGAAAGAAACAAACTTCATTCCTAACTGTGCCATCATTTGTGTGTAATTTGTGAGTCAGTACAGTAGCTTACAGGTGGATGCTCAAGCTGGTCACACACAGATAAACAGTTTGGCTCAGGTCATCACATTGCTATCTTGCCCCGATTTTCCTTCTTCTCCGTTATAGGTTTTGATAGCTTGTAATCATTTACAGGTTTTCGGGGTAGGAGATGGGAAATGGTATAAACACAAGTTGGAGCAACTTGCTTTTCAGCATGAGATAAATAGCGGTCATGAGAAGAAACAGGACATTGAGGTACATTTTTAATTAAGATTAATATAAAGCTTATATATTTATTTACCCCTTCAAAAATGGAGGTAAAAGGATAAAGGAAACTATTTTTTCTGAAACTAGACATCAATTGACTTTTCATTTTTCACAGTAATTTGTGATTTCTTTCAGCGGTTACTGAACAATAAATAGAACTGTTCAGCCTAGCTCACCTGGAATGATGAAAGATGATGGCGAGGACAGAATATAGCATAGTAACTCTTACAAGGAAAGAGGGAGGTGATTTCTTGAACTTAAGAGAAGTGCAGGCATTCTAATACCCAGGGCCGGCTCTAGGTTTTTTGCTGCCCCAAGCAAAAAAAATTTTGGCTGCCCCCCCGTCCCAGCCCTGGGCTCCTTGCCACTCCCCTCTGCCGTCCAAACCCTGGGCTCTCCCCCACCACCTGCACCCCCCTGCTGCCCCAGCCCTGGGTTCTCCCCCCCGACCCGCACCCCCCTGCCGCCCCAGCCCTGGGCTCCCCCTACCCCCCCACCATTGCCCCCCCCACACACCTCCTGCCGCCCCAGCCCTGGGCTCTCCCCCCCGCACCTGCACCCTCCTTCCGCCCCAGCCCTGGGTCACTGGTAACTCGCTCCCAGGGCAGGTCATTCAGCAGGAATTTTAGATGTGCACAGAACACAGACAGGATTGGTTCCCATATGGTTACAGAACTGCAGTAAAGTGAAACAATTTTCAGCTTGTGTGATTGGAGGATATCTGGATGCATATTATAAGACTGTCCTCCATAAATGAGGAAAAGTTGAGGTGCCTTTATTATTCTTTTCTTCCACTCTTTCTTTCTATGGGGAATTTGCCAATGCAATATCACTGTCTTCCTTTTAAACAAACAAACAAACAAACAAACAAACAAAAAGGCAATAGCTGTTGAAAATAGCAATTCCAGTCCTAATAACCACTGGGAAGCATTTCTTGCTCAATTTTATCCTATTTTTTCTACAGCAAGTTACAGTGGATCAGTGTATTTGATTTGGGAGAAATGAAGTAACAGCTGCCCAAACTGAGCTTGAGCATTTTGAGGTGTTCAAATCTGGAAGGCAGGAGCTGAGGGGGGGTTCGCTGTGGCTCCGCAGGGGAGCACGGCAGCATGCATGCAGCAGAGCGTCTGGCGCTGCGCGAAGCCAGACACGCTGGTCTGAGTGGCACGGTAAGGGGGCTGGGGGGTTGGAGAAGGGGTAGGGAGTTTCAGGGGGGCAGTCAAGGGTCAGGGAACAGGGAGGGTTGGATGGGGCGGAGGTTCGGGGGTGCAGTCAGGGGCAGGGAGAAGGGGGGGTAGATGGGTCAGAGGTTCGGGGGGGGGGCACTCAGGGGACAGGCAGCAGTTGGATAGGCATGGGAGTCCCAGGGGTTTGTCAGGGGACAGGTAGGTGGAGGGTCTCAGGAGGGGGCAGTTGGGGACAAGGAGAGGGGAGACTTAGATAGGGGGTGGAGTCCCAGAAGGGGGCAATCGGGGACAAGGACCAGTGGGGCTTAGATAGGGGGTGGGGTCCTGGGGGGCAGTTGGGGCAAGGGTCCCGGGAGGGGGTGATAAGGGGACAGGGAGCAGGAGGGGTTGGATGGGTTGGGGTTTCTGTGGGGGGCAGTCAGAGAGAGTGGATGGGGGCAGGGTGGGGCTACCCTCCCTCCCCGTGGAGTGTCCTATTTTTTGAATGTTAAAATATGGTATCCCTACTCACAGTGCAGCTCTCCATTCATAGCAGGCTGTAGCATGAGGTCTCAGCTTCCTCCCTCCCTCCCCCTCTTTCCTGTTGGTAGTGGCCAAGGGAATGCTGGGAAATGTAGTTCTTTCCCTGCTCTGGGGCTGGCTCTATAGGCAGGGAGCTAACCAAGGAACTACAGCTCCCAGGGCCCCCTGTTGGTTCTCAGCTCCCATGCTGGATCCCTGCCGCCCCTGCAAATGGGCTGCCCCAAGCACGTGCTTGCTTTGCTGGGGCCTAGAGCCGCCCCTGATAATACCTATTAATTAGCTATAAAATGTCATATTCCTCAGTATTCATTTGACCTTCTGTGGCATGACTTTATCTAGTACTCTAAAATGCTGATCTGTGCATCTTCCTCCCTTACATATGACTGCTTCTCCACAATACAGCATGGAACATGTGCAGGAAAGTAAACAAGATGTTCCATCTGTTGATCAGTAGGTAGAATTTGGGAACTTAGCAAAGGCTGGGTTCTAATGCAAAGAGAAATCAGTGAGGTGGATATTCAGGATACCTCTTCCTTGTCTATTTAATTCCTAATGGGCCAGATCCAACCCCCCTGATTTTAATGAAAGCAGGATCAGGCTCTGTACATACAGAAGTCCTCTTCATCTAGAACATCCATTGTAAGCATAACAACAGAACTGCCCTCAGGTAATTTTAATTACAGAACCTCCTTAATGAGGAAGGATTTAGGGCATGATCCTGGGACTCAGAAAATCCAGTCTGAAATCCTGGCTCCACTAAAGTCCAGGGGCAATCTGTCCATCTGCTGTGCCTGCTTTTAGACAGAATTCTCTCTTCCTCTGTGTAGTCTTGTGCTGCTTTAATTGCATCTTTTCAATTTCTGACATACATCTCTCCAGCCCCTTTTTAGGAGATTAGTTTAATCGGTAAAGCTCTTATCTCATCACATTTGCCCCAAGTGTGTTCACACTCATCCATGTGCACTTAGAGCTAGATTCACAAAGGCACCGAAGCACCTAAGTGTCACTTTAGGTGCCTAAATCCAGAATCAGGCACCATGGGTATTTTCAGAACCATTGCTCAGCTGTCATTGAACTCCATAAGTGCCTAAACTCACTCAGTGCCTAAGCTCCCTAGATGTCCATATTTCTGCCTTGGGGCATGTGCACTGCTATCTCATTCTAGGTGTCCAGACACCTAAGCCCCAACACAATGAACGAAACAGAGGAAAGGAGGCATTACTTCACACAACTTACATGGGGGCCTGATCTGGTAGTGGGGTTCAGAGGTTGCATAGGGGATCGGTAGTTGAGTTTATTCAAAATGGCGGAGGAGTACTTCCCTCATAATTTTTAGCCCAGTGATTAGACTCCTCACCTGAGGTGTGAGAGATGCCCACTTCAGTCCCCCCCTCTGACAGAGGGAAAATAAAAATATTTGAACAGGGGTCTGCCACCTCTTAGAGGTTTGCCTGAACAAGGGACAATGGAATATTCTGCCTGGGGCCCTCCCTAAATCTCTGCTGTTGAAGCTGTTCCACTTTGGATTAAACAATTTTAAAAGTCTTTGGAGCAGGGGGACTGGATCCAGGGTGAATGCTTTAATCAGCAGGCTACTGAGCCATTCTCATGTTTGTTTACTTTCTCTCTCTGGCTCAAAGTCTCTTATCATTTATCGAATGTGGATAAGAAATTGAGGGAGTCCCCCCCCCCAAGCAAAATATCTCATATCCCAGTGGTTAGGGCACTTACCTGAGAAGCACCAGATCCCTATTCACATCCTTTTCTCCCCCTCAGATGGAGGTGGGATGTGAATTACGGGTCTCCCACATCTCAGGAGGGAAACAACCACTGGGCTAAAAATTATAGGAGAGGTGGTCCTTTCGCCACCTTCAAAAGCCTTGCAAAAAACAAAAAACAACAAGGAGTCCGGTGGCACCTTAAAGACTAACAGATTTATTTGGGCATAAGCTTTCATGGGTAAAAAACCCACTTCTTCAGATGCAACAGCTTATGCCCAAATAAATCTGTTAGTCTTTAAGGTGCCACCAGACTCCTCGTTGTTTTTGTGGATACAGATTAACATGGCTACCCCCTGATCCTTGCAAAAAACAGGCATAGTTGCCTAATTCCAAGACTGTTGGTATTCTCACCTATACTGAGAATATCAAGCAGAGCTAGGCACCTCTCTCCAGCCTGGACTTAAATGCAGAACTCCTTGAGAGGGGCAGGACTTAGGACAAATACCTCTACTCAGCATGTCCCACTGGGTAGCTTAGGCGGGGAGACGCTTAGCAAGACGGCTTTTGTGAATCCAGTCTTTGGCATCTACTTTCCTCAATTCATTGTATAAGAAGCCTTAGCACCTAACTCAGGATTTGTGAATCTCATTGACTTTCTAAGCACCTAAAAGTTAGATATTTGATGCTCTGTGCCACATGCCTAAGTTTCTTAGTGAATCTAGCTCTCAATTATCAGGTTGGGTGCATTGCATGATCCAATTGATATTATATATAATGTCATTCTTTATCCACTTTTGATCCTTCATCTGGTCTTCATCCCATTCATTACTATTCTGGGGAGCAATCTTTTAAACATCAGCTTCTAAGGCACTATTTATTGTTGTCTAGGTAGTGCTCTTTCCTTCTCCCAATCAGAAAAACAAATACACTTACAAATTGAGTTAAATACCTTCATATTAATGTGATAACAGCTAGTGTTGTCACTTGTTATCTTCTCAGGCCATTCCATACAGCCACTTCTCTACACTGCTTTATTTGAATACAAGTCTTTTAGAACCTTTTCCTCCCTGAATGACTGCTTTATGGCAGGCTAAGGGAGATCATTTTCACCTGGTTTCTGCTATGTGCCAACTACAACTATGATGTCCACTTTACTAGATATCACTGAGTGACTCTGCCTGTCCTCCCCTCATGGAGCACAGTTCTCTCGTTAAAGTCTCAACTTCCATTCTTACCTTTTCTTCCCCTTGGCCCATGTATTGCAGTGGGATCAGGCTGTCAAGCTGGATCATCGTCTATGGTCAAGCTTGCAATAGAGTCCCAGCAAAATGGCTTGGGAACCTGCTGGATAAACTACACGGAACTAAGTTTATCTACATTCAAGATAGTGGGCCTTATTTTATCATGCCTAGATTTGAAACCAGTGGCCCCAGGCCTTGTAGACCACTAAGCCCTCTAAACCCCCAAGTTGATCATTTAAGTGTCCTCTTGTGCCCACACAGATCCTTGAGGACATCATTTACAAACCACAAAGGTTATAACTGTGGAGATGTTCAAATAAAGATCAAGGTGTTTTTTGCTGTTGGTGGTGGTGGTAGTTTGAAAAATGTCTCACTCGGAGCAAAAAATGTCCCAGTCTTTCTGAGTCAAACTTTCCAACAAAATTCATCATTATGAAGAAACTAACCTTAGAAACTACAGCAAAAATGTTGATTGTTTCACACAGATATCAGGAACTGAAGACAGGGGTTATACTGGAAACATTATATATCCCATCCAGAAGGGAGCACTTGTCTCTTTGGAGCAGGTTTATGGAGTCTGTTGATGTTTAATTGTATTGCCAGTTATCAAACCCAAATTTTTAATGTAGAACTGTTTCCTAACCAGCATACGCACATTTTATAATTATTTGCGATGACAGAACTGATTCAGATTTTAAAATAATACTGGCATCCCTCGGCCCGCACCGCTTCCCACAGCCCCCATTGGCCTGGAATGGTGAACCACGGACAGTGAGAGCTGCGATTGGCAGAACCTGCAGACACTGCAGGTAAACAAACCGTCCAGGCCTCCCAGCGGATTTCCCTGATGGGCCACGTGCCAAAGGTTGCCTATCCCCGTTCTAGTCCCAAGGGCCATTATGGCAGCAAAAATTTAAACATACTCAGTAGTGTTCTAGCTAAGCATCTTTACTTTGGCCTCACCTTCTACGCAGAAGCTTGGGATGTGGCAAATCAGATCCTTTCATCACTGAGCAATTCCCTTATGCTGGGAGAATCCTCAATCAGTACCTAAAGCCAGGTGTAAGGCTGCATTGAACTACTAGCAGAGCCAAGGATCTGGCCATTAAAGTTAAAAAAATGTTTTTGTTAAGGAGAATGTGGGCAACCACCTTGCATCTTCCAAACTTTGTACAATGGTTTACAGTTAGCTACTAGAAAAATGGATTTATAATTGGCAATGGGGCCAGGATGTCATTCCATTAATGATTTGGCACATCACTTGATGAGAAAGAAAATATTCTTGCAGACTGTAGGAAACTCATGGTTCTCCAGGATGCACATTCTTTGATGGAATAACTGGTTGTGGCATGCATAGCTTTTGGTTCCTCTTGTGTTTCCCCGAGCTGTCATATTATTCACCCCCACTTTTGAATGCGGACATCAGAAATTACTGGAGATCAACATGTTTTTTCTTCCTGATAGCATGTACTGTTTCAAATTGTTATGTTGTTAGAAGACCCTATGTACTGTATTACCTTGCAGAGCATTTAGGATGAGAAATATAAATCAGGATTGTTGACATCTAAAATAAACTATTTTGGGTTGCATTAACAAAGGTATAGCATGCAAGTCACAGGAGGTGATAGTAGCACTCTACCTGGCACTGGTTAGGCCTCACCTCGAATACTGTGTCCAATTTTGGTCACCACTTTATAGAAAGGATGTAGAGAAACTGGACAAGATCCAGAGGCAAGAGACAAAGATGATCAAAGGGATGGAATGTAAGCCATTGTGAGCAAAGGCTGATGGAACTGGCTATGTTTAGTTTGGAAAAGAGGAGTGTAAAATAAATAAAGATATCCTATCTCCTAGAACTGGAAGGGATCTTGAAAGGTCATTGAGTCCAGTCCCCTGCCTTCATTAGCAGGACCAAGTACTGATTTTGCCCCAGATCCCTAAGTAGCCCCCTAAAGGATTGAACTCACAATGCTGGGTTTAGCAGACCAATGCTCAAACCACTGAGCTATCCCTCCCCCTGAGGGAGTGATCACCCCACTCATGCCCTGAAGGGCTTAAAACAGCCCTGGGAGAGGGCTGGGGCAGGGGAAAAGCTAAGCTGATTGGGGAAAGCAGCCACAGGTCGGGCCACGCCCCAATCAGGTCACGGCTGGCCCTATAAGGGCCAGAGACTGGAGAACATTCTCTCTCTAGCTTTCTTAGAGAGAAGGACCTGGCTGCCTGGGAGCTGGGAAGGGTACCTAGGGTGGAGCAGTGTTAGGGAAGGGCAGAGGGAGCTGGGGAGCTCCAGCCTAGCAAATCCCCAGGCTGCAGGCCTAGTTAAAGGCCTCCAAAAAGATACTGGGGCTGCAGAGGGGCAGCCCAGAGATAGGCAAAGGCAGCAGGTCCTAACCCCCTTGCCGACGATGAGTGGTTTACAGACTGCAGTCTTCCCCAGTGAGCAGGAGCTATATGGTGACTGATAGTAGCCACTGAGGCAAGTTGGGGATAGAGGGTTGGGAGTTCCCCTGGGAGGGGAGACCCAGAGACAGTGAGTTACTGCTGGGGGCAGAACCCTGAAGTAGAGGGGCACCGGGGTCCGGGAGGGGCACGAGAGCCAGCGGCAGGTGAGCCACTGGCCTGCAGAGGGTGCTCAGCAAATTCCTGAGATGACCAGCAGGAGGTGGTGCACCAGTGAGTCATCGCCCCACCACAAAGAGATTAAGAGGAGGCATGATAGTGGTTTTCAAATACTTGAAAGGGTGCCACAAAAAGATGGAGAAAAAATATTCCCTCTTGCCACAGAGGGCAGGACAAGAGGCAATGAGTTCAAATGACAGCATAGCAGATTTAGATTAAATGTCATGACAGACTTCCTAACTGTAAGAACAGTAGGACACTGGAACAAACTGCCTAGGGAAGTAATGGAATTTCCTTCACTGGAGGTTTACAAAAAGAGGCTCGAGGATAGCCATCTGTCTTGGATGGTATAGACACAACAAAGCTTACATCTTGGCAGGGGGTTACACTAGTTAACCTTTTCACTCCCTTCTAGCCCTATGGTTCTATGATTCTAAGCACTCATAAGACTTGATGAATAGAGCCTTTCTAAGGAAGTAGTCCTATTGACTTTAATGGACTACTTGTGTAGCATAATCTTTACTTGATGACAGCTACCTCTGGGCACCCAGGGAAGTGTTGAAGAAACTACTAAACATCAGCTAGCCGATCTATTATTTATTATTTAAGAACACAGAAATTGCTATATCAGATCTTAACATGGCCTTTCAAGTACTACAGGGAAGAACAGGAACCAAGATTAATAGTCTATCTAGTCTAGTGTCCTCCCTGTGATAATGCTTCAAGGGAAGTTGGAATAAATTCTATGAGGGTGTTTCTTGTGGTGTCCCATGGGAACTTGTTCTTAGCCTAATGCTATTCAATATCTTTCCCAGAGATCCGGAAGAAAATATAAGATCACTGCTAGTAAAATTTGCAGATGACACAAAAATTGGTGGAATGGTAAATGATGGAGGTGACAGGTCAGTTATACAGTTTGACCGGAGACACTTGGTAAGGGGGACATATTTGAACAAAAATGTGCTTAATACAGCCAAATGCAAGGGCACATATCTTGTAATAAAGACTGTAGGTCACACTTACAAGATGGGAAACAGTATTCTGGAATGCTGTGACATAGACAGGCTTAGGGGTAATGGTAAATAACCACCTGAACATGAATTTCCAGAGTGATCCTATAGCTAAGTGGGTGAATATGATCCTTGGGTAAACGGGAGACTATTAAGTAGGAGTAGGGAGGTGTTTTTACTTCTGTATGCAATGTTAGTGAGGTCATTTCTGGAATACTGTGTCTAGTTCTGATAGCCACACTTCAACAAGTTGTTGCAAAATCAAAAAGCATTCAGAAAAGAGCTACAAGAATACAGATTCAAGGTCTGATAAACATGCCTTACAGTGACAGACTAAAGAAGCTGAATTGATTTAATTTATTCAAGAGGTCACTTGATCATAGTCTAAAAGTACCTACTTGAGGGGAAAGATTTTTGATAGTAGACAGTTCTTTAGTCTTGAGGAAAAAAGCATAACAAAATCAGATTGCTGGATTCTGAAGCTAAACATATTAAGACCAGAAATACTATGTGAATTTTTAACCATAAGGCTGATTAACCATTAAAACATCTTATCTAGGGCGGTCAATGGAATCTGGCCTCAGCTCTGGGATCCAAATAAGAAATGAAGCATTCCTTCTTTTTAGGAAAGCATTTCTGGACAAGGGAAATGATACCTTGGCTCCTATCCCTGCTGAGCTGCAAGTAACACAAATGGAAAGAAAATATTATCAGCAATACTGTCATGGTGGAAAGATTGTTACAGAAATAGCTTTGTTTGGGGACTTCTGACCATGTGGATTCTGATATGGAATGCTCAGATGCCTTCTAGCTACTATTTTGTTTCATATAAAAGAGTACAAAGTAGCCATAATAACTTTTTTTAAAAATCTGCATCTTGGTTCTTTCTTGTAAATTCAGCTCTTAATAAACCTCCATTTAAGGCAGATGCACTCTTGAGAGGGGGTAAGGGGGGAACAATGTTTCAATACAAATGGACCTTATGATACACCCAGGGAAATTAATGACATATGAAAACTCAGAGACATTTATGTAGTTCTCCTGCCCCTTTAAAAACTTTGAAACCAATAGACATATGCAAGAAGATATCCATATGTGACCCTTCTGAACAAATCTTAGCCATATATCCTCACTTCTGAAGGTACAAGTTGTCATTTAAAATATTCATTCAGCATGGATCTACCTACTCCCATTAATATTTATATACACTGCCAAGTTTAGTTGCTTTCATGTACTATTCTGTTTATTAGTGCGATAGGTGGGTTAAAAATATTTACTTGTAGCAAGAGACTACTTAATCTTCTAATTGTATAATGGCTAACTTTGATCCATTCCTCAACATAGAGAGTCAGAATTTAGCACCAAAAAGAAAATATAATTGGGATAAACATTTACTTAGAACTCTAAGGGCACATTCAAATATGCAATTTTTAAAGCTGGTCTAAGATGCATTATGATTTTCCCACTGTGACTAGCAGACAGCACAGTGTGGGAACCAAGGTTCATGCTAAAATTGTATGAAATAAAATTTGACTGAAGTTACCACCTAAAGGGGCCAGTACAAGTCAGTTGCCTAGTAGAAATGGTAAGGGTTCTCTAAAGTTTTACTGGAAACTTCATGGGACTAAATAAAAGTAGTGAATTAAGACAATGTGTTATCTATAAGGTATCCTATGATGTACAGTGCTATTCATTTAGGGCCCAATTTTAATGGCCTCCTGAGGGAATTTACCATTCCTTAATTCCCAAAGGCATCAGGAGTTGAGAGTATTCCACATATTGAGATGAAGATCTAAACACAGGGTAAAGATTATCTCAGGCTGATGAAGACATGAAAGAGCCTGCCATGAGCAGATATCCACACAAACAATTTAATTCACTGAAATCCAGGTTCAATTTTCAAAGTAAAATTTGCCTCTTCTATCTCTACCCAGACAGCTCCAGTGGGATGTACTACAAACTATCCACCACTTTTTGTAGTAGTAATAACATATTCATGATCTCCAACAATAATTCTGAACTTAAAAATGGGAATAATCATGACCCAGACTCCTCTTCAGCAAAAGCCTTCATCATTGCCTCCAGCAATGATGTATGGTCTAGAAAGAATTTGTTAGGATTGCCTTCACCTTGCATCATGATATGGAATCTTTAGACAACATAGAGAGTTACAGAGAATTAAAAGTGTATAAAACTTGCTTACCCAACTTTTTCTTAAAATTGTATCAGAGGAGCTGTCAGGTTGTAGATCTAGAATTCCTGCAGCCATCCTAGCAAAAACCCTCTCAAGTGGCATTAGGAGTTGTTTCTGGGAGACCCAAAAGCTTGATATTTTTCACCCACACCTTCTTTTCTAATAAATCAGAAAACAATGCTCGTTGTAGAGTCCTACTAACTCAGTGTTATGGAGGGAGATTTGCAGAGGCTCCCAAGGTTGTTAGACATCCAACTTTTATTGTCTAAGTATAAGTTCCATGTTGATAAGCCTATCTGTCACCATGGGTGCAGAGTTCTATTTTCAGTCCCAGAAAGTTTCCTACAATACATAAAAAATATGAAATTATTAATTTATTACCTCTAGATATTGTTTGCTAATCTTTTGAAGGATATGTCTGTTTAGCAGCTTGAATTTGAAGAGTAGTTATTTGTGACATGGTCTTTGTAGCTGGCGAGGGCTTGATATGGAACATTTATTGGTTTTAAACGACATTTATGCTCTTTGGCCTTGTAAGTCCTATGCCAGAGATCTCCATATTATATTTGTTACATCAGAGACTAGAGCCTCTAACACTGACTCAGCACTGAGGGGCAGGCATATTTTCAAGAGGTATTTCCTCAGTATTATTACTTGGATGAGTGAAGATTATAAATTAATGTCTCAGTAATAAGATCCTGATTTAATTCCCCTCAACATTAATAAGGGTCTTTTCATTGACTTCCACAGGAGATGAATTGGGCCCCATATGTGAACAGTTACTGCTCGTACGAGTAGATTCCCAGAAATAAGGATTATTCATCAGTAAGGGCTTTAGAATCAGGCCCCTATTTTCTTTCTATACCAGAGTATGTTAAAATTGGTAACATAATTTAGTATGTTATAATTTCACAATTATCAAAATGCACTAACTTGAAAAATAAATTAGATGTGCTATGGTAATATTTATGCAGGCTGATGTTAAATAAATTATGGAAATGATAGATGGAAAGGAAAAGTGAACTCCAGTTCAGTGACAGTTTACAGTCCTATTAATTAAAAAGAAGGGATCATTCTGTTACTTTTGATAATCATTCCAAATAACTGGTGAAAGAGAAGACTTCTAAATTTACAGTCACTATACCAGATAGTGTCCACTTATAGGATCCAATATGATTCCAGATACATTTTGAATGAATTATACCACACCAATGGTAATTAATTACATAGAGTCTGAATTTGTATTTTTGAGGTCAGTATCCCATGACTTCAATGGGTGCAAGTGTTCTTATAATCATTCATGATCTCTAATCTTTCCAGGGAAAACACTCCCCACACAGAACTTTGTAGCTTTTTAGATCTTTGTAAAGAGAAGGGGGAAAATGCTTATGTTAGCTCAGTTACTATGGGGATGACTGTGATGGAGCTGCCTATAAACAAATGAAGTAATAACTCCTGCAATATGTCCACATGAAAAATTTCCCATTAACTTTAATAGGAGTTCCATGTGCAAAATGACTGCAGGTTGAGCTCTTTCATCAATGTCATACATTACATTACTGAATTAGCTACAGATGGGGAATTCACATGATCCGTGTATACCTGTTATGCCAATACAACAGCTAATGGCTACAATATTATAAAGCAACTAAAATATAAATATTTTTATTCTAAGTGTGCATGCTGAAGCTAAAATGTGAATCTTGGGTTGGAAAATAAAGCAAATACTGCATCGTGCTCTCTGACAAACATTGCAGAACTTCAGCAACATTACATAGAGTCACCAAAAGGAAAGGTAGAAATCTATGTTAATGCAGTCATTTTGCCATAGCGTTTCATGCAAATTTGAAATGAATGGTTAAGAATTAATGAGGATCAAAATAAGCCAATGAAAGATGTCCGATTTTGGCACCAGAATGGCAAGAAAAAAAGGCAGAGATTGGCTTTGCTTTCAAAAAATGTCCTGTGGAAGTCATTCCCACATGAATGGCCAGATTTTCCAAAGCCTAAATCACCCTGCAACTCCCATTGATTCTAATATAGATTAAGGAGACTAATTTCATTCATTTATTTTTATTAATTCTCCTGCTTGTGAAGCATAGAGTGCACACATCAGTTTACCCATTCCAGAGAGCCCGGTCTCCTGCCAGTGTTTCAGCCTGCTCTATGTTAAGGCTGAGGCTGGTGAGATCAGAAGCCAGGACATCACTCCAGCATGCGTGAGGACATCCACAAGGTTGTCTCCATCCTGCTTTTATTGGACTGAACACATAAAGCTGGTGGGTTGTTCTATAGACTCTGGCATACAGAGCACCTGGCCAAGTCCCCTGAGCAAGCACTGAGTCACTTGGGAAGACATTGGAGGCTAATTCATCCCATGCCTAACATCCTTGTTCATAATGTGATGAAACCACCATATGACTTTATGCATTGTTGCTTTTCATGTCAAAAGCATCCAGTGGGCACATTTGTGTCTTTGTGGTGACCCAAAGCCATTCACATTTTGGAGCCATGCACAAGGACAGAAGCCACTGCTGCTTGATAGACACTCATTTTAAGACTAACTTCAGGCCAACCCCGAATCCTTTTGTTTTTGTATTTAATCTTGGTGGATATGTACTTCCCATGTTAGAAAACTTAATTTAAAAACTCACCACAATTTAAAAAAAAATCTATCCATGGACCTAGGGAATAATGGACATTTTACTTGTAATATCAAACTAATTGGTGTGAAACCATTTTTATTATCTCCAAACACATTTGCATAATGAGTAAAAACACTTACGTCCCAGACAAAGCATGTGGGATTCAAGCTTATATGAGTGTTTTCCAATACAATTGAATCTTTCTCATTTAAAATATTTTAATAGAGTAATTTCTGAATAAATTAACATTGATTTTATGTGGTCATTTCTGTAATGCAGAGTTGTTCCATCCTTTTATATGCAACACTGTCCCTATCAAAGTCATAGCAAATAGAATTATGCCCTTCAACTATTTTGGGGAAAGTTGGAAGAGTAGTCATCTTCTCACTGTTTGTATTTTTTAATTATTCCAATTTCTGAAGAGTGGGGCAAACCAGCAGAGTAATAGTCACTGTGAACATGAATATCAGTGCTGCACCATTTCAGTGAATTGCAATGCAAGAGTCTCATATATAAGAAGAAACCAAATAAAAATGATATAATACAGCGGCAAATGTTTTTGTATTATGCAATAATTAAAACAGTTCAAACAGCAAGTTCTCCAGTTACACATTTTATCTATTTATCCTCTTTTGTCCTTTAATTTCTTTTCACATTTGATTCAGAAGCTATTCAAATACAAATTAATATTGCTCATTTTGGCCCAGATACACATCTCATAGAAGAGAATTAAGCTAATGTGGAATATGACACTGTTATTACAAAATAAGAGCATCCACTCACAGGGTTAATCAGAAATAGCTATGCCACAATAACTCCAGTAGACAAATCCTGTAGAATGAACTGCAGAGTTCACTTATTGATTTCTCTCTAAACCCATCTGTGTGAACCTTAGAGGACGATTTGTATATTTAGCTAAAATAACCACATGAGATCAGTGAAAAGGGTGGGAAATGGTGAACCAGGTGCAAAAGTGGAGTTTGCAGACATCTGCGAGAATTTACTTTGTGAACAGCTATAGTTTTGCTTAGAACTGAGATTTGTTTGGTTAGTTGAAAAGTTTATCCATATCCATTAGCTGATTAAAGCAAAATTGGTACCTTTTCAGTGTGTCTGCATCAGTTAGAAGAGATTACTGTGTGAGGATCTACGTCCATGTCTCTACTACCACTTCTGTTGGCAAAACCTATGTCACTCAGGGGTGTGAAAAACCTAAATTACACTGGCATAGGTGGTAGTGTGCACAGCTTCTCCCACCGACATAGCAACTGCCACTCATTGGGGGTGGTTTAATTATGTCGACGGGAGAGCTCTCTCCCATCAGCATAGAGCGTCTACACGAGAGATCAGTTGCATCAGTACAGCTGCAAGCTCTCTAGTGTAGACATAGCCTAAGTTTGACTGGATTGTAACTAGAAGTAAAAATACTTTTGAAAACATATTTGAGACTGGTGCTGGTAATGGCCAGCTACAGGTATCACTCTCTGCTAGGTCCTGCATGTAAAAGTGCTTGAAGCATCGGGATGACTGATTTGTTTTCCACAGAAACCTACTGTATGTAATGAATGTTATATAGGGAAATATTAAATAGATTAAAGAACAAAGGATGACAACATCTTTAACAAAGTAGGGAGGACTCATGTGGTTTAATCCAATTACTTATACTCCTGAGAGGATAGTGAAAGTGAATGGGGCTACGTACCAAGAGACACAAGTCCAGTTGAAAACATTCCTTCATCTTTTTTTTATTCCTTAATTAGTTTTCTGAATGAATTTAGTGATTGTGAAAGGTATCACAGTGAAAGACCTGGAGACTAAGGCCCAGATCCTTAAAAGTATCTAGATACCTAACTCCCATTGATTTCAATTGGTGTTAGGTGCCTAACTACTTTAGAGGATCAGGGCCTAACTCCTTTGTCTACAGAACAAGAACAACACAGGGCATAGTACTGTAGCCTTTGCTACAGCACTGATGTGCCTGAATCTTATCTTTGTGGAACTCTCTCGGGCAAGGTAGATGGTTAAACATCCATGCTTTCGGACTTTTTTCTTTGTGTTCTGACAAGGGTGGCAGGACCTTTCAGCTTTGATTTGGACACTAGTTCACTAGGAATTGGATAAAGATCAACAATTTATTTCTGAAAGAAAACTGAAGAGCCTTCAGTTAGCAATGACCATCAGCCAATATCAATTTAGTTCAATATAGATTTAAATTAGTAAGCTGGGGTGAAAGGCTATGTATGTATCATATTACTAATTCCTCTCAGCCATTCTGTCTCTCTTGCAGGATATAAAAGATTATTTTAAAATACAGTGCAATGATTCAAAGATTTGCCCCTTGAAAGACTTCTCAAACAGCTCCTTTCAACTGTAAACTGAAACCACACCTAGACTTTTAGACTCTGAAAAGAAAGCTATTATAAATGTGGAAAACAATATACTCTTCCTATTTTCTATGGTAAAATATTATAATAAAATAAAATGCAATTTACCAAGGAAACAAATTAAAGTAGGCATTAAAACTCAAGCTCATATTACCAAGCTGTGTTCTGTAGAAGATGAGACAATGACCTTTTGATGAATTCACACAAGTGCAGTTAATCTGAACAAAAGAATTCCCATGACCAAAATTTAACATACTTTCTCTTATTAAAGCTAAACAATAACATTGAAACAACAAACATATAGCAAAAAAGTTAAATTAGGACATTCTTATAGTAAAGTAACAAAATAAGAAAATGCACAATATGTTCACAGTCTGCCTGGAGCAACAAAAAACTTCTGTACAGCAGACAAGTAACCAGCAAATTTCCCTCTCATTTCCACAGTGCTCTTCTATCACCTGCATAATTTAATCCCCCTCTGCAATATTATTCTTCTCTCTTCCTCTCTTGTCCCCTCCTCCCAGCTCCCTTTACACCCATAAAATTTTGGCAATGTAGAAATTAAGCTCCTCATTAATTAGTCCATTTCACTCAGATCACATAGAAGGAGCTGCTTATTGAGCTTGTACAGTGAAATAAAGGAGGTGAGGAAACCATTAACTGAATCAGTTTAAGGTCTGAACATTGAAATATCTACTAATTGGATAAAAGGTTGCATATACTAGTAACTTATGCTGATCTTTAAGGACCTGAACCAAATCCCACTGAAATTAAGACATGTTAGTTTTATGTGCATTGTTAACCAAGGAGTTGGGAAAGACAAATAAACAAATGGCATTGTTTTTAGTGGGGTAATCTCATGAATATTACATTTCTTCTCCTGAATTTTCAAATAATTTGTTTCCCCAACTCCCATCAACTTTAGTAGAAAATAGTGTAGTTAAAACCATAGAAATCTGAAACATTTTTTATTAACCTTTAAAATACCAGTACTATTACAACCAAGATACCAATGAAACAGACCACATCTCAAACAAGCTAAAAAGATCCCAAACAAATGGGAAAAACATTATTTGTATTACTGTAGCATTCAGAGACTCCAAATGCGATCGAGTTTCCATTGTGTTAGGTGCTATACAAACACCTAGGAAGAGACAGTTCCTGCCCCGAAGAGCTTACAGTGTAAACAAGATAGACAAGTGTAGACAAGACAGGTAAAGGGTGCTAGGAATCACACTGATCAGTGGTAGACATGGGAATACAATTCCAGTCTCTTCCCTTTCCATCACCTCACTATGCACTAGACAATGCATCAGAAAGACATTGTCTATGGTATGTGTCCCTATTTAAGGGTAGGTGGATACTAAATAGGTGTTAAAAATGGCAGAAATGTCACTCCATGTACAAACATCTCATTGCATAAGTAGCAAAATATGTTCTGCATTTATCAACACATTTGTGAAAGTCATATGTACAATTTACTAGTACTTAGCCATTCATTCCTTTTCCTTTCATTACCCTTTTTTTCCCCACTAGAGACACATTTTGACATTAAACTGTATTATATTGCCTTTATGGTTTTACTGCATAGATTAAGATTTTGTGGAATAGTCGGTCCAGAGCAAAACGTTCACTTCCCAATCAAATCAAAAGACCAATATAGCCTAATTATAAGCACGTACAAGTGCATATATGTTAAATCTATGACAGGTAATTTAAATACGATCTTATTACACGGTGAAGTATATTTTTAGTTAACAATTCTGAACTTCTTCCCAAACTAACATACTTTTGGAGCTTGAGCTGTAAAACAGAACAAGTAATAGGTGTCTTAATTTGAGAGGATCAAAAATATTTTGACAGGTTTCAGAGTAGCAGCCGTGTTAGTCTGTATCTGCAAAAAGAACAAGAGTACTTGTGGCACCTTAGAGACTAACACATTTATTTGAGCATAAGCTTTCGTGGGCTACAGCCCACTTCTTCGGATGCATCTGAAGAAGTGGGCTGT
>NW_020664409.1:85169206-85207636 GCF_002925995.2 Terrapene triunguis | reverse complement strand
TCTCTAAGGTGCCAAAAATATTTTGCTGGATAATTATTATATGGTTTAGTTTCATGGGAGGATAAGACTCTAGCGAGGTAATTGTTACTGACAGTTAGATTGCCCACTGTTAAACAGTGGTGTTTATCATCCTTTGTGGGATGGCTGTACAAAACAGAACTTATTTACCTAAATGTGGAGTTATATAGGCACAAAAACTTTGGCATTCAAATATGAAAACTGGGACCATATGTGAAAAATAAATCATAATGATTGTGAAATGGCTTTGATAACATTGTGTTGATTATTTAATATAGAGTTTAGTAGTCTCATTATTTATATTTTCTCTTGTACTTAAAAATCCACTGTAATTTCAAATGTAATAGGCTACTACAAAAAAAAAGTTATGTAAATTAAACAATTGTGTTTTTACTTGTAGTTGCACTGGTTGATGTCTTTGTAATATTAGTGATAATAAGGCAAACAACTTTTTTTATTTAAAAGGACAATTACTGTTCCAAATCCTAAAACAGGTTTGGCAGTTTCTATTTTATGAGACTGTTATTTCCCCCCTTATCTTACTGCACAGAGACTCAAAGGCTGGTTAGCCTAACGGTGTCTCTGGCAGGGAGAATCAGACAGCAGTAAAAGAAACTGGTGGAATACACATACAGGACAAATTAATTCTATAGGAATATGCAGTTATTGGCATATAAGTTATAAGGACTGGTTGTGGCATGGGTTTGGTGCATCTAACTCTGATGGCTTGTCACTTTCCCCTCTTTCTATCAAATCTGCCCTTAATTCACCACAAAAAGTGAGATAATTAGGGTTCTATGTCCATAATTGCCTTTCTTCCATCCTCTCAGAAAAGCTGCCGTAATGTATCTCAAGAAGTATAGCAATGTAACTAGGAATCCTGTATTCTCCCTTAGACCAAATGGAGGACATGTCTCTATCAAAAAGCCACCTCAATGTGCTTCCTCCTGCCTCAATTACCAAGTGGCTGTCCATTAGCCAAAGAAAGGGTTACAGTAACAAGAGCTTCATCCTCTCCTGAAAAAGAAAGTAGACCAGTGCCAAATGATGCAATTTGAGTTAGAGCATTTACATTCTCTAATCAGCAAATTAAAGGTAAAAAACAAATCAACTGGTGAATTTATATAAAAACTAAGGATTAGCCTCTGTGAGGAAGGTCTTTAAACCATTGAGAAAAGGGTTCATTATCTGGATGCATAGGTTTCAAAGATATGATCAATGCAATAGGAGTAACTAACATCTGTAGACAGGAAGCAATCAATTAGTGGCCATTATTACTTTGTGATAGAGCCCACAATGTGCTAGGTGCTTTCCAGACATTTAGGTTCCTGATCCATGGAGATCATAGTCAAAGGACAGACAGACAAGTAGACAGAGGTCAGGGAAGGGAAACAACAAAAAGGATTTTCTATACAAATCAAAAAGATTCACTACCGACAGATTTGTAGAAGTGAGTTTTTAAGAATGGAGAGGGTAGGATGCTTACATGAGTCATTCAAGAATTCAGTTTAAAAGGAATTGAAGCACCAAACTGTCCCACAAAATGATGACTTTCCATGCTGAATCATTGTATAAAAATATCAAAAATGTTGACTGATTCTTATGAACTGAAGGGTAGACTGTGGAAATAATCTGACTTTGATTAGAAATAAAATATTCTAGGGCCTTGAACCTCCAGATACACACTGAAGAGTACACAATGAGGGAAAATACACACAAAACCATAAATGAGGAGCTTCAAAAGATGCTGATGGTGAACATTATTCAAAAGAAGCAGTTAAGTGGAGAATAGCATTCACACTGAAAGTACTGAAGTTTTACAGATAGCAGGATCACATGGCCACAACCAGAAATTCTACCAACCCCATTAAAAAAAAGTGTTACCAGGACTTTTGGTCACACTGAGGAATAGACATGGTGGCTGGAATAATAAAGTTATTACTAGCAAGAATTTTTGGCTCTTGTTCAGAGCCCTGAGTAGATTGTTCATCAGCTCAGCTAGCCCTGTTTCTGTGCCAGACCCTATTGCACCTTGACACACTAAGCCATCCCTGTGATGGCTAGAAGTCAGACATATGGTGTTGTATACAGTTTGTTAAGCCAACACTTTCTCAGGAGATGAGTCCAACTTGTCACAGTTCGGGGGGGATGGAAGGAAAGGCTGCTCTAAGCCACCATTCTTTCCCCTCAGTCCTGGGGAATTCCATCAGCTGAGGATCAGCCAAAGAACCTTTCCTGACAAACTTCTCCACACCCTCAGCACACCTCTTCTATTTTTCTAGACAGTTCTCTCAAGGAAAGATTTTTTTTCTTCACAAATTGCAAGTCTAGAAGATTCAGCATTACTTCTAGAGCAGTGTTAGTATAACACTCCAAGATGGAAGCAGGAAACTACAGGTCACCTAACACCTTAAAAGTAGGCCAATGTTTTTGTCTGGCCATGTGTTATTAGACATCAAGAAGTAGAACCTATTCTAGCGATCAGAAATATCATTTTTTCCCCAAAAGCAAATGTTAACATTGTACCAAGTAAAATGCAATGTTCTACTTTTAATCCATTTTAGCTAATAAAGACCAATGGAACAAAGTATGTTTTATTCTCACTGCACATCTTAGCCACTTAATAGCTATATTCACAATGTAAAGGAAAATGGATAAGCTGTTTATCATTCATAGAATCATAGAAGATTATGGTTGGAAGAGACCTCAGGAGTTCATCCAGTCCAACCTCCTGCTCAAAGCAGGACCAACACCAACTAAAACAACCCCAGGTCAAGCCAGACCTTAAAAACCTTTAAGGATGAAGATTCCACCACCTCCCTAGGTAACCCATTCCAGTGCTCCACCACCCTCCTAGTGAAATAATGTTTCCTAATATCCAACCTAGACCTCCCCCACTGCAACTTGAGACCATTGCTTCTTGTTCTGTCATCTGCCACCACTGAGAACAGCCTAGCTCCATCCTCTTTGGAACCCCCCCCCTTCAGGTAGTTGAAGGCTGCTATCAAAGCCCCCCTCACTCTTCTCTTCTGCAGACTAAACAAGCCCAGTTCCCTCAGCCTCTCCTCGTAAGTCATGTGCCCCAGCCCCCTAATCATTTTCTTTGCCCTCTACTGGACTCTCTCCAATTTGTCCACATCCTTTCTGTAGTGGGTGTGCCCAAAACTGGACGCAGTACTCCAGATGTTGCCTCACCACTGCCGAATAGAGGGGAATAGCCACTTCCCTCGATCTGCTGGCAATGCTCCTACTAATGCAGCCCTATATGCCATTAGCCTTCTTGGCAACAAGGGCACACTGTTGACTCATATCCAGATTCTCGTCCACTGTAATCCCCAGGTCCTTTTTTGCAGAACTGCTGCTTAGGCAGTCGGTCCCCAACCTATAGTGGTGCATGGGATTCTTCCATCCTAAGTACAGGACTCTGCACTTGTCCTTGTTGAACCTCATCAGATTTAGGTGAAAGATATACTGGTAGGATAAGTAAAATGTGGTCTTGCAGCCAGTTCTTTTTTATTGCATATTCTTTCCCCTATCAGTAAATATAAATGACTTATTTTACAGTTCCCCCCATAAGTTTTGAATAGCAATGTCTGAAAATAGTTATATATATATATATAAAAGCCAGACTTACAGACACATTGAAACCATGGTTGAAGCTTGTTCTTTGCTCAAGCAGACAGGAGACTTGACTGTCTTTCTTAAATTAAGTTTATAGCTAGAAATGAACCCAAGTTCAGAGTTTATTTTTAAAGAATTTAGCAATGTTCAATATCTCTCTTTCTTCTTCAGTGATTTTTCCCATCACTAATAATTATGGGCCAGACTGCAATGCCCTTGCTAATGTTACATATTATCTTGCACAACAAGAAGTCCCATTGAAATCACACAATGTAGTGACTCATTGTGGCAATATTCGCTTATGGAATAATGACCTGATTTTCAAAAGTATTTAGACCTAAATACCTTTGTAAATCTCACCCTAAGGAAGTGTATCATAAACTTGGCTTTATGAGTCCAAAATTTGTAAAATTTAAATAGACAAAAAGGGAACAGCTGAGATGGTGAAAGGGGTAGGAGAGAGGATGGGGGAATGTTTCCAGATAATTTAGCTTAATCATATTTATTTTATGTTTCATAGCACCAAATCTTCTACATAAAGAGTTGAATAAGTCAAAGTAAAGTTATAAATATGGGGCAAGGGTGGGTGGAGAATAAAACGCACTGCTCCTATATAGGTCAATTTATCTTGTATGTAGAGCACACAGTCTCTAACTTACTGGTGATGCCTGCCTGGAGATCATTTCTGAGTTCTCTTGAATACATGAAATGAGTTTTTCACTTCACACAAGTCAATACTTCTATTAAAGAACAAGATATTTTTCAGTGAAATTCACTGTGACTAATTACATAGGTTCAGTTAAAAGCCTAATACATACCAATTTCTTGGTATTAAGAAGAATAATGAGATAGTCCCTTTGAATAAAAGAGGGAATATAAAACATGAATTAGGAAGCGTTAAGTGAATTCATTGCCAGAAATAGATCCTTTTTTGTGTACAATGTTAGGGCTATTTCAAAAATGAATTGAGTTCTTGATAAATGGTCCTTGACAAGTGCCTGTGAAAACTTCTGACAAGAAATTGATTTAATCATTAAAAACATTATTGAAAACTGATTTACCAAGCATTAAGGGTTGCAAAGAGTCTAACAACATTCAATATTACAAAACTCAACTGGAGAATTTCATATCATGAATTCATTTTCAGTTATACTATCAGTAGTGTCCCCCCCCCCCAAAAAAGTAAATATTGATACATGGAAAGTTGACTTATGAAAGTTGAAGGAAGAACCCTTTTGTAAGACACAATGAGAAAAAAATATGTAAATCAAAAAAACTGTCAATCATGTCTGACTAGACCAAAAAAATGAATTGGCTGTTTATATTTTGATTTCTATTTTTCCTGTATATTATAATTTACCCAGTTTCTATCTATATTCATATAGTTTTATGGTCAACGTTGCATTATATATATATATAAAACATATGCATGTGAAATATGTGTTTCAAATTTTAAATTTGGGCTAACTATTTGCAGAGTGACAGAATTGGGACTATTGAAATTAATGACCATAATACACAAAACACTGGAAAAAGAGAGAGATCCAAAAGTCATAGGAGCTAAATTTAAGCTGTAGCATAAAGTGCACCACATTCTTGATCTTATACCTGTATGAGGATTTTACATCCATGCTGAGACTCACCTTCCTGATGGATATGTAGTAGACTAAGGCTAAAGACTAGGGTGGAATTTATCATTCATAACTTTGTTGTTGTGTTGTTGTTAAATGAAAACTGCACATATGTGTTGCCTGAAACATTTTGTGAACTTGTATTGATTTCATCAAATTATGTTTGATCAAAAAAGAACCCCAGGGAAAAAAATGTTTTGTTTTGACATGTTTGGAAAAAATGTTTTGATTTTTCTATTTGAAATAACTTTTTCTTTTTGAAATTTCCTTTATTTTATTTTTTACAGTAAAAATAAACCCTAAAAATTATAGAGAATGTTTCATTCAACCTAACATGAATTTTATTTTACTTTTCACTTCACAGAAAATTTCCAAAATATTTTGTTAGGACTCAACCTGAAATGATTTTTTTTAAACATTTTGGAACTGCCAGAGAACTGAAAAATCAGTTATTTGCATAGCACTACTTAGCTGTGTCTTTATAAACTTAGCTGTATGGTAGACTATAGAGTTTGCCCTTTTATTATTATTTTAACAGAATCTTGGACTAGAGAAATTTCCTGCTTCAAACTACAGGCTGAATCCTCCAGTTCAGAATGGAGGTAGGCAAGGGAAGTTTTAAGTGAACTTAATGACTTTCTGATGTTGGGAATAGTCAGCTTGAATCCTAAAGAAGAACAACTTAAGTCTACCTCAAGGTTACCTTTAAATTGCACTCCTACCTATGGCACCAATGACCATTCCTGAAGCTAAGGATTGCCAGAGATAGAGATGCTTTGTTCATGTATACTGTTTCCTGCGATCACCTCCTATACTGGAAGCCAAGAGCATGTGGCAGAGCTAAGCTGGCTCTCTCATTCCAAGATTCCCCCATAGACCAGGAAAATCCTCAGGAAGCCAGCATACAGCTTCTTTGCACTATTGGAAAAGCACAAAGCGACTGTAATAAGGTTAGGGAACTGGCCCTATAGCTTTAGGATCCCAGAACGAATTAACAAGCTCTATTTGACTATTTTGTAACAGTTTACATAATAGTTTGGGCATCCAAGACAAAGTGACAAAAATCCAAGAGTAATGCTTGGCAACTGAATTTGGCCTACACTTGTATTTATTTTTGTCCTTAGTATTGTACAGTAGTTAAAGGATTAAAGGTCTCCACCTGGAAATCACCATTTTCCCTACTACTGATTAATTGTGCAATATCCAAGATTGCCAAGTACAAGAAGGTCTCAGACATTACATGTGCAAATTCCTTTATATGACTTATTCTAGCAACCTCTAACTAAACTGTAGGTGCCATATATCATTCTGATGTCTAGTATGAATCACGCTATGCAGGTTTATTGGATATAAAACTAATAAGGACCAGTGAAATGTTCTAATGAAAATTGTTTTCTCAGATGGTTCTCCAGTCCTGTACAAGGTCATCCTCATGATCCTTCTTGATTTATGCCATTTTGCCCTGTCCTTTCTAAAAGTTATGTCCTAACTTCTGTTCTAGTCTATGTCATCTCCTAATACTTTGTTTAATGTTTCTTGTGAGTTCTTCATGTTAGGTTGTAATATCCTCCCACACCCACATCTACCCAAAGCAACTATATATTACCCCACACACAAAATTAATGATGCCTTCCTTAAATTTTACTGTAACTTCAGGGTCAATTTCCTAATACTCCAAGGGAAACATTTCCAGATATTATCTACTAATAGTTTCACTAATATAAATTATTTGACTCCATAAATATAAAATTGAAAATAGATCAGCTACAATGGATGAATATTGTACTTTTCCTGGAAAAAACCTCAATACAAAGTAAATTATAAAAATCATTCTCTAGCTATCCATATTATATTACTGCCTACAATTACAATACTGGAAGACCATATTGTTAATATTTTAATCTACTATATTTCTGCTGATCCAAACTTTCATTATATGGCAGTTCTATGTTAATAGGGCCAGATTCTCAGCTGGTGGAAACTGGGACAACTTCATTGACTTCAATAGATCCACACTGCTCTACATCAGATCAGGACCTGGCTTTATAATATACAATACCAGATTTAAATGCCTTTTGAAATCAACTAACTTAACTAGTCGCTTTACTTTTTTCAAATATCCATTGTAAATTAGACTCTTTTTCCTGTCTGTAAACTGAATCATTCATTAAACAATCCTGATTTTTGCAAATATGCTCAGTTCTTTTGAAAATAAGGTAGGTGCCTAAATATGGCTTCAAAATCAAACTGTATATTATCTTTTGTTGAAAATATTTTAGCCCATGGAACCTATTATTTTTAGTCTATACAATTCATTTCTAGTGCACCATTGGAAGAACATAAGTGTTACACCACATTGATTGGGTAGTTGAGAAGTACTGAATAAATGAAAGAGGACAATTTGCTTTAAACTGAGTCTCCAAAAATACTGGTCCACTTGGATATTTCTTGAAAACAAATAGTCAGGATAAATAGAACATATTTGTAATGTGTTTGGTGTGAAATTACACGCAGAGCTTTTTTGACTGATGAACATTAAAAGGGACGAGAATCTGAGTTCTGCAAAATGCTCCAGGTGCTGTCTGTTGAGTGCACACAGTAAGAAAAACTAGCTATCAGCTATTTTGAGCCAGTTTACATCGTGCTGCTTTTGCTGTTTAAATCCTTTCTGCTCAAAGTCTATTGGCAGGAATCTGTACATTTTCTAAATAAAACTAGCTTGGTTATAACATCATGATCTCATGAATGCTGTCCACTCATTTTCTCTCATAATATTAAAACCACACCATTCAGCACCTTGATAACTACAATGCAATTAAAGGTGAAGCCTTCTGGCCAAAATTTACAAGATTATTGATTTTGGGTGCCCAGCCAGAGACTGATGGGGAAAAAAAAAAAACAATTTTTAGAAAGTGCTGAGCACCAACCTTCAGAAAAGTCCAGATTTTTCAAGCTGAGTGCTCAAAATGCACTTAACCCAAAAATCACAAGTCATACTGAAAGTCATACTTAGTCCTGTAATGCATCATTTTCTGATGCAAAGTGCAGTTCTTGTCATAATATTTATTTCCTCTGTTACTAGTCATTTAAAAAAAACCCAGGTATATTTGCTTCGAAGTTAATAGAAACAATAAGTTTCAATTGGATTGGTATTATGGGGCCAATCCTCAGCTAGTGTAAATCAGTGTAAGTTCATTAAGTCAATGGATCTGTGTCTATTTACACCAGTTGACAATCTGGTGCTTCATTTCTAAACTGCTTCTAGGCATACAAAACAAAACACTCTTTGCCTTGAGAATCATGCCAAACAGTGCCCCTTGCACAATATATTATTAGATGAACTTCGTGGTTTGAATGTTAAGAAGGGTTGGTAAAAGGAATGTTGAAGATGCTATACATGAAAAATAAATGGCTAAGGGATACCAACACAAATCCTTCTGCAGCCTGTTTGTCTAGATTGTAAACTCCTCAGGGTAGTTACTGGCTGTTGCTTTGTGCTCTAAAAAGCACTGAGTACACTGTGGAGCTAAAAAAAAAAATCATCACCATAATAGCTTGAGTCCAATACACATGTGGTGGTGCACAGTGAGGAGGAGAGTGTTTGCAGCTCTGATAGACAAGGAACATACCCAGATATATATTCCTCTGACACACATTCAGATCAACTAGAGTCAGAATAAAAACACCTTCCAGTTTCAGAGTCAATTTCTGCCTACAGTGTAAGCAGTACCACTGCTTGTTTATCACAGAATGGGATTTGGCCACTACATTATATTGCAGAGTACAGTCAGGAAAGGAAGCTTTTTACACTCAGGCCTAAGTTGTGGTCTTACTGAAGTTCAACCATGTAGTAATGACAACATAAAAGTTTGTCCTTTTAAAAAACAAAACGTTGAACAATGGAGGAAAGAGCCACTTCGAAAGAATCTATCTGCTGAAAGACAGGTTCAGAGCAATCCATTTACAATGTGTAGGAAAATGCTGTATACTGAATGCTGAAGATGTATAGGTGTATGAAGAAAAAAAATCCATTCTCATTCCCACTGCTGAATGTAGATACAGTGTAAAAGTCTTTTCAAATTTCTCTTTTCAGACTTGTTTGTCACAAGTGGAAAGGAAGAACAATAAGGTAGTGCCAAAGAAGGGGCAACAGAGCAGGAACAAAAGGCTGAAAGATTACAGTACTGATGAAAACTGCTGAGGCAGATGGACCACGAATGACGCCTTAAAAATGGGATTTCAGATCACCTGAATTTTATGTACTACCTGCAGGTAGATGAGCAGGAGCCATATGTTTACTTGGCTCTATTCCAAACTCAGTGTATATCACTCAGAGTTTACCAGCTTTGTAATACTCACTGGACCTGCAAGTAATCCTTATGGAGGTGGGGAGGAAAGAAGTAAAACCAACTTGCATCTGTGCAAGCTTTGAACAGCCTTAAGGCTCATGAGAACACTGTGCAAAACTCCTGGGTAAAAGCCTTCCAGGGGCGGCTCTAGGCACCAGCAAAGCAAGCACATGCTTGGGGCAGCCCATTTGCAGGGGCGGCAGGAATCCAGCATGGGAGCTGAGAACCAACAGGGGGCCCTGGGAACTGTAGTTCCTTGGTTAGCTCCCTGCCTATAGAGCCAGCCCTGGAGCAGGGAAAGGACTACATTTCCCAGCATTCCCTTGGCCACTACCAACAGGAAAGAGGGGGAGGGAGTGAGGTAGCTGAGACCTCATGCTGCAGCCTGCTATGAATGGACAGCTGCATTCTGAAGGGTAGGGATACCATATTTTAACATTAAAAAAACAGGACACTCCACAGGGAGGAAGGGTAGCCCCACCCTGCCACCATCCACTCCCTCCGACTGCCCCCCACAGAAACCCCAACCCATCCAACCCCCCCTGCCCCCTGATCACCCCCTCCCGGGACCCCACCCCCTATCTAAGCCTCCCTTCTCCTTGTCCCCAACTGCCCCCTCCTGAAACCGCCCCAACTTCCCCCCTAGGACCCCACCCCCTACCTGTCCCCTGACAAACCCCTGGGACTCCAATGCCTATCCAACTGCTGCCTGTCCCCTGACTGCCCCCCCAACCCCTGACCAATCTAACCCCCCCTTCTCTCTGCCCCTGACTGCCCCCCCAAACCTCCGCCCCATCCAACCCCCCAGCCCCCTTACCGTGCCACTCAGACCAGCATGTCTGGCTCCGCGCAGTGCCAGACACACTGCTGCATACATGCTGTCGTGCTCCCCCGCGGAGCCACAGCCCCCTTCCCCCCTCCCCCCCCCAGCACCTGCCTTCCAGATTTGAACACCTCAAAATTCAGGAGTGCTCAAGCTCAGTTACTTCATTTCTCCCAAATCAAATATACTGATCCACTGTAACGTGCTGTAGAAAAAGTAGGATAAAATTGAGCAAGAAATGCTTCCCAGTGGTTATTAGGACTGGAATTGCTATTTTCAACAGCCATTGCCTTTTTGTTTGTTTGTTTGTTTGTTTGTTTAAAAGGAAGACAGTGATATTGCATTGGCAAATTCCCCATAGAAAGAAAGAGTGGAAGAAAAGAATAATAAAGGCACCTCAACTTTTCCTCATTTATGTAGGACAGTCTAATAATATGCATCCAGATATCCTCCAATCACACAAGCTGAAAATTGTTCCACTTTACTGCAGTTCTGTAACCATATGGGAACCAATCCTGTCTGTGTTCTGTGCACATCTAAAATTCCTGCTGAATGACCCGCCCTGGGAGCGAGTTACCAGCGGAAGGAGGGTGCAGGTTGGGTGGGGAGGAGAGAGCCCAGGGCTGGGGCGGCAGGGGGTGTGGGTGGGTGGGTGGGGAGAGCCCAGGGCTGGGGCAGCAGGGGGGTGCGGCAAGGAGCCCAGGGCTGGGACGGGGGGCAGCCAAAATGTTTTTTGCTTGGGGCGGCAAAAAACCTAGAGCCGGCCCTGAAGCCTTCACCAGTTTATTTTATAACTTGAAACTGGTGAGAAAGAATGCCTGACTGACAGGATATTGGGAATACTAACTTCAGGATTAGATCAAGTCATGTGAACACTACATGTCTTTTAACAATAGATCTACATCCTAATCCTGCAGGCTGAATATACTGCATGCAGATAAAAGACCACTGCATATTCTACCTGTGTTTTAAAGTACAGAATTAGGAAAAATGGTAAAAATTTACTATACAAAACCAAACAGCTTCTGGTTTAGCTGTACCTTAATCTGCATGTCTACTGTGAAACTGATCAGGGGTTTCCAAATGTGCTCAATTTATAACTAAAGAGATATTTGTTCTTCCAGCACCGCAATATTAGGGCCAGATCCAAAGCCCATTGTAGTCAATGGAAAGACATCCATCTGAGTTATGAGAGTTAAGCTGTGTTCTTTGCTGAACTGGGTGAATTTTTCAGCATGGTGCTTATGGAGTTTCATGTATAACTTTCATTTATGTTTATAGGAGCTTTGTGCCTAATTTATCTCACAGAACAAAACTTTTGTCCACTGTCTATATGTGTCTAATTAACTACAACTATAAGATATGCAGTGTGGTTGTAGCCATGTTGGTTCCAGGATAAAAGAGACAAGGTGGCTGAGGTAAGATCTTGTTTTGGACCAACTTCTGTTGATGAGAGAGATAAGCTTTCAATCTCTCATCACCAGAAGTTGGTCCAATAAAAGACATTACCTCACTTACAAATATAAGAAGCAATTTAGCAAATCTTTATTGCCATCAGAAAAGGGTGGGCATTGTGGATGGGCATTGTGTGTTGTCCAAACCCTTACATATATACAATAACAAGAAGTGAAATAACTGTCTCCTTGGCAATCAGTCTCTCCACAGTTTAAGTTATTACTAGCTTTCCAACAAAGCCCAAGTCTGAACTCAGCTCCAAATTTGCCAAAAGGTACGTACTAATGCCCCAATTCAGGAAAACACTTAAGTACATGCTTAACTTTAAGCATATGAATAACCCCATCAATATTCAGCAAAACACACATGCCTGCCTGTAAGCTTAAGTTATTTGCTTTAAGACATTTATTTACATCCTTTGATGAATCAGAATGGATTTAAGAATATGCTTAAAATAAGTATTTAACCACTGAAGTGGTTCGTCGAATCAGGAACTATGTGATTTGATAAAACATCTCGCTTCCCACTTAATATAAATAATTTAATTCTTTGTTTAGAAACAGGGAGTACCTTTGGAGAAATATAGACCTGACACCAAGGATAGCCTGGCCCAACACTTAACAACTTGGTATGCTTTGGATTGACCTAACATTTCAGAGCTCAATTCTGCCAATGTCTAGAAAATGCCTGTTGTGCACATAACCATGTCATCCTCACACAAATATTAAGCACAACCATCCCAGTACACAAAGCAATCCTCCATGAACACTATTAACAGTTCCATGTGCAACTATGTTCTCCACTTTTGTACCTGCTCCCACTAAAATCAATGGAATCTATTCCACTGATTTCAATGACAGCAGGATTGTGCATTAAATAGTGAAATACAGCATCAGTGGTATAACAAAATCACCTGGCTTAATTCAAGTAAAGGCACCCATATTTTTCAAATCATTTACCCTCTATCAAGTCAGACAGCAAGGCCCAGAACCACAAAGCTATTTAAGCTCCTAACTTCCATTGATTTCAAGTGCCTAATTTGAATTTATTGCAACAAAAAGAAGGGACGTTCTTACACTTAAGTTGCTGATGCGTTCTCACTAGAGTGAGCAGCAGAGTTTGACGAGTATTCAAATTACTTTTTAATACTTTATCATCTCCCTACTATGGCAATTTAAATAGGCAGAGCAAAGGAATTCAATACTCATTGCTTAAATAAAACAGAATTTTGAATTAGTGATCATACTGGATCTTAAGCAGTTTACTTAGCTTTATAGTAATACAATATCCTTAAGGAAGGATACCACTCAGCTGGAATATAAATCAGTTTTGTAAGCTGCAGTTTTCCCCAATGCAAATGATCATTGCAACACATTTTTACTAGCTGTCCTTGTAAACTGAGGATAACTTATCTGCCACAATGGTTAGCCCTCAAGGCTAATGAGATACCAATGTGTGTCACAAATAAGAATTATCAAAAAGGTATGAGAGGGATCTGAATAAAGTTAGTGCTGCATGTGTGGGCTTTGAGCTGATTCACAGTCCCATTTTCTTTTCATTTTTTGTACCTAAATGAAGATAATTAATTAGTAAAAAACATACAGGAATAACACAAAGGCATGAAAGGCTGCCACATAGCAAGGACACACGCTCATATCTAGTTTAGTCAATGTCACTCTCTAAGCACAGGTATTGAATAAGCAATTCTTAAGCCCTGTCAGATTTTATAAAATGTAAATAACCTTGAACAAATTCTCCTCCACTCTGGTACTTTGAAAGGATTCTACTGCAACAAAAAACAAACAAACAAACCACAGATCCAAATATGCTATTGACATCAGGGTTCACCCATTACAGTGGACTACTAGGTCTGCAATAGTTAAGGTTTAGACCATTAATCTTTTAGTGACATTTTTAGAGTACTGAAACAAACACAAAATGTCAACATAGAGGACTCTTTCATCAATTCAAAAAGTGAAAATTAAGGGGGAAATGTCCATTTAAAAAAAATAGCTATAAATAGCGATCATTTGTTAATAATATTCAAAAACAGGACTTATTAAGATGGGCAGAAAGGATGGTCCCATTGGAAAAGCAAAGATGTTGCTACTAATCCTTGTAATTAATGCCAAGTCATTACAGTGACAGGTACACCAGAACTACTGATAGGCAGATACCTCTCTTTGAAATATAGGTTGCCTTGTGTGAGCAATTTAGGTATAGTGCTACAGAATTGCAAAGCAGCTCAATGTTTCTAACCTAATGTCTGAAGACAAGTCAATTAAAACAGAGATAGTATGAGACTGGAGTGTTGTATAGATGTTGCACAGCATAAAATGAAGAAAGATTTAAAATAATAAGGAAACAATCTATTTTATTACCATTTCTTTGTTGCTCAGTGTTAAACTTGTTGTTCTTTCATTGCATTTTCTATAGCATCTATCATTATTTTCTTTACTTAAGCAACATTTTTGCTGTCACTGGCTGTCTTTGTTACCCAACAGATATCTGGATAATTATAATCTATCTAGTACAATGTCTTCAACTTAAAGAGTTGGTCCTGATACTCTGCAATAGCTTCCCAAAATCATTTTGTCCTTGATGTTTGTATCTTAAACCCAAAAATTCTTCAATCACATTCCATTCTCGAATTATAACTCTGGCACTAGGAATACTTTTGATAAAAAGTGTCACCTTTTTACATTACTTCCTTTCTACAGTTTCTACAGTGATTATTATATCCATATATGTTGATGATACAGTTATGAGAATCTACTAACTAAGCTGCCATTATTCAAGCAAGAGCATTATTTTAACCTTGTAATGTATCTTCTTGCTCTTTGTGTTTGTTTCCTTCCTCACTGAAGTTGTGTTTAAACATTAAAATATGATTTTTCCTCTTGTTCATCATCATCCTTTAGTTCAGAAAATTTCTGTTTCTCCTTAATTTAAAGACCACTTAACAAGATCTGCCAGTTTTGCAAGAATGAAGTCAGTACCCCCTTTTTCTAAAACACAGCTAATGTAGTCCAAAGAAGTTTTCATCCAGTACTTTGGAAATTTGGTCTCCAAGTTTGCCACTTGAACTTGGCACTAGATCTTGAAAAGATGGCCTGTATTAGTCCGATCTTAACTTCTCTTCTCAGGTCCCTGAAATGTATGTATTTATTTACTATCATTTGGTATCTAATTGCTTTGGAATCAAAGCATGCTCATATGAGAAGTTCCTTTGCTGATGTAATTTGTCTAATCTATCCCGGTACTTATAAGGCCACCATCTCCATAATATCTGAGTACCTAATGTCACCTCTTGTTCCCACAGGATCCTTAATCAAAGGGGTGGAAATCAGCATGTGTGAGGATTTCTGAATTCCTTATTGCTTGCTTTGTTATCCTATTCCATTACCCAGGTATATAAGCAATACATAGCCTCAGCATTCTAAAGCTACTGGAGTCTACCAAGGGAAAAGGAAGAAAGTTATCTTTTCACTCCATTCTAGCTTTAATCGAATCTGCAATCTATCAGAGGGGGAGTTGTTGGCCTGCCACACCAGCATAGGATTATTTCAGTTGAAAGGTGGCAACATTTTGCAACATAAGGCCAGGATGGATTATGTTTTTGTTACCGAAATGTCGAGTCCGCCTAGCTAAGAGCCAATAACAGCCAGACAGGGATAAGGAAAAGGTTGCTTTATTCTGCAGAAGAAAGGAGAGCTTTGCACCTTGGTACAAAAACTCTGTTTTACACACATTTTACAGATCCTTTATACACATTCAGACAAAGGCCCTTGCCGTGTTTACACTTGATTGGTGGTTGCCAGACCCGTGCTTCTGCTATCTGGTCAGTGAAAACCAGCTTGGAGCTAGTTCCCTCTGCCTCAAGGCAGAGGAGAGAAGACAGTTCAAAAGTTCAGGCTACTGTGTAGTGAGGTATCTGCTTCCCCCTAATGGCCACTGGTTGACATAAAGGCTGCTAGCTGTTAAAGGGGGTCACTAGTAACTTTCACATTTTCAACAGGATCAAACCCTGGCATAGACTAGGCAATAAAAATATGTAGAAAATAAGCATTAAAGAGCCTGCCACCTTCCCATGTGGTAGTGCTGATGAACTGTGTGTCATTTCAATCATATGTTTCAGTTTTACTTACATAGCAGTCTGATGTGCAATATAACAATAAATACAATATCAGGTGCCCAATTCAGCTAATTGTATATAATATAGTGTGATCAGAGTTGTGCTTCCACACTCAATCCAGATGCTCCTAAACTTTGGAAAAGTCTGTCAATTTGAGAACATCTTTATTGTGGGTCAGACTGGAACACTAAATCCCAAACTCTTGAACTTTAAGGGAGTTTGGATTCAGAGGTGAACCCAGATCCAATCTCTGTGACTCAGGTTCATTTCTAATTACAACATACAACCCAATGAAGCTAATAAATGTTCATTTGCTATTTCTGTCATTCACAAACCCAAGTTTCCTGGCTGAGAACAAGCAGTAGTAAACTTATAGTTTACATATTTTCCTGCAATCACTGCTGGATTGGGACATATATTGAGGTTTGTTTAGTATTTTAGCCTTTAAATGAGGAGGTTGAGAAGTAAGCCTGATAGAGGTAGAGTAGGAAGCAGCCCAAGGAAATAGTTACAAGGTCTTGGTGGCTGATTGTAGGTTCCCTGGGCTGGAACCCAGAGTAGTCAGTGGGCCTACGTTCCCCTACCAGCCGTTGGGGAAATGACAGTTTGAAATTGGAGGACTGCTAGGAATGATAGCCGGATAATGGAAATGATACCCCTGAAGGGGAAAACTATACAGTAACCTGGCAAAAGGGCCAAGCAATGAAAAGGGAGCATCCTAACACACAAAAAGGATGCACTGCAACTCCTGGAGTGTGAGAGGGGCTGCAATGCAAGTGAGACAGAAGGAGGCATCAGACCAAGCAGAGCTAATCCCCAGACACAACCATGAGGGGACAACCCAATGGTGAGTAGCACCCTGTGACACTTCCTATAAAGGAGAAAAGTAATTCTTTCTTCGATTTGGGGTATGTGATAGAGAGAAGGTGGAGGGAGGAGAGAAAAAGGAAGGGATGTGGGAAAGAAGCTTCATATTTTAGGCCACTGCCATAAAAGTAAATGTATGTTCTTATATATTGAAACATCAATATACTGCAACATCATTATAATCTTCTGTAACTTATGCTGCAAGCAGGGAACCTGAAAATAAAATTCACAATAACTCATCAAAGTCACTGTTGAAAGAAAACTGGTTTAAATCCTTCAAAAAAGTCAGAGGACATCAAAGGTATAGGCAGAGAAACAGGAAGGATAAAATATTCATGTTTTCATTCTGCCTTAAACTACGGAAAAACTGAGAAGCAATATATATTTTCCCAGAATAAGATACACACACCATCCACTTAAACTCCACAAATCTATTGAAATAAATTCCTGTCTGGAAAGATTATAAAATAATGAATAGCTGTCAGCTGGAAAAACTAGAAGATAATGAATGAAAATCATTTTTTGTTCAACTAACCTTAGCTGTAAAGACAGCTTGATGACTTAATTGAGATTATGATAACTTTCTATTTGACAGGTTGACACCACTAAAGGATCTCTTACTGAATAACTAATGAGCACAGTAAATAGATTCTAGCTAAAGTGTGTTTTGGTACATATGTAATACTGGGCTTTTTAATCACTAGTAGTCTTGCTGCAAATTTTATTTAATAGTTATTATTAGCTGTTATAAAATATATTATTAAGATAGATAAAATAATATTTTTCCTGGTAGTTAGGATGTTGTATGCAAAACCGTACAATGGTGAGTTCTAATTTGGAAATGCGGTCAGAAAGCTTTTGGAGCTTAAATGTTTGAGTCATTTTAGTGGACTATTTAGTGAAGTTTGTCACCTTTTAGCAAGATCTATTTATAATTTAGCAATTTTTGAACAATTCCCGTAGTTAGAAACAGGCACTATACTACTGCCATAAAGGCATTGAGTTCCCAGCATCCCTTATTGTCATGTCAAAAGACGGTTAGCATATAGGCAAGACTCCCATGAAGTTTTGCAAATTAATGCTAAGAGACAATAAAGAATTACTAGCAGGTAGATTTTATTTGCTTATAGAGTGAAAACATATCTCTAAAGATCATAACCTATTTTTACAGCTATGCAAGGTTGTCCTTGTGCTTGCAATGAAGTTCCAACTTTTTGGGTCTATACGGGGAAACATAGCTTATCTCACAGGTGCACAGAAAATGTTGACCACAAAGGTCACATTAATGTCTGATTGCATAACATATCCAGCCACAGAGGGCAAAATAAAATAATTGTTTGAGACTCTTGTTTTGAAACCATGCTAAGCTCTCATTCAATAGGTCAAAGTTGTTATGATTCTTTGTAACTAGAATTTTACAGTATGATGGCACAAATTCCATAACAAGTTGACGTTTGATAATAGTTGGAAAATGCAAAATTATTCAGCTAACCGCAAATTATAACATAAGGTAAACAAGTAATGTATAAAAACTCATGAAAATTGTAACAATTTGAACCTCTGCAAGAGGATATACCTGGCACCCAAATCATTATGCATTACCTTTCAATTTGTGCTAACTAGTCTGAGATGAATAAACCAGTTGAGCCTGACCTTTTGATGTCTTCTTGATCAATAATCTAAATAGAACACATTAATACACATATATACCTGCACATTGCAAAACAGGTATTGCTTGCTCAATTTATGTATAGATAGGACAATCATTGTATTTTCTCACCATCTAGCAGCTATAAAAGTTTAGGAATGACTTCAAATCTGACTACCGTTCTTAGAGTTCAGTTGAAGTGAGCCATAGCTGCAATGGGTAACAGATTTTACTGTGGATTAGATGATTGCAAGTTTAATTCCTGCCTAGTTTGGCTCTCTTTTTTTGTGAGTGTGATGGGGTGACAAAAGGGTTAAAGTGGAACTCGGGTCAGTGTTTGGACAGTTTGAAGGTGAAGCTAGCGTGCAAAGTAGGCTACCCTGGGCTGAAAACTCAGTTGTTTTGCTATTTTCTGTTCGTCTTTAAGTGAAGAACTTTGAGTGCCCTGCAACTTGTTCATCTCTTTCATCTCACTTTGGCTGGAGGGTCGGGTCATGCCAATGACCAAAATAGGACAAAGAAGCTGTTCAGGGAAACTGAGGCACAGTTGTAGCAATGCCACATACAGCCAGCAAGGGAAATAGTGCAGTGGCAACTTTCTCACAGGGAGACTGGATGGCTGGTCTTGTGGCTAAGATGCAGAACTGGAAACTAGGATTTTACTCTTTGTTCTGCCATGCACTTCCATTGTTGATTTAATGTAATTATTTAGGGCCAGATTTTCAAAATTAGGACCATCCATTTTTGCTGAGGAGCAGGTGAAGCAACAACCACTCTCCTTCCCCTTGAGGTGATAAAATTCCAGGTTTAGCCAGGACCAGCTGTGGGCATCACACTAGCTGTTCCTTTTTAGGGGGGAGGCTGCGAAGGAATTTTTCCCCTATCACCAGATTGGCCTAGGTGGAGTTGGGGTTTTTTCACCTTCCCCACAGTGGGTTCGGGGAGGGCTTCTTTAGGGTGTGGAGTGAAGGGAGTTATGCTGTATGTCACAACTCATTATGTGAATGTGGGGCGGATGTCCAGTGCAGCTACTCCATAGGGAAGGGATACAGTGACCGGATAAACAGCTTGGTAAAGGGCTAAAAAAGAAGGTGTTGCTTAAAGGAGTGGAATGGGGGGGAGGGGTAGTTCAGGGCTCCTGTGACTGATATGGCAGGGAGCAAAACCCCCTTTCTTACAGCCCACCTTAACCCTTGTTCGGGGTTAGGGGGTAAGGTTCCAGCAATGGGTTGGCTGGGGGATCTGGTTGGAAAAAATGGGGGCTGGCTGAAGCCCCCCAGGTAGTTATTGAATGAACATGGGGTTATCTGCACTATACATATTTATCTGCTGTGTAGTCCCAGACATCTAACAATAAAGTTGTGGCCTGATTAAAACCATATCAAGTGTCTCCTGTCCTTCTTTCGGTATAGCCAGACAACCAAGGCAGCTACATTTTGCACTGTGACCTTACCAGTTTTTATTCATTTCTCTATAATCTAACTCTCAAGCTTAATTTGATTACCATTTCTATTTTAATCCTCTTCCAAGAAGCGTACCTTATCACCCCTTTAGTTCATGTCCTGGCTCCTTATACAATTGCAGGATCAAAGGCTTTCACTTTTCCTTCATGTTAAGTTTGCGCTCCATTAAATCAGATTATTTTATCAAGGAACAGATAAACTTTTGACACTTGCAGCCCCCACCCTTTTCTTTCCTTTTGATCTTTCTTGAAGTACTGACTCATACATTTCTCATGTTTCCAACAAACTTGTACTATTTCTTCAAAGAACCAAAGATAATAGGGAGGGAGAGGGTTGTTTATGACTACAAACAAAATACCAAGATACAGTTTCTTATTTTAATCATTAGAATAGGAGCTAATATTCATCATTTATTAACCACATGAATCTATATTGTACACATCTTTATAACAAGACAGAGGCATAAGACCCTAACTTCTTTCTTACTTATACATGATTCCAGACATATCCAGAGCATTGCTAAATTCATACTAATATTTCCATTAATTAAATAAATGTTTTCTTCTGGAATAAAAACTGGGTAAGTGATAAATGAATGGTTTTGTCCAGGCTTTTTTTATATGACTGTCCTTTTCACAGTAGTGAATCTGGTCCTGTATCTCCAGTCCTGAAACAGGCCTGCTTCTCGTGGGGTGGGAAAAGGCAGCAAGACTGAGCAGATCTTGCACTTTCCAAAGTGCAGGTGCTGCTATGCGTGTGGTCTTTGTACAGCCACACAGTGGGGAAAGCATCTTGTGCCAAGCCAGGACAATTCACTTTGTCTTCTGCATGCAGCTCACCTCACATAATTTACATTTTAGTATATTACATGTTTAAAACTTTAATGTAAATCTATTTATTTTATTTACAACAATTTTAGAAGATGCCTAAACAGGTGAATCAAAGTGGTGAAAAAAAAATGCAAAGGATTTGCAAAAAGCCTGTTTTGCCAATTTTGCCCAATTGTATCCACCATATGCAAATCTAATACAGGAATTGCATATCTATCCTAACTGTTCCAGTATGATAGAACTGTTTTCTTAGCTCATTTTCAGATAAGGGCCAATATACTCAGTTTTCCAGAACTAAAATTAATAGCTGAGGTCACATTAAGAGCAAGATCTTGAAAAGCTTTACTTACACAAATCATCCTCATGTGAATAAAACTTTGAAGGACTTGGTCTTAAATTAGGTGCTATGCTACCCAATAGACAAAATGCATTTTGGTCCTAGTTTATTTTTCCTTTCACCAAAAATAAACTCCAATTTTTAATTAGTAGGCAAGTTAGTCATCTGATGTAAATCGGTGTAGCTACATTGACTCTCTATGCCAATTTATATGACATGATGATCTTACTTATTATATTGTTCTTGGAAATTAATGTTGAGTCTTTATTATAAAACTCTGAGGACTCAAAATTTGAAAGAAGGGCATGGGACATGTTAAGAATAAAGCCAGGCCACCTGTCATGGCAGGTCTGTCATAGAGCAGCTGGAGGAACCCGCAAAAGGGCCGACCACAAGTTCCCTCCATCAAACAGTATTTAGAGAGGGGGAAAGTATGGGATTTAGCATAGAGGACAGGCAAGGAGCAATCCAGAATAGACCAGGATAGCGAAAACTTGTTCATGTTGTAAGTGACATCTGATGACGCAGGAAGGATTCAGATAATGAAACTCTGCAGAAAAACATACCTCCAAAAATAACTGCTAATGGCCAGACTTTGATGCTCTTTTCTACTTTCAGTAGTACATTACTCCATGGGGTGACTCAAGGACTTAAACACTGCTTGTTGTTCACACACATTAATTTTAAATCACATTTCTGTGGACCAATCATCCAGATACTAGAAAATAAAATAAAGAAGTATTTCCTTTTAACATAGATTTTTGAGAAAAGCACATTTTCTCTCCCTCCCTTGTCTTCAGTCTGGGCCACTGAGCTACAGCTTGTCATGTTGAGTGTTACCAGTCATGTCACATTATGTCATGAACTGGGAATGATACAACGGCATATGTCACAGTATAAAAACACCCTGGCTTATAAGATTTGCAAGGGGACTTATCACCACCTTTACCCTTAAAATCAAGGTGGAAAGAGACAGTGTGCAAAAAGAAATAACAGTTCTGAAGTGTCTTTTTATAGAATCCATTCCCAGCAGTAATAGGATGCTGTTTAGCTCTCAGATTCTCTCTACGTTTCATTAAAATATCTGTGTCACCTGAGAGGAGCCTATGTTTATTCTGCAACCCTATAAAGAGACTACAACAGACACTCTCAGCCTGGCACACTTCTTCTTCCTTGAACTTTAATATTTTCAGACTATCTTTCTGCTTTTTCTTAAATTAAATAAAGCACATTGGGGAAGAAACAATTTTCTTACCAGATTGAACATTTCTACTCTGTTCCTTTGGATGGAAATCACAGCACACAGCTGCTAAGCTGGGAAAGACTTCTTTCTAGCAGCACCATCTGACTTGTTGGCAGACTCCTCAGGCAGTTTGTGTTGGCAACTTTGGAACTACTTCTGCGTCAGTCACAGGTTATACAGCTGATACCTTTCATTGTCTTTATGCACCATGTCATATTCCTGTATCAGATATGGACTGACTACAGAACTTACTTATACACACCAGATGTGTTCACAAGATCCTTTAATGCTCTCCCAGGTATGGCTGAGTTTAGTTTAAATAAGGTCTTTTACACATAGTGCTACCTAGTGGCTGAACAGTATAATACAGTTTAGCATTCCTTTACATTTCCCCCTTTAAGTTCTACATTCCTACCATTTACAATATTTATACTAATACACTGTCTTTGAAGTTCAGTATCTATCAGTTTGTTAAGTGTCTCTCAATTGTATTGGTTTTCTTATTACATTAAAAGAGTGTGTAACAACATGGTCATCCACCTGTCCATTATTTGCAACAACTGGCTGGGGTCAGTTTGGAATCCTTGAGTCTTCTTTCTTTCTGCATCTGCCATCTGCAGAGTTTGCTCTGATTTTTTCTTTCTGGGAAAAGAAACTGTAGATGGTGGCGGTTTCTGTGGAACACTCGACTGTCGGTGTCAATCACATATTATTGGGGCACTGAATTATTTTTCTTTACAACATCTGGAGTTTTCCATCCTTTTCTCCCGCCAATTTGAGATGAACACAATCACCAGATTCTAGGCCTGGCAGTTCTCTGAGTGATGTCTGTTGTAAAACTGTTTGTAGGATCTTTTAGGCTTTTTGTCCAGTTTAGTTACTCTCTTCATGTCTGGCCATTCTGGAAATAGGTCCTTCTTTTCCAAAGTCAGAACAGTAGTTCTGAGTTGTCTTCCCATCAGGAGTTATGCTTGACTCTATCCAGTAGCAACTGTCGGTGTTGATCTATAACTCAAAAATGTAAGAAATGGATATTCTTGCTGTAGGATTTTCTTAGCTGTCTTTACAGCTCTCTCAGACTCTCCATTCTATTTGGGTAATGTGATCTGCTAGTAATATGATCAAAATAATATTTCATTAAGAATGACAAATTCTGCTGCAGTAAGTTGTGGTCCGTTGTCCATCACTAGTTCTGGAATGCTGAAGAGAGCAAAAGTGCATTTTTTTTTATAATACTGTGACATGTTATGTCTTTCAAGTACATTATTTCTATATACCTGGAAAAATAGTCCATGAGAGGTAATGATGTCCTCTGAATTTGCATAAATCTGCAGCTAGTTTCTTCCAAAGTCTCTCTGGAAGTGTTTGTACTCTGTATGGTTCAGGACTATCTCTTAAGTTGATTTGTAGTAGATCTCCTTTCCAATATCATCAAATCCTCTGTGGAGTTCTTCCAACTTTCTCGCCCAATCTGGCTACCGTGCTGCAGCTTAGAAGGTTGTTGGGTTTTGATCCTTTGATCACATGCACTCTGAATGCATAGCTGTTATCTTTGTAGGTTATTTCTGTGGTGAACTGACCCATACAGTTCAGGATACCTGCAGGGCTAGTCAGAGCTATGTCAGATGACTTCAGCTCTGGAGTAGGGAAGTTGAAAGTGATTGTAAATCCCTTTTGAAATGACTGTGATATCAGCTCCTGAGTCAATTTTAAAGTCAATAGTCTTGCCATGAATATTCAGTTTCACTTTCAAGGAAGTCTTTATGTTGTCAGAAGCGATAGATCCCAGAAACAATGCCTCATGATTGTTTGTAATATGAGTCAACTCCTTGACTGGTTTGGTGCAGCAAAGTGCTGCAAAATATCCATATTTCATGTATGTTTTACACCATGCACCTTGTGCTGGACATGCATCATATCTTGGAATATGACTTTTTCCACACCTGGTGCATGTAGGCTAGAATGTGCCTCTCTTAGCCTGGGAGATCTCTCTCCTTGCCTCAGGGGTTTTATGATGATGACTTCTAACACTCCAGTGTCTGTTTATAGCTTCTAAACTATTTTCAGGTTTTTCAAGTTACTCCTGTCTTTTGGTTCTGTGGTTTGACTAATTCTGATGACTTCACTCTCTGTATAGCTGTGGGTAGGATAAAATCTCTATTCAAATTGTAGCTCCTGTCAAAGGGTTTTATCTGTTAACCCAATAGCTAGCCTTTCTCTGATATTTTCATGTTTTGCATTCCCCAAATCAAACTTTTCAGCCAATGTGTACTGAGCTCTTACAAAACATTCAACATTCCCCCCAATTCTTGAATTATCTGGCAAAATCACATTCTTTCATAAGCCCAGGGCCGGCACTTCCATTTAGGTGACCTAGGCGGTCACCTAGGGCACCAGGATTTGGGGGGGGGGGGGCATTTTGCCGCCGTTGGCAGCAATTTGGCGGCGGGGGGTCCTTCCACGCTCTGGGACTCGCCGTCGAAGTGCCCCAAAGACCGGGAGCGCGGAAGGACCCCCCTGCCTCAGAATTGCCACCGACGACCAGGAGCGGGGAAGGATCCCGGCCTAGGGCGCCAAAAACCATGGCCCCACTCCTGCATAAGCCACATTTCTATGAGGTATAAAGTATACATCAAACATAGCCAGAACCCTTTCATAGTCATCTTTGTGACTATCTTCAGTAAAGTCAAAGGATTTGAAGGTATGCTTTGTTTGCTTCCCCAGATCATAACTTAAAGATGATACCTGCATATCTCCAGTTTCTTTGTGCAGCTTTGTAGCAATGAGAAATGTTGCAAAATATTGTTTCCAGTCTTTCCATCCAGAATGCTTCTCAAAGGTGAAGTTCTTGGGAGATTGCAAAGTGGTACATTGAGATCCTGTAACCTTTGTAGCTTTGTTCCTTCTGTTTGCAACCTTTGTTGCTGTTTTCCTTCTATTTCTGCTCTTAGTTTACTCCTGACATCATGTCATGTTCCTGTACCAGAAGGTCACAGAGCTTGCTTACACATCTGATATATATTCATTATAATATATTTAATGCTCTGGTAGGTATGGGAAAGTTCATTTCAAGATGGTATTTTATACACCGTGCCACTTAGTGGTGGAACAGTATTATACAGTTTAGCATTCCATTACACTCCAGGATTTCATTTTCCTTTGATCTACATATATATTGTTATATTCAGCCTGTGTTGCAGTTAAAGAGTCTGAATAGCTGAAACTGCGGCAAGTGATCGAGTGTGTTTCTATTCTCTCAAGTAGCCCCTTTTCCTTCTACTTGCTTCAGGTTACAGAAGTTATTTGAATCAATACAATACAAGCTCAACCAATGTTTTTGTCTGCAGTTGAAATCATGGTGTTATGGAATGGTGCAACTTTATAGCAATATGTGGGTCATTATATTTGGAGATATACCTATCTCATAGAGCTGGAAGGGACCCCAAAAGGTCATTGAGTCCAGCCCCCTGCCTTTACTAGCAGGACCAAGTACTGATTTTGCCCCAGACCCCTAAGGGGCCCCTTCAAGGATTGAACTCACAACCCTGGGTTTAGCAGGCCAATGCTCAAACCACTGAGCTGTCCCTCCCCATACACCTGCTGGCTGTACAAGAGAACCCAGTGCCATCTCAGGAGTTTCCACATCAAGATCAGTTTTCTTTGCAGTACAGTTGAAGGAGAAATTCTGCTAGATTATCCATTCTACCATGTCTATGACAGCTTTTCTTCAAAAATCCCAAACAGGCAATAATATCAACACTAAGCTAGAAGGCACCCAGAGTCATAAGAGCTCAAGTGTATCTAGCTTGGGTATCACAATGCTATTATTATGGACTTGCCATCTGCAAACAAACCTCCTCTGGCAGAAGCCACGGAACTTGAACTCCCAGCCTTTAGCTTCAAAAGTACAAGACAATTCCAAATGACGTTAAAGGAGTTGTGGGTGTTTGCCACTCTTGGGAAATCAGAACTTTACAGTGGGGATTCTTATAACTGAGACATCCAAAATGAGGACTTTTTTTTTATTTTGGATGGGAAGAAGAGTAGAGATGAACCTCAAAGTTTTTGTATGGATCCATATCTCTATGCAGAAGGTTTCTATCCCTCCTCTGTAAGTAACGGTGGATGTTTTTATTACCCATATACATTTCTAATCCTTTTCTGAATCTTACTGACCTCTTGGTCTAACTTGAGTTCTACTTCTGGATTGGCCACTGACCTGTTGTGTGACCATGGGCAAAGTCACTTTTCTTCTCTGTGCCTCTCTTTCTCCTCCCATCCTTTTCCCATTTTGTCTACTTAAATAGTATCTTAGCATGTGTGTATGTACAGTGCCTAGCACAAGGGGACTCCCTCTCAGCTATGGCTTCTACTGCTACTGTAATATTACTCAGATTTATTAGGCGTAATGTACCAAATTATCTCCTTTTATCAGTCTTAAATTTGGCACCTCTCAGTTGTGCTGGATGCCTATTGTGAAAAGAGTAAATAGGAATGCCCAACATACCCCTTTCATGTACTCCCTCCCCCAAACATCTATTCTCTAAAGTAAACTGTCACCCTCTTTTCAGTGTTGTAGTTGTGTCAGTCAACCACCATGTTTCTCCAATCACATCAATCTCTCATCTATCTACCTGTATCAGTACTTACTGCCACTGTGAAGCATCAGATCCAATTACCTCATTTTAGCATGCATCATTACAAATAATAATATTGGACATAATTTTGAGGCCTTCTAATATTCCAGCTTCAATATTTGACCCTATGATCTCCTGAAGTAATGAGCTCCACTGCCTGACTACATGCTGTGTGAAAATATTATTTCCTTTCAATTACTTTAAATAATTTGCCACTAGCTTCTTGAAATGACTATTGTTCTCTAATTATAGCACAACATCTAAATGAATGATTGATCATTTAATCTACCTTTCTTAATCATAAATATCTCAATTTACTTCCCTCTGTCTATTTCTTCTCCTTCCAATTCTATTTCTACAATCTCTCTATATACACTAGGTTCCATACTATAAGGATAGTTTCAGGACTTTCCCAAAAATGATCGAATTGTAAGAATTTGTGTGGGTTGTAACATTACTGTCAATCATGGTCAGAAATGGAGTAGTATACAACTGCAAAACCTTCAGTCTGGCCCTAACTTAGGAATGAGATGAAGTTTACAAAACTTGTTTGTTCCAAGCATGTAAATCCTTACTGTAAGCACAGACAAAGGCATGTTCTAATCTGAAAAGTTACCATATAGCATAGCCAGCATACCTACAGTATTTCAGAGAATGTGTTGAGTGCACAAGAGTTAAATGGGGGGGTCATCTGTTTGAATGGCATCTTCACAACTGGCTCAGGTTGGGGGCCACTGAATTGTGGAGGTAAATGCGTGGTTACACAGGTGGTGTCGGAGAGAGGGCTTTGGATTTTTCAACCATGGGATGTTGTTCCAGGAAGAAGGATTGCTAGGAAGAGATGGGATCCACCTAACAAAGAGAGGGAAGAGCATCTTCGCAGGCAGGCTTGCAAACCTAATAAGGAGGTCTTTAAACTAGGGATGGTGACCTAAGCCCAGAGGTAAGTGGGGAAGTGGGATACTGGGAGGAAACACAAGGAAGAGGGTACAACAGGGGAGGCCTCCTGATTCTTACTGAGAAAGTAGAGCAATCAGCTGGTTATCTTAGGTGCCTGTACACGAACGCAGGAAGCCTGGGAAACAAGCAGGAAGAATTGGAAGTCCTAGCACAGTCAAGGAACTATGATGTGATTGGAATAACAGAAACTTGGTGGAGTAACTCACATGACTGGAACACTGCCATGAATGGTTATAAACTGCTCAGGAAGGACAGGCGAAGGAGAAAAGGTGGAGGAGTTGCACTGTATGTAAGAGAGCAGTATTACTGCTCAGAGCTCCAGTATGAAACTGGAGAAAAAGCCTGTTGAGAGTCTTTGGGTTAAGTTTAGAGGTGAGAGCAACAAAGGTGATGTCATGGTGGGCATCCGCTATAGACCACCAGACAAGGAGGATGAGGTAGATGAGGCTTTCTTTGGACAGAAGTTTCCAGATCACAGGCTCTGGTTCTAATGTGGAACTTCAATCACCCTGACATCTGCTGGGAAAGCAATACTGCAGTGCACAGACAATCCAGGACATTTTTGGAGAGTGTTGGGGATAACTTCCTGGTGCAAGTGCTGGAGGAAGCAACTAGGAGCCATGCTCCTCTTGATCTGCTGCTCACAAAACAGGGAAGAATTGGTAGGGGAATAGAAGTGGGTGGCAACCTGAGCAGCAGTGACCATGAGATGGTCGAGTTCAGGATCCTGAAAAAAGGAAGAAAGGAGAGCAGCAGAATATTGACCCTGGACTTCTTTGACTCTTTCAAGGAAATGATGGGCAGGATCCCCTGGTAGGCTAATATGAGGGGGAAAGAAGTCCAGGAGAGCTGGCTGTATTTTAAAGAAGCTTTACTGAAAGCGCAGGAAAAAAACATCCCAATGTGCAGATAGAATAGTAAATATGGCAGGCGGCCAATTTGACTTAACAGAGAAATCTTCAGTGAACTTAAACACTAAAAGGAAGCTTAAAGGAAGTGGAAACTTGGACAGATGACAAGGGAGGAGTATAAAAATATTGCTCGAGCACACAGGGGTGTAATCAGGAAGGCCAAAGCACAACTGGAATTTCAGCTAGCAAGGATGTGAAGGATAACAAGAAGGGTTTCTACAGGTATGTTAGCAAGAAGAAGAAGGTCAGGGAAAGTGTGGGACCCTTACTAAATGGGGGAGGCAACCTAAAGACAGATGATGTGGAAAAAGCCGAAGTACTCAATGCTGTTTTTGCCTTGGTCTTCACAGACAAGGTCAGCTCCCAGACTGCTGCACTGGGCAGCAAAGTATGGGGAGGAGGTGAGCAACCCTCAGTGATGAAAGAACAGGTTAAGGACTATTTAGAAAAGCTGGACATGCATAAGTCCATGGGCCGGATCTCATGCATCCGAGGGTGCTGATGGAGTTGGCTGATGTGATTGCAGAGCCATTGGCCATTATCTTTGAAAACTTGTGGCAATCAGGGGACGTCCCACACAATTGGAAAAAGGCAAATATAGTGCCCATATTTAAAAAAAGGGAAGAAAGAGAACACGGGGAACTACAGACCAGTTAGCCTCACTTCAGTCCCCAGCAAAATCATGGAGCAAGTCCTCAAGGAATCCATTTTGAAGAACTTGGAGGAGAGGAAGGTGATCAGGAACAGCCAACATGGCTTCACCAAGGGCAAGTGATGCCTGACCAACCTGATTGCCTTCTATGATGAGATAACTGGCTCTGAGGATATGGGGAAAGTGGTGGATGTGATATACCTTGACTTTAGCAAAGCTTTTGATATAGTCTCCCGCAGTATTCTTGCCAGCAAGTTAAAAAAGTATGGATTGGAGGAATGGACTGTAAGGTGAATAGAAGGCTGGCTAGATTGTCAGGCTCAATGGGTAGTGATCAATGGCTGAATGTCTAGTTGGCAGCCAGTATGAAGCAGAGTGCCCCAGGGGTCGGTCCTGGCTCCGGTTTTGTTCAAAGTCTTCATTAATGATCTGGATGATGGGATGGATTGCACCCTCAGAAAGTTTGTGGATGGCACTAAGCTGCGGGGAGAGGTAGATATGCTGGAGGGTAGGAATAGGGTCCAGAGTGACCTAGACAAATTGGAGGATTGGGCCAAAAGAAATCTGATGAGGTTCCACAAGGACAAGTGCAGAGTCCTGCACTTAGGACGGAAGAATCCCATGCACTGCTACAGGCTGGGGACCGACTGGCTAAGTGGCAGTTCTTCAAAAAAGGACCTGGGGATTACAGTGGATGAGAAGCTGGATATGAGTCAACAATGCACCGTTGTTGCCAAGAAGACTAACGGCATATTGGGCTGCATTAGTAGGAGCATTGCCAGCAGATCAAGGGAAGTGATTATTCCCCTCTATTGGGCACTGGCGATGCCACATCTGGAGTACTGCATCCAGTTTTGGGCCCCTCACTACAGAAAGGATGTGGACAAATTGGAGAGAGTCCAGCGGAGTGCAATGAAAATGATTAGGGGCCTGGGGCACATGACTTACGTGGAGAGGCTGAGTGAACTGGGCTTATTTAGTCTGCAGAAGAGAAGAGTGAGGGGGGATTTGATAGCAGCCTTCAACTACCTGAAGGGGGTAGGATGGAGCTCAGCTGTTCTCAGTGGTGGCAGATGACAGAACAAAAAGCAATGGTCTCAAGTTGAAGTGGGGGAAGTCTAGGTTGGATATTAGGAAAAACTATTTCACTAGGAGGGTGGTGAAGCACTGGAATGGGTTACGTAGGGAGGTGGTGGAATCTCCATCCTTAGAATTTTGGAATAAGCAATTTTGGAATAAGCAAAAGCAAAACTGCATCATTCCAGCATACTGAAGTTCTTTACACCTACCTTCTTTTTAGTATTAGTAAACAGTGCTTCTCCAGCAGAGGTGAGAGCTGTCATTTCAACCATAGTTAAATACTCAACATTATCAGAATCATGGTAGAATTATGCCTAATAATCAGAAAAGAGAGAGGGGCATTAGGCATTATTCTGGAGGAAATTAAGTTGTATGTATATCTGTTTGGGGAAAGATTACTTTGATAACTATCAGATACCCCTGACAAAAATATTGCACCAAATTCTCTTCTCATTTATATTGGTAATAAATAAAATATCTCACAGTTCAATTTTCATTGCATATTTGGCCAACTCACATCCTAGGTTTTATTTTCTAGGTTTTATTGACAGTTGCTTGGCATGACCTATATAGCTCACTCATGGATTTTATACTTGTAGTAATGTGGCCATTCCAAACTAATGCTGATAAAACCTTTATTCTACACTGCATGATCATACATTTTCTCACCATATAGAAAATACATGTATCTCTTTGATCTGCAGCTGGTGCTGTAACAGCAAGACTAACCATCTTCCCCTTCAAACTTTTCATAAATCAAAAGTGAAAACAATGTATGTAAAATGAGTTAATTATTTGCTCCAAAATAATCACTATATTCAACGAATAAGCTATTGCATGTCATCAGTTGTAAGAAGTTCCATAAAAAGTGTCCCATTATGACATTTTAAATTTGTTTTATAGCTTAAAGACATCTACTGAATCCCAAAAACCATGATATGCAAAAATAATTTATTATTCACTAGTAGGCCTTTGGAGCTGTCAGATATTGTTGTAACAATAATATTACTAGCATACTAAAGCTGTTTGTCTGGGACCAAGACTGTCAGATATAAATAAATTTGACAAGCCAATGAAGCCTGTTCAGAATGTCAGCTGCAAATTTTTTTTTACTGTGAACAAACTGTAAAAATCTATCTTGACCTCTTTTTCTGGCATCCATCAAAGCTACATAATCTGACAAAGTGATTTGTTTAGAAAATCCATAATGTATTCTCTAGGAGAAGAAATAAAGATTTAAAGGATTTGAGACAACATGTCCTCCAATCATTGCACATGTTTAACCTTTATACAATTTGCTTTTCTTCCTTTAAAAATCTTTAATGTTAGAACACATGTATTTCATACTAAAGCAAAGACAATTAATGCAATTTTAGTTTATTCTGTAGCTGTTTACTGAATTTTATTAGGCTAATGCTTCCATTTAGAAATAGCTATTGATGTTTAGTGACCAAGAATTATTAAAAAATCCCATACTCTGTAGAGACCAAATACTTGACTGTGATCTACAAATGTATTGCAAGAATGATGGCAGTCACTAATCAGTCACAAAGGTGTCCACATGAAATCAATGTTCAGCCAGAAAACCTTCACTCAGAAAAGATTTTGTTAGTTTCCTTTTGTAAAGAAGGGGAATTGTTACTTATTCTTCAAAACAAAGTGTTGGGCCTCATCCTGCAGCTTTTACTCAAGAAAACAGTCCCATTCTCCAGACCCATACACCACCATTCATTTCCCTGGACTGGTTTCTTGGGCAGGAAGTGGGCATAAGAGATGCATGAACTGCCCCCCCCTATATTTCCTTCATCAGGCAGAAATAAGAACTCTCCCCATATCCAGGCAAAACAGAACCACTAGCATGTTCACACCAAAACCTCTTCCAAAATGTATGTGCAGGAAATGCTGTCTATATGAAGCCATATGAAACATGGGACAAAGTGCTAGCCATACACAAATAACATCCAGCACATCTCCATCACATCAAATATGAACTGGACCCAGTTTGGGCCTTTTCAATGCCCTGTTGAAATGAGCATCAGGATGGAGACCAGCTGGGCAAAACTGAATCCTAGCAATACTAAGCTAATATTGGCAAAGACTTCTTAGCAATTTGAGGGTATTCAGAATAGTGCAAGAATCTCTCGTTGGCCTTAAAGATGCAGGAAATTGTGCAGCACATCCAGTAGCTATATCCCATGGTGAGTAGTACTCTCTCAATCCCTAAAACAGATTATTTTTTTATTTTAGAAATAGTATGTGATCATGTAGTTAAAAACTGTATTGGAATGCACATGCAGATGGGAGCAGCATGAAGATTGGGCATACAATCTTAGCTTTTGCAATTCCTGATTTTCGTTTATACTGTACAAACTTAAAGGGTTTTTCTTTTTAAGCACTTTTTGTATTAAAGATCCTAGATTTTATAAAAAGGGAAAGATAGAAGAAGTTTCAGTTTCTACTATTTTGAAGTTCTTCAGACTTACAAAAAAAAACCCTGGCAATAGTGTGTGTAAATTTCACACTCTGGCAATATTTGGCTAGATGTCACCAAAATGACCTATCCCACTTATCTATGAGGCTCTGTAAGAGAGATGCTGCCATGAATCTATCTTTGGCAGAGCGCCTCCCTTTAGGAGCTAGATGGGGAGCACAAGCATGTAGGTCCCATTGCCTCCACCCCAGCAGGTGCTGCAGTGGAGTGTCTGTCTAGTGGGGCCAATGTTCACCCCTCCAGCTGACGCCTTTTGACTGTTTCTTCCCCACTCAGGGCCCCAGGTGAAACAAACAAAACACTCCACAGTCACTCCACTCCATCCCGAAGCAGATTCTTAACCCATTCCGTGCTGTTGTGGGGTTTATATACCTATCACAGAGACACTGTTCCAAACACCTTACCAAGACTGCAAGAGTGAACACCTCCTCTCAGGAACAGCTTTACATCCCTCCCCCCTCACTGTGCAACTCCAAAAAGTGCATCGTAATAGGGGCTATCTCCTGTGATCCTTAGTGACTGGTCCAAAAGGTTATAGGCATCTTCAGTACATTTTTCACTATGCAGATAAATTAGTCACATGCAAGTAAACCTGTATGAGTTTGGGGAGAAAACCCCAAAACACATATACTAAATCCCAAAATGTACTATGTGTGTATATTGTAGCACTGTGCATGTGTCATAACTTGGCCAAACTAAAGCCCGTGTTTCACTGTAAATTATTCAGTCCTCTCTCCTAACATTCCATACCTGGCCCTGATTGCTATGGCAGAGATGGGGAAATAGCCAGTGCAGTACACTAGTCATTCCATGTAGGGATTTTTCCCTGTTGCAGCACTGTGCTGTGAATAGACTCTGGTCATCTGTATTAATTGCATATTTCAGCCTGTATCCAATAATGTGATATGTGTTTGATTTCTAAGCGTAATAAAAGTGATTAAGAGGACATACTCATACTCATACACTTTGCAACACTCTTATCCACAAGGGAGACACAATCAGGAGTCCAGTGATTACAACCCATCAAGACTGAATGGGTCTATATGACCAAACAGCTGAGCAGTCTCCTGGAAAGGCCATGCTGGAGGCTCCAGCTGACTGGGGGGGAAAAGCATATATATCTTCATGGCAATAAATGATCTGTTTTTACATAACTATCTCTATGTAAAATCTTGTGGAGCCAAGGTACTGTAGTTTTTACCTCAGTATAGCAAGTCAAGGTCAACCAGAGGTGAAAGTAAGCTGGTCCGGTCCGGTACGGCATACCGGTAAGAAAGTGGCTGCCGGTACACAGCCGACCATACTGGCAGGGCTGCTGATGGCGGGGCGGGGGCAAAAGGGGCAGCTTCCCCTGGGGCCTGCGATTTAAAAGGGCTCGGGGCTCCCAGCAGTGGCTGGACCCCCAGGCTCTTTAAATCGCCGCTGGAGCCCCGGGGCCCCTGGCCACCACCACTGCTACTCCGAGGCTCCAGCAGTGATTTAAAGGGCCCAGGGCACCCGGCCAGCACTGCCGCTACTGCTATCATGCCAGCAACCAGAGCCCTGGGCCCTTTAAATCACCGCTGGAGCTCTGGGTAGCACGGCCCAGGCAGCACTGAAGGGCTGGCTGGGGGAGTCTGGCCCCAGCCCCGCCCCTTCCACCTGAGGCCCTGCTCCTTCCATAGTCCCAGAGCCACCCCCACCTTGCTCAGGACCTCGGCCACCCTATGTACCGGTAAGTCCCTTAAGTTGCTTTCACCCCTTTTTCAATTTTAAATATTTCAACCAGGCATATTTTTAAGTCTTTCTTTGAAGGATGTCACATGCTTTATCTAGTGTTATGGCAGGGTAAGAAAATTTTAAAGTAATGGCCCTGCCTCCTATCTTCTCAGGGTTATTCCTTCTCATGGTCGTTCATTTCAAATTTTGTCAGCTTCCAAGTCACAAAATAGGGGAGCAGAGAGTTAGGAAAGAGTCATTCGAATAATAAAACAAAACCCTTCTATTTAGGTTATTATACTGCACCCATCAATACTGTATTTATATAAAGGCCAGAGGTACAAAATCCTGGGCTGGATATCACATGCATCACAGAGTATATAGCAACTCTTGCATAGGCTAATAGAACAGAGCACTTTGTCAGCACTGTTTTGGCCAGGTCGAGGCTAGCTAAATGGCATGGCCAAAATAATATATATATATAAGGGTGATTTTTTTTTTCAGACAAATAGTTTATTTGATGAAAAATGCAGTTTTGAGTCAACCCAAAACTCTTTGACAATTCAACACAAATTTGCAGCATAGTTTTTTCAAGCCAGATTCAGAGGGGAATTAGGCACCATTCACAAAACCAAAGGAGGAGGATGTGGTGGCTCTGGCAATTTACATCAGCTGAGGATCTGCCCCGCATATTTTATTCACATGATATTACAAACAAAAACATTATTTATGATACCGTGCACCTACTGACTTTCACCTTAATTATCTCTAATGAAATGGAGACATTCCATTATTCTGATAAAAGCCAACTCTGCTATTCAGGGTAATAATATATAACAAGCACAATATATTACAAGGACAGATTGGCACTAGGTCACATAAGAATAGAATAATTCTTCATATCTTTATAGAAAATGAAGGGGAACATTTCTATCTCAAAAGCCCTTGACCTCCTAAGTACATTGGGACTCTTCATGTTAGCTGCTCAGAAACACAGCGCATTCTGAATAATTTTATCTTAATAAAGGCAAACACAAGGTAATAAAATGTTCCCATTTTTGTGTCTCAGGGTGCCTGCACCTATTAAAATATTACATTACACAAAAAGGAAAAACCACTAAAAAAAGACCTCTACCAACCACCCACGCTGCCCTAAACAAAAAGCCTGAGAGACTAGATGAATCCTTAGCCTGAGCCTTAAAGGTCATTACACTCTTCCTGAGTCAAGAGGTAAAATTATGGCTCCACTGAAGCCAATGGCAAAACTCCCTTTAACTTTAGTGGGGCCAGGATTTCTCCCCAGGTCCCTAACTCTTATCATTGAACAACCAGCAATAGATTGATTATGTGAAAGACGTGTTAGTTCAGTTGTCTCAGCTGACTGTAACTGCCATATTGGCTCACAGGGTGGGTAAGAGGCAGTCTCCTGCATCTCAAGGCTTCTAGGATTATAAAATGATCAGTCATTACCTTTAACCACTGCTGGAAATGCAGTGAAAGCCAGCACAGTTGTCAATGGATGGATGTAATGTGTTTCCTTTGGCTAATGCCAGTGATATAGATAACCCCAACCCCATATAGATAACAATAATCTGATCTACAAGTAACAAAGGAATGGATCACAGTTGAAAGATGTGGCTCAAATGAGAGAAATCCCAGACATCTAATAGATACAGATGGACAAATCACTCTTATCATCCAAGGTATATGAAACTAAAACAAATAGAAGAAGTCCACGGACACTCCCAAATTTCAAGCTCCTTGGATGAAGGGTCAATCAACCCCCCACCTGTAACAATGCTGAAGTCTCCCTTGACATATCCTCAGAATTCACCTTCAGTGCACTAGCATCACCTTTGTCTTATCTGGATTTGTTGTCAGCCATCTCACTTTCATCCACACTCTATCAGCCAAGCAGTGGGAAAGCAAAGATATTTAAACATCTGTCTCTGATGTAAATGGGGCATTGGGCTGTGCATCATCAGCACATTGTTAGTTACTCAACACGGCTCTCCCCACACAGCTTCCCATATGTGAAGAAAAAAAGGGTGATGAGGAACTTGAGAGAGCGATAGGGAGATACCTTGGACCAGATGATCAGTTTTCCAAATACACCTTCCATGGGACCATACAGGAAAGAAATAACCTAATTAGAGATGTGGGGAGGTTGGAAATTCTAATTCACAAAGGATTTTGAAATTTGGCTTCACTTCAAATCAGAAAAAAAAAATTCTCCACAAATGAAAATTCAGAAATAAAAACATTTAAAATCATCAAAAGGTTTGATTTCAACAGACTCTGAATAGTTTGTTTCGATATTATATTATATTATATTATATTATATTATATTATGCAAAATAAAAAAACTAAATGAAAAGTAATTTTAAAGTAAAAAAAATCAACATGTTTGATTCTGAAAGTGTCTAAAATGAAAATGTTGATATTGCTCAAATTTTTGTTATTCATTTTTGTCCTAAACAATTTTTTGGTAAATTGGCACATTTTCAGGAAGTATTTCAATTTCAATGGAACTGCATTTTCAACAACAACAAAAAGAAGCTCCTTCAAAGTTTTTTTCAGTTAGCTCTAAATCTAATGTATAATTTAGCTCTGGCTCACATGTCACAAGAACTGCAACCAAAAGGCCTGATCTTAAAATGCATTCTGCACACAACTCCCACTGAAATCAATGGGGATGTATTTCACACAACCCTTCATGCTCAGGCTTACAGAGTGCACTGGCAAAGATAGATTAAAGAAAATTGATGGTTTAGAAGCTATTTTGCCTTTGTTTCGAATACAGAGTAATCGTTCTGTTCTACTATAACAATTTATCTGCTGATGGAGAACTTAATCAGACATTGTACCAGGGGACACAATAACTGCCTTCAAGTATTTCAAGGTATAAACAACAACAAAAAGGAGGGAATTGTTTAAGGTAATTCAAAAACGGCATTATTACCTAGAAAGGGACGAAAATACGGGGAAGAAAAATATGAGAGAATTTCTTAATGGTTAAGAACATGAGAATGGCCATACTGGGTCAGACCAAAGGTCCATCTAGCACAGTATGCTGTCTTTTGACAATGGCCAATGCCAGATGCCCCAGAGGGAATGAACAGAAGAGATAATCATCAAGTGATCTGTCCCCTGTCGCCCATTTCCAGCTTCTGGCAAATAGAGGTTATGATACTGAGCCAGAAAGGATTACTCAACTAGCAGGCTAAATGACCCAAATTGTACCTTTAAAGACATATTAGAAAAGTATGTAAATGGTAATTAAGGCCATTTCTTATAAATAGCTAACAGAGCCATGTTAGATAGACTAGAGCTTTGAAATGCAAACCTGTATTGTTAGAGAATTAGAGGTAAATACTAACAGGTATTCATACGTGTTTATTTATATCTTATTAGAGGTTAAAAATGTAACCAGACTGTTCATGTCTGTTACTATATTCTATTAATTCAGAGATCAGAAGGGAATATTAACGTTTAGATGGAACTTGGGTGTAATAATATCATATATGAAAAAATCACGTGAAGTCATTCTTCCGCTCTACTCTGCTCTGGTTAGGCCTCAG
>NW_020664409.1:85093002-85164206 GCF_002925995.2 Terrapene triunguis | reverse complement strand
TGGCCTAATTAAAGGAGCATTCTCAAAATGGGTTTTTAAAATAAATGGTTCTGTAAAAGTTACTTATTGAGCATTTTGTCTATACTAAAAAACATTTTGTTTAAAAATAGTTATTTTAGTTTGTAGTGCAGTCATGCAAACTATTTAATTGCTGAGATATGTACATAATCAATCTACTTAAAAACATTTTACTACTCAGTATTTGATTTTGTATTTTTTAAAAGAATGTACTAAATTGTTCATTGATCGTATAGGTATCTACAGCCACACATAACCCAAAAAACAAGTCATGTTAACACAACCTCTGATGCTTTTATACCAGATATAGCAACAGATCAGCACAGCTGACTGTCACTCATTCCACGTGCACATTTGGGAAGTTATTCTGCCTTAACACTGCTGAGGTTGCTGTCAAGGTTTTGGTTTAGAGAGTAACTCTGATTAATTTGGGGTATGTGTTGCTTTTTGGTATCTGTTGTAAATGGAAATGAAAGCCTTATAAAGTGTTGGAGTGTGTTAGCAACAGTATTGTAGGCAATATGAAGATGGAAAGGAATTCACAAGCCTTTGACTGGAATAGATATTTCCATGCTTTTACGTTTTGAGTGACTAGAGTGTGTCCTGACACTAAATTTAGTTTGTTTGATAAATTCCTGTTTTTTTTACATATAGCTTGGTGTACCTCAGTGAATAGCTCTTCAGGCTATGCTTAGATGGGGGGAATTGACCAGCACAGCTACTCCAGAATAACTATTCCACTATAGCTATTCTGATATAATTTAGCTATTCTGGAATAACTACCTCCCTTGTGTTGTCTGCAGTGTTGTTGTAGATGTGCCAGTCACAGGATATTTAAAAAAAAAAAAAACCTCATTTTTTCACAACACAAATTTCACTTTCCAGACAGTTCTAGTAATCAGGACTCCTGTATACTATCTCTGTCTTTGGGAGAGAAGTGTGGCTTACAGTAATTAAATACAGAACATCCCAAACTGGCTTCTTCATTTTTTAAGGCACTGTGGTGCAATGGATAAGCTGGGGCTTTGTCATGTTAGAAAACTGGGTTCTTGGGCTGCAATGACTTTGCATAAGCTCTTTGAGAGCTTATTTTGGAAGCAGAGGTGTTTGGGAGTTCTTCCATCTCTTGTGGGCTGGAGTACATGACCTGAGTTAATTGCATGGGTATTTAAGCAGAGCTCACAGGTGAGATTTGAATATCTGATCTCCTTTTTAACCCAGAGACTGTTCCGGTAGGCCACAGGGAGATTTAGTAAGTCTCTGTCTCTACATGAGTGATGCTGTTTGCCCTGCAGTACTGTTTACCCTGCCTCACGTATTATCCATCATGGCTAAGTTGTTATAAAATGCTCTATAGACAAACACTATCTACGCATAACTGATATTGAAGGAATCAGCACATGAAGAGCAATGATGTGAACAAAGCACAGGTATCAGAGTGTTTTTATATTTCTTGCTGGAGGGGAACATAGATAAGTGAGACAATTCAAAAATTGCCCAAAGGGGTGATTTTTAAACTCCTACTTTTCTCTCTGTATCAATTCATTTTCCATCAATCCAAAATGAAAAATTCAAACACTGCTCAAACTCTATATTCTGTGCTTCCATCCTTGCCCTTTCAATGAGGTTTTTACTAAATAGAGGTTTAAATCCCCTGTTAAATTGAACTCCATATTGTAAACTTAACTAAGGTGCAGATCCCACTACTGCTATACTGAACAATAATAACCTTCCCCATGTTGTTCTGCTAACATGAAGCAGCACTCCCTGAAGAAATAAGGAAGTTACTCCTCATGCCAATTTAAACCTACCTTTTTCATCTAAGACTAGCAAAAAACTAGGGTGGGTTTTGAAATATCAATTTTTGGCTATAAGTAACTGGAGTGAGACCACAAACTCACTTCAGCAGCCATCTGATCATAAAGGTTTTTAGCTACTCATCGTCTGTTCTAGAGAGTAAAAGTTCCACGTATAATAGACAGGTGAGCTATCTAGCTCGTAAGAGACCCTTTAAAATGCTGGAAACATATATTGGACTATAATTTGTTGTGCCTTCTAGGAATGCAAAAATACATTTACACTTATATAGTGCCATACATTCAAGGCAATATACAAACACTGACAAATTGGTCCTCATAACTCCCATGAGAAAAATGTGCTATAGGTATTATCCCTGCTTTACATATGAGGAAATTGAGGCATAGAGAAATTACATGTGACAATCTGAACATAAGAACACAGCAAGTCATTTGCAGAGCCAGAATTAGAGCTCAAGAGTTCCTTGGCCCTGTGTTCCATCAAATCCTTTGCTACCACACAGCCTCTGTCATGGCCAGAACCAGGAAGTTCAGAGACAAACAAAAGAAGAAGATAATCAAATCATTTCAAAACTCAGTAAGAGCTTCTAGCTTGGTTCAAAGAACAGGAGTACTTGTGGCACCTGAGAGACTAACAAATTTATTTGAGCATAAGCTTTCGTGGGCTACATCCCACTTCTTCGGATGCATAGAATGGAACATATATTGAGGAGAGATAGATATATATATACACACACATACAGAGAGCATGAACAGCTTGGTTCAGTGAGTTTTAAACACCAAAAGAGATGGGGTCATCAGGTAGCCATTGAAGTTCTGGCAGACCCAGACCTGGACATTTGAATACGTAAGGCCTCCCTCCTCTAAAAGCTTTCTGCAGTGTGGGTTTGGCCAGGTGGGAGCTGTGATGATGCAGCAAACCCCAGCCCTGGCCATAGCTGCTGGGGCCCGGGAGCGGTAGGGAGTGCACCCTCAGAGGCTGGCACCCTGTTCTCAGCAGCTGGGTTGGAGCATAGCTAACAAATCAACTGCTAAGACAGGTGACTTACGTCTAACGTTTTTAAATTGCATTTGATTTTCAAGAAGGAAAAAATAGGGGAAGATGGATACTGACCTTGTCATTGGATTTTGATGTGTGATTCTTTTTGCAACTCTGACCCATGTCATGTGAATGAAGTCAAGAAATAAAGGTTAGTCTCATAAAAGCACTCCATCGTGTCATATTATTATTGACACTAAAGACAAAATGTACTCTGAATGGCATCACCTCTTGTTTTGAGACCACAGTTGGCTCCAATGCATTACATATTTAGACTCTTCAGTTACTGCACCAGCCATTTGGAATAGCTGTGTTCCTACACCCCCTACTACGTTATGACAATTTTTCGGACACATTTTTTCTTCTTTCAACTTCTACATTTGTAATATCTTTTGAGGAACATGACATCATTAACTCCTTGACACCAGCAGCTGAGTTGCATCCCAGGGCTGGGAAGGGACTGCTGTGCAACAAGAAAATCCAACTGCAGGCTTCAAAAGCTCGAGGAGCTTAGAATATTGACTTCATTGACTGAAGCCCTTATGTTAGATGAACTGTTCAAAAGATATTTTCCATATGTGAGAGATTCACCCAGAATTCTCCTGGTATCCCACAGAGCACACTATGAAAATCTAAGCATTTAATTCTAGCTTGGTATTGTAAACAGTGAACTGTGCTGATTTATTGTGCAGAATAACACACATGTATATGCATATTTTTACACATTTTCTTTTAATTCTTTATGATAACTCTGGGAATTCTCTCTTCTTCTTCTATCTCTGTTTTAAGTCTGTCACAGTTCTTTTAGTCTTAAAACTTCAAAGTGAACCAGAAATGGAGTTCTGATCAATACCTTTATGTAAAAAACAAAACAAAACAAAACAAAAAACCCAGCAACAAAAAAAAAAAAACAACCACCACAGGTTGAGATTTGCAATGCTGTTGTATTGCCTTTGAATCAGTAACTCTTGCCATATTATAAAAGGTCAGAGCTCAGAGTTCAGTAGACCATTCTTAACAGCAATTTGTGCTCAGATTCAAAGTTAGATGGCAGATGTCACTGTTTGCTTTGTTGGAGAGGAAGTGATGGCAGTGGTGATGGTACTCCCATTAGTCATCCAAGCATGATTTATTTCATGTTCTTTCCAACCAAATCAAGTTTAGATGAATTCCTAAATTTCCTCAGGAACCCAACCTTTTGCCCTTCTTTGGTCACTTCTTCAAGCTCTTCTTCCATCTGAAGGACAGATAAAGGGAAGTGGAATAAAGTTTAGTTAGAGGATTTAATAATCCCTTCCTTTCCTGTCAATTCAAGATTTCCTTGGCGCATAGAGAACACTGGTCTCACTCAACAAGACACAATACTAAACTAATGAAAGCTTCCAGTGATCCACTTGATGTATGTCAGTGACCCATAATAGAACAAGATCTATAATTTATTACTTCTAAAATATTAAACATTAGTTTATTTTTTAAAATGGCACTCTGAAATATACTGTCTGCTTCCTTTAATCAGTATCAGCTATCAATGTGAACCAATATTATGGGGGGAATATCGCTAGTCATTCTTGTCCTAGTTTTAAAATAACTAAGATATGCTAACTTACAAACATATGGACAGCAGCTGGTTGTCATATTAGTTTTGCAATTATTTTCATCCTCTTCAAAAATGCCCATAAAATAAGCCACTGGAACATGTCAAATGTTTATCCAGGAGATTTGTGTGTCATATTCTTAGTAACTTCCTTTCCAACAATTCAGTTTTTCTACAGTCAAAAATTAATATGCTTTGAAAGGGATGCCTTTAGTTATTTGATGGTACATATTCCCTTCGTGTTACAACAGGCACAATAGCAGCCCTCTGGGCAAACATTTTTTTACATATTTTAACAATAATAAGTATCTGTCATTCCCTCCATCAAGGATTTAAATGTAAACTTGAGTAACTTTTTTTTCCTTTTTTTTTTAAAAAGCCCTATTTCTTTTGTAATCAGTAACACTTCTGAGACATCTTCAGCACAATTTAGTATGTAGCCAGACTGATTATTGTTTGCAGCAAGGGATTTATCAATTAATCTAAATTTAAATTCTTTTTATTGTTTGAAAGTCTTAGAAGTTTTGGAGTTCACTTGGAACTAAATTATAATAAGCAGCATCACTGAAAAACAAAAAGAATGTAAGTGAAAAACTGTACTAGAGTGAATCACTGTGACCTAATTAATAGGGCACTAAAGTGGGACGAAGAAGGACCTGTGCTCTATTTCACTGATCTACTGTGTTTACCAAGTCATCATTGTAAAAACTGTGAAAAATAAGTCTTAAGATCCAGCTGGTCCAAGGAAATGGAAGATGTACAGGACACACCTGTAATTGACAGCTTGGCCCAACCTGTAAGAAAATCAAGCTTGTCCACAAAAAGATCACTAACCATCCAAGGAAGATAGACAATCGTTGGTGGGAATTCAATATTCAGAAAAATCAAAAGAATTTTACCTTTAGACTTGTAGTGAGAGTCTTCTCATCTGGTTCCAGGTACTTGTCCTTACAGGACAGGGTGTCAGCCTTTCTATTTCTTGCTCCTGGGAGACAGGTGTCTATGAAGTCAAACCAGGAAAAGAACAGTGACCAGTGGATCTGTCATTAGTTGAGGTCTCTGGCCATTTGAAGATATTCAAGGTTCTTGTGATTTGTGAGCACTTGGACAGAGAACCTGTTACCCTCCAGGAGATGACACCATTCCTCTAATGCTGCCTTGATAACTAAGAGTTCCTTATGAGATATATCATCGTTCTTCTCTGCTGGGGCTAGCTTGCAAGAGTAATAGGCATATAGGTGGAGTGGAGCAAAATTGAATGTATTGGTCTCCACTGTGAATGGTTTTGTGGGATCTGGGTGAATCAAGATGTATGCTGAGGTGAACTTCTCTTTTAGCCAATCAAAGGTGGTTTGGGGTTACAAGGACCAGGTTAATTGGACTCCTTTTTGCAGAAGTGCCAGCAGAAGAGCAACTAGGCTGGAAAATCCCTCAGTGAACCACGGGATCTTACAGTGTTGAGGGAGTCCTTATTTAAGACTAATAAGGGTGACTCCTGATTTGTGAGAAATTTGTGAGAAAAAAAACTCATGAGGAGATACCGCATGGTGTTATTGTAATAATGTTTAAAACACTGTTTAAGAAGAGAAGTAAAGGGGTTGAAGAGGCACCCAGTGGACTAAAGTTAAACCCCCTTCTCTGTTAGAGAAGGAGATTATTGTGTTTGGGACAAGCCCTTGGATGGAAGGTGCAGTGGAACTGGTTGTAATATTTGATACCTTAGAAAACATATTTGAGAAATATGTACAGCTGTACAAGCCTAATGCCAGTAAAAAGCAAACGGACATAGTATGGCTGTTGTGGCAAGCTGTAAAAAAGGCAATTGCACGTAAGGGGGAAGTCTGTGCAGAGTTACAAACGTTACAAGAGAACTTTAAAACTTGCTAGGAACATTTGGAGCGGGAAGTAAGTAAGCACAGATAATGCAAACTCAGAACAAATGGGAAAACAAAATAGGGAATTGGAGAAAAGAATGATGGACTGGGAAAAGATTTGAAGCCGACAAAGATAAATTAGACCATCAAGTGATAGGAATGAAACAGTTAATTTAAGATTTGACTAAGGAAAAGGAAGAGGAGATTGCAAGTGATTCCCACAGTTGGGGTGCCAGAAAACTATAGCAGCATTGAAAAAGAAAATGAAAATACAGGAGCTGCAAATTGTGGCTGTGTGTCAAACAGAGAGAAATTTGGATTCTAATGATATTTGGTATGGAGAGGATCTGCAAGGGGGTCAAGAGAAAAGGGAATTTGACCAATTTCAAGAGGGGTTTCATACTAAGTTGAGGGAAGAAATAAGAAACTGGCCAGGAGAGCCTAAGCCCGAAAAGTCTGTAGCAGTGATAGAACAGAGATCAACCATTACGGATGCAGCGGGGGAGATACAGTCACAGCAGACACAAATAATTCCTGTGAGTCAGACTTACAGTTGATGGTAAAGATATTAGGCCCAGTGAATATGAAAAATTTAGCTACGTGGCTAGTACAGTGGGAAGAGTTAGGAGGAACAGAGAATTTAAATATGAGTGAATCTTATAGGCTAATCAGGGCAGCTACCACTGGAGAGATTAGAGAGGCAGTAGTTCAAGAGAAAAATGCTTTGGACAGGCAGCCAGAAGCACACCAACTGATACCACGATTTATTATGCTGTTAGGGAAAGAGATAGGTCAAAGACCCATGAAGGTGTTATCCAGTGCAGATTACATGAAGCCTGGAGATTCACCCAGAGATTACCTGTTAAGGAGAATAACATTGGGATTATTGGCTGGTGAAATACAACCGGTGACTAATCCCAGGGCGGAGGTCACCAGATATGTCACAGACGATTCTTTGATGGCAGTTGATTTGAATCAGAGGGAATTTTGGAATGATGTGTTTGAAGGATTGGACAGAAATTAATTATCGATGTCTACTAATTTGGTGAACCAAGCAGCCCAGGATGAGGGGTTAACTGTTATGGATGCACGGGAGCACTGGATAGTATGCCAACAAATGATGAAAGGGGGAAGCCAGGTAGAAGGATTGAAACCCAGAGTACCTTTTGTTGAAGCAATAACATATTCAACTGAGAGTGCTTATAGATCAGGATACCGTGAGAGAGGAAGAGGCCATGGTAGAGGACAAAACACCCCACCGCCAGGAGTAGAGGGTGGAATAATCAAAATGAGCCCCAGAAGGGAGTAGATGTGATTTGGAGGTATTCAAAATTGAGGGGAGTAGATATGGATATGTGGAATGGGAAACATACCGATGAATTGATCAAAGAAATGCAAAGGATGGAAGAAGAAATGTTTAAGGAGCAGAAAAAGGTTGCAGCTATGCAAGCTGAAGGTTCAGAGAAACCTTCTCTATAGGGAAGCCCTGATGACAAGTTGCTCCCATTGGAAATGGGTCCTCAGGAGTTGGAGATGGTAACTAGATTAAGATGGGATTCAAATGGGAGGCCTAAGACAACTGTCATTGTGGGACATAATGGACCCAAAGATGCCCTATTGGATAGTGGGGCTGGTGTAAATATTGTAAATAGAAGCTCTGATTTGTCTCGATATGTGTCAGAGATCAGTACAGCAGCCTCCTTTATTGGGGAAGGTGTGACAGGAAAAACGTATCATTCAGTAGAAAGGGCTATACCCAGAGAGAGAGTGGGGGATTTTTGTTGTAAAGAACAAATGCTTCAGATAGATCAGGCGGCTGAGCCAGTAATATTGGGGACTCCTTTTTTTTGAAGAGGAATCGGTTAGTTCTGGTTTAACTAGTGAAGTTCTGTGGCATGTGCCCGGCTGCACAGAACGCGCCTGACAGCAGGGTACAGTCCAAGAATATGTGCTACAGAAGCAGTGGAGGAGATTATACCGGATCAACAGGCTGTGTGGTAAAGGAGTTTCCCGATGTATGGATTAAAAATAAAGCAGAATGTGGTAAAATCAAAGCATGTGTTAAAATCATGGGGGACGAAGTGTCACCACAAAGACAATATAAATATCCTGTGCAAGCAGCGGCAGGAATTGAGAAAATAATTGAATCATTAGAACAACAGGCAGTGATTGAAAAGGGGAATTGGGCATACAATAGCCCAATTTGGCCCATATTAAAAGCCACAGGAGATTAGAGATTGACAGTGGATTTTAAACAAATTAATAAAGCTACCCCCACCCCCCCCACTTTGGCACCAATAGTAGCAGATATACCTCAAGTAATGGCAAGAATACAGAGGGCCCCTAAATGGTTCTCTGCAATAGATTTGGCAAATTGTTTTTTGCCATCCCATTGCATCCCAATTCTTGGGCCCGCTTTGTGTTTACTTTTAAGGGACAACAGTACTTATTCAAAAGAATTCCCCAGGGCCTACACTGCGCTCCAGCTATTATACACCAATATGCAGTGCGAATGCTGGATCAATTATCCAAAGAGGATTGGGAGAATGTCACCTCATATGTAGATGCCATATTAGTGTCAGGGAACACTGAAGAGGAGGTGACTGAGTGGACTATAAAAATGTTGAGACTCATACAGGAAATAGGGTTTCAAGGCTAATAAAGAGAAATCCCAACTAGTGCAGAGGAGAGTGAATTATTCGGGGTTGACCCTAGGGGAACAAGGAATTCAGGTAGATTAACAAAAGGTGAAATCATTAATGAATTTACCAGGGCCAGAGGATTCTCATGCATTCAGGATGATGTTAGAAGGGTTTAACTACTTAAGGAAACACATCTGGAATTTTGCCATTATAATTGGACCCTTGTGGTGTTTATTAAAAAGGAAAATAGAATAGGATTGGGAGCCTGAACAAGAAAAAGCTTTCTGTAATTTAAAACAAGCCTTGTTGCAAACTCCAGCATTGAAATTCCCAGAGATAAACAAGGCATTTGTGATTAAGTTGGCAGCAACCCAACAGAGTCTAGCATCAATACTAATGCAGGAAACTGACAGGAAGTTAATACCGGTAGCATATAAGGTGACCAGATGATAAAGGTGAAATATCAGGATGCGGGGCGGAGGAGAGGGGGAGAGAAAAAAAAGCTGGTGGTGGAGCAAAAAAAAAAAAAAAAGCCGCCGAGGCCCCCGCACCAGCTCACCTCGGGACCCCTTGGAAACCTGAGGCATAGTCTGTGGGCCCCCGGGGACCCCAGGTTGAAAACCACTGCCGAGTTCAGCCAGCCCCTCCAACCGCACTGCAGGTGTCAGGGGAGCCCAGCAAGGGACAGGCATGATGGGGACCACAGCCGAGCAGTGCAAAGAGGAGCAGAAACGGGGTCCTAGCTGTGGAGCTGTGCCCACGGAATTCTCCAGCGGTGGCTGCCGCGGGTGGGAGCCGGGCCCGGGGGAGCCGAGCTGGGCCGGGACGGGGGAGCAGCGGCAGCTCCCTGCAGCCTGGCTAGACCCCCTGCAGCACTAGATGGGGGGCTGGTGCGCCTGCAGGGCAGAGTCTTTTAGTGACGGCCACCGCCAGGCGGCACAGCCCTGCCTCCACCCAACTCTATGGTGTGCGCAACAGCTGAGCGTGCCTGGCCCGGAGCTGCCAAGCCCACGTGCTGCGCTAGATCCCCGGGGCAGCCTGGCTCGCTTCCCGGCCCCCTCCCCGCCCGGGCCGGGCCGGGCCGTTCCGTGAGCCCTGGGTGCGGCGCAGGAGGCCCAGGCCTGCCTCGCCTTCTACCGGGGGCTCGGGCAGAGGGAGCTGCTGCGGGATCTCTGCCAGGCCATGCTTGCCTTCCTGGAGAAGCTGAAGCAGTTTGCAGGGTGAGTGCTGGGCGTCACCCCCTCCCTCCAGCGCTTGTGCCGCCATACAGCTGATCAGCGCAAGCCTGGGAGGGAGGAGGAATGCAGCGTGCTTGGGGAAGAAGCGGGGCCAGGGCAGGGATTTGGGGAGGGATCCAATGGGGCAGTGAGGGGGCGGAGCCTGTGCGCCGGAGCGGAGGACAAAATTGCTTGTTTGTCCAGTGTCCCGACCGAACATCGGTTGGGACACGGGACAAACAAGCAAATAACGGGACAGTCCCAATAAAATCGGGACGTCTGGTCACCCTAGTGGCATATGAGTCTAGAAGATTAACCTTATGGAGCAGCAGTTTGGGATCTGTGAAAGAGAATATTTAGCTGCTGTGTGGGCCATTGAAGCTTTTGCTTTGACTACTGGCACAGCCCATATTATCATACAAACACCTTAATCTCCCCTGAAGTATATTTAATCAGGGAAACTGCAGGGGAAAGGAGTATCAAATACCAGGATGGCCCAATGGACCTTGATGTTAACTAGCAGAGGTGTTACTTATGAGAATAACAAACAAGCAATGATGCTACCATATGCCCTCCTGACGGAAGGAGAAGAGCATGAATGCCCACTTCCGGAAAACGAACCAAAGTTAGTTGAAGAAGCACCCCTGGTAGATGAAGTGTCAAGCTTCGGAGAAAAAGAGGTTTGGATTACAGATGGTAATTCATACATGAGAGCTCTAAGCAATATATGGGCTATGCTGCTGTACAAATTGATGGGGAAACTATTTCTGGTTCTATGAATATGACTTCAGCTCAGGGAGCAGAGGTCAGAGCTCTTAGTGATCTGCTTAAACAGAAAAATAATGTTGCAGACTGTCCTTATGTCTATATGGATTCAGACTTTGTGGTACAAGGACTGTTATACTGGACTGGGATTTGGAAAAACAATAATTGGGAAACAGCTGAGGGGAAAAATTTGGTCCAAAAGGAGGATTGGAAATCTATCTATGATTGGTTGAAAAAACACCCAGAAAAATTAGAGTAAGACATATTAAATGTCATCAAAAATGAGAAGGGAATGAAAAATATTGGAATGATAAAGTGGATGCTTTAGCTAAATTGGTAGCAAAGGAACCTTTGGGAGTTATGATAGTTACTAGAGCTCAAGCCATAAAACAGGAGGTTAAACCTGAGGAAAGATGGGGAAACTGGAATATACAAGGGGGCTATGCAGTGAATAAGAAAACAGGAGAGGTAAAGTGGATACCTGACAAACTTCAAAGAGAAGAGATTATTAACCTGTGTCACTCTATGGCCCACCAAGGAATAGAGAATACTCTCTTTAAGGTAAACCAAATTGAAATATAGTGTAAGGTGCAAAAGGACGTAGAAAACATTGTTAAAAACTGCATAAGGTGTGCAGCAGATGGGAATAGAGCACCGAATTTGGGACCTTTGTTACACCAACGAATTCAGTGATAGTAAATTTCTTTTCTGGATGGGTGGAGGCAATTCCCACCAGTAATCATACTGCAGTGACCACTGCCAAAAAGTTGTGGGAAGTAGAGTTTAGTAGATATGGAACTCCAAATGTAATTGATTCAGATAATGGGCCACATTTTGTAGGAGGAGTAATTAAAAGTTTTTTAAAAGCTTTTGGAATAAAGCAACAACTACATATCCCCTATCATCCTCAATTGTCAGGGACGGTAGACAGGATGAATCAAACTATTAAACAAGCTCTATGCAAAGTAGTGCAAGAAACTGGCAAAGATTGGGACGATAAATTGCCAATGGTGTTGGTGGCCATCCGAAATAATAATCGATTGGGGACTGGCTATCAGCCTTATCAACTTCTCTTTGGGAGACCTATGACATAGTGGAGCCCTTTATTGTATGCAGAAGGAGAAGAAAAAGAAGAGGAGGTATCAGTTACCCGATGGGTAAGGGAGTTACCGATAGAATTTAAGAGAATGGAATTTAAATTGACTGATGCCATTGAAAAAGCAAGAGACTATGTGGATTCTTGTGTGGCTCAGGACAGTAAATTATGGAAAATCGGAGATAGAGTAATGTATTTGAAATTAATATCGAAAAATCATGTCCTGGAGTCTAGATGGGTTGGACCATTTTCCATCATGAATAAAATTTCACCTATTACAGTGCAGATTAACAGCATACATTTTTAACAAAGAATAAATTACCCATTGGAACAATTTACTAAGGGTTGTGGTGGATTCTTCATAACCGGCAGTTTTTAAGATTGGACGTTTTTCTAAAAAAAGATATGCTCTTGGAATTATTTGGATAAACTCTGTGGCCTGTGTTATACAGGAGGTCAGACTAGATGATCACAATGGTCCCTTCTGGCCTTAGAATCTATGAATACATGAAAATCTGATGGAAAGAGACAGTCATAGCAAAGTGTAAGACTTTACTAAGATGTGTTTTAAGTTAGAGTAGACAGCTACAAGAGATAGCTACATATAATCATTACCTGTCCAAACAGTTTTGTTGCCCAGCTACTAACTCCATTCAGAGAGTGAAGCAAAAATTTGAAACAGAGAACAATAAATATATCATCATTAGGACTAAAGTATAGCTCTCAGTACCCAACAGAATAAAAGGAGGAGGGCTGGGAAGAATGAAGGATGGCAAAGGGCAGTGTCATAGTCCTACCTAAACCCATCTTCTTCTGGGGGCATAGAGCACTGCAAGCAGTATCATCCACACTTGCTTGCTTGCACTCCCCAGCACTATGCAGCCAAATTATCTGCCTTGATGGGGATGGGATCCTCTGAGGTCTCCCCACTCCCATGGTGAACGACACAGGATCAGACTCAAAAGAGGGCAGAACAGGGACTATGTTTTCTAAACAGTAGGACAAATCCTCAGCTTGTATAAATCAGCTTATCTTCATTGACTTCAGCAGGGCCATGCTGATTTTACACTCTGAGGCCCTGGCTCAGAATGTGATAATGGAAGGTGTAATACATGTTATCGTAGATGTATTGTCTCCTTGCCATGTGCTACTGTTTCTCCCACTGTTATCATTGTACAGTGACTCATTTCAACTGGTGATGGACAAATCTCAGTAAGATTCCCAAACCCACTGATGTCAATTTCAAAGCTCTCATTGACTTCAGCGTTGCAGTCCCAGGGCATTGTTTGGAGATTTGATATGGAGTTTTAGTATTCTCCTTTCCACACCTAAACTGGCCCTTGCTGAGTAGACCTTTAACTATAACCCCATCTCTTTGACTTCCACAGTGTTTCCTACCTCCTCCTCCCCCCCACCACCACTCTTCTTCCTTTGCTGATATTCTCACATAAGTACACTAGCCAGGTATATTGTTTTGTCTGCTGGATTCTGGATTGTTGGTCTAACTATTTCATATGTGCTCGGGGGCCTCCCTAAATTGGAGTTGCCCTAGAGTGCTTTGTTCCCAGAGACTAGGAAACATGGCCAGACCTGCCTAGAGCCTGAAGAGAGATACACTAAAATATGGAAAGGGTGGAACAGCATATGGGAAGGAAAGTGAGGGATACTTTAATGGTGAGACTACAAGACTGAATGTTGAGAAAACTAGATTTTACATGCACTTCTCTCACAGACTTGCTGCATGACCTTGGGTAAATCATTATACTACATGTATGAGTCTCCATTTCCCCATCTGCTTAATGGGAGTAATACTGTAGTGAAAGATGCATAGCATCAGATTTCCAACCTTTCCCTCTTCTCCAGGAAAGGAGCTTGCTTTTTGGGGTTGCATCATTTATAACTGAAGAGAAACAGAGACTTCAGTAAGATAATATAAGCAGCATCGAGGAAAAATTTGAAGCCCACACTGCAAAAGCATCATCAGAAATGGGGCGACTCATCAAGAATGTCTTTTACAAACCGAACACCCTGATAAGTAGGGAAACGAAGCTGAGGATATATAACGGTTTGGTGGTCAGTATTCTGACCTATGGTACTGAAACATGGCCCCTCACTGTCAAGATTTAAAAGACGTTGGACACCATTCAGATGACGTATCTCAGAATGATCAAAAACATTACGCTGTATGAATTTAAGTTGAATATTCTAACAAAACAGCTTGCACTCTCTCAAGCAGTCACCCAATACACTCTAAGGTGGTAAGGTCATCTATGCCAAATGCCTAACAACTTACCTTGGAGAATCATCTTTGACTTTGACCTAAAGAAAGCAGGAAGACCTAAAACATGATGACTGGATGGTGTCAACAGACACTCGAACCTCACAGCCATTCCACCCCATAATGCAACAGATTTGGCTCGACAGAACATCCTGGAGGGGCATAACATGTTCAGTGACCCCTACGCTGTCCAGTCGACAACATGAGAACTAAACATATTGTAACATCAGATATCATTTATATTAATATAAGCATCTCATAGTCTATAAAAAACTTTGTTATTTGATCTGTAATATCCAGGGTTTGGCCCACTGTACGCCATTAGATTACAAATTTTGGTTCATATATTTAATGAGATAAAGAGAACAAACAGAGTCTGATTAAAAACCTAACACAACTGGCTAATAAAGCACAGTGGATTCTCAGGTGCTCCTTGAAGGAATGCTAATGAGATTAATTGTTAGCAGGCACTTAATCCTCGAGGGGCTGGCGATACAAACTAGCAGAGAATAAGTTAGATAGAAGAGGGGTGAACATATTTTTTTAGTCAGCAATAAACTTTGGTTTAGGCTGTTTATTTGAGAATTCACCTACAACAAGCTCTTGCCATTTTTGCCATCACATTTCTGTAGGTGGTTGTACTCTGACTTGGAGGCATGGAATATATGGCATAACCTCTCACCCTCCAACTACACTGTCCTGCTGAAAATTTCTGTCATGACATGACCAAAGCAGCTTAGTGAATTGCTTCAGTCTGTCTTATCAGAAAATAAAATGAAATGCTCTGAATTATGAGAAGTATTTCTGTGCCAGGAAACAAGGTTACTATGACAGACTTTTGGGTCAATGATTGGTCATCAAAGGGCTGTACACAGGATAATTTAATTTATAAGAGACAAGATCTTCTATTAAAAAAATCCACAAACCTTTTCAGTAGCTTTTCCTCCCTGTCAGTTGTGACCAAGCCTGTCAACATTTTTGCTCAGTTGCTGCAATGTAATAGATCACACCTCAGCTGCAGTCAGTTCTCTCTCCCATATGTATTTCATAATCCTTAATTCATATACTGAATCTAGTTACAAAAGATGATGTCACTCTAGTAAAAGCTTAGTGGATTTTATCTTTCCCCGTTGTGTCTTATCTACTTTCAAATAAAGCTCTATGAAAACTGATTTTTTTCAGATCAGTGGCTGAACCAAAAAATAAAAGATAATATTTTGTTTTCAGTCATTAAAAATGTTTAATTTTTGAGGTTTTACTTTTTTCTTTTCTTATTTTTCCATAAAGTTGAAGTAAATTTTGAAACAAAATGTCATTTCAAATTGAAAAATTTAAACATTTTATTTCAAAAATTTTGAAACAAAATGATTTTTTATTTTGACTGAAACAGTTTGGCAAATTAAATCCAATTTCAGGTAATGTTTTGGTCAACTGAATTTGCATTTTTCGCCAAAAATGTTTTATGAGAAAAAGTTCCCCCAGCTCTACTTATGAGGTCTGAGAGTTCAAACTTATAGGTGATGTCTACACTAGCACTCTTGCCAGTAAAACTTTTGTCAGTGAGGAGTATGAAAAAACACCCCGACCGACATAAGTTTCACCGACAAAAGTGTTCGATGTGGTTTAATTATGCTGACAGGAGAGCTCTCTCCTATCAGCATAAAGTGGCTAAACCGGAGACCTTACAGTTACACAGCTGCAGCGGTACAGCTGTGCCACTATAAAGTCTGTAGTGTAGACATAGCCGTACATTGTGATCCTTTGAAATTCCAGTCAGTATTCTTAAGTGTACCATAAAAGGGTTAATTGTTTATTAATTGTACCTCCAAACAACCCTTCCCGCCTCGCTAAATCCAATTCCATTGCTAGTGAACTGCAAATTAAGGTAACATTTTAAAAAACTCTTATCAATTCAGTTTAGAAATCACAATTCCTGAACTGACATAGCTGGCCAGTTATTTAAATCTTTTAAGTTCATGACTCAGTATTCTGTTAATACTCCCCAGAATGATTTTAGCCTTTTTGGCAACTGCATCACATTGTTGACTCATATTCAATTTGTGATCCACTATAACCACCAGGTCCTTTTCTGCAATACTACTGCCTAGCTAGTTATTCCCGATTTTGTTGTTGTGCATTTGATTTCTCCTTCCTAAGTGTAGTACTTTTAATGTCTTTATTTAAGATTAAATTTCCAAATTCTCAAGGTCATTTTGACTTCTAATCCTGTCCTTCAAAGTACTTGCCACCTCTCCCAACTTGGTGTCATCCACAAATTTTATAAGTGTACTCTCCTCTCCAGTAGCTAAGTCATTAATGAAAATATTGCATAGCATCACACCCAGGACAGACCCTTGTAGAACCCCACTAGATATAACCTCCCAGTTTGAGAGCAATCCATTGATAACTATTCTTTGAGTGTGATTTTTCAACTAGTTGTGCATCGATTTTATGGTAATTTCATCTAAACCACATTTCCCTAATTTGACTGTTTGAATGTCATGTGGAACTGTGTCAAAACCTTTACAAAAATCACAATAAATGGTGTCTACAGCCACCTTCCCATTAAATAATGAACCTATACTTTTCTGCACCTTGCTTGCTATATTTCTTTCATATCAGGATAATCTGCAGTTACGTCTTTAATATTGTCTCTGAGAAATTGCCAACTCTCCTGAAATACTTTTTTATTTAGATTTTTTTTTCTCATCGGACCTCACCTACCTGTTCCCTGAGTCTGTTAAAGTGTATTTTTTTAAGTCCACTGTCCTTATTATGCTGCTCTCACTCCTTCCTTTCTTTAGAATCATTAAATCTATCATTTCACGATCACATTCTCCCATGTTGCCTTCCACCTTTAGATTAACAAGCAATTCCTTCCTGTTTGTCACAATCAACTCTAAAATGGGAGCCTCCCTAGTTACTTCCTCCACCTTCTGAAACAAGAAGTTGTCCCCAATACATTCTAAACATTTACTGGACATGTTGTGTTTTGCCATATCACCTTTGCAACAGACGGTAGCTAATATACCCCATTATTATCAAATCTTATGTTTTGTTCTAGAAGTGCCTCATCTACCTCCTCCTCTTGATTTGGTAGTCTATAATAGATCCCTTCCATAATGTCACCCCTGTTTTTTTCGTTTTTATCATCACCCACAGACCTTCATCCGGTCTGCTTCTCATCTCCGTCTTTGCCTTAGAACAAGTGTATATATTCAGGCTGTCAATTAATTGCAGTTAACTCATGCGATTAACTCAAAAAAATTAATCACAATCTAAAAAATTGATCATGATAAATCACAGTTTTAATTGCACTGTTAAACAATAGAATACCAATTGAAATTTATTAAATGTTTTGAATGTTTTCCTACATTTTCATATATATTGTATTCTGTGTTGTAATTGAAATCAAAGTGTATATTATTTTTTATTATAAATATTTCCATTGTAAAAATGATAAACAAAAGAAATTGTATTTTTCAATTAACTTCATACAAGTACTGTAGTGCAGTCTCTTTGTTGTGAAAGTGCAACTTACAAATGTAGATCTTTTTTGTTACATAATTACACTCAAAAACAAAACTTCAGAGCCTACAAGTCCACTCAGTCCCACTTCTTGTTCAGCCAATCGCTAAAACAAACAAGTTTGTTTACATTTACAGGAGATAATGCTGCCCTCTTCTTATTTACAAGAATAATATACAAGAATAATTGTACAAATGACCAAATAATCCAAATACTTCACAGGAACACAAAAAGTAGGACTACAGTAAGAAGCCTAGCAATGTTTTCACTGTAAACCCTCTTTTAAAGGGGTGTATTGCTTGCCCATAAAGATCTACTCCCAACGGAAATTATATATATTATTTAAAACTCACTTGTATACTAAATCAGCAATAAAATTGGTAACCCTTTAAAGTACTGGTATAGTTATTATTATTAATTTCTTTACAATGCATTATAATATCATCAGTCATAAATAACTCCTATGGACCCCAATCCTGCAAAGATTTACATAGAAGTTTACTTTAAGGACATAGTAGTTCCATTGAACCCAGGGGGACAACTTATGCTTACTGTTAAGCACAGTCTTAAGTCTTTCCAGGATCTGGACCTTGAATTTCTATTTTAATTCAGCATCTACTAACTAAGCTGTCTTTTTAAACTTTGCCAAATTTACTGTGCATTTATTTAAGAAATGAGAGTGCAGATTATATAGATTTTACTGATGTTGGAAGCCTGTGCTCTAAAAAAAATATACCTTTAATTAAATTTGAAATTAGTGAATTATTGGTACATGCAAAAAGAACAGGAGTACTTGTGGCACCTTAGAGACTAACAAATTTATTTGAGCATAAGCTTTCATGGGCTACATCCCACTTCTTTGGATGCATAGAATGGAACATATATTGAGGAGATATATATACACACACATACAGAGAGCATGAACAGGTGGGAGTTGTCTTACCAACTCTGAGAGGCCAATTAAGTAAGAGAAAAAAAACCTTTTGAAGTGATAATCAAGATAGCCCAATACAGACAGGTTGATAAGAAGTGTGAGAGTACTTACATGGGGAGATAGATTCAATGTTTGTAATGGCTCAGCCATTCCCAGTCTTTATTCAAACCTAAATTGATTGTGTCTAATTTGCATATCAATTCAAGTTCAGCAGTTTCTCGCTGGAGTCTGTTTTTGAAGCTTTTCTGTTGTAAAATAGCCACCCGCAGGTCTGTCATTGAATGACCAAACAGGTTAAAGTGTTCTCCCACTGGTTTTTGAGTATTATGATTCCTGATGTCAGATTTGTGTCCATTAATTCTTTTGTGTAGAGACTGTCCGGTTTGGCCAATGTACATGGTAGAGGGGCATTGCTGGCACATGATGGCATATATCACATTGGTAGATGTGCAGGTGAATGAGCCCCTGATGGTATGGCTGATGTGATTAGGTCCTTGAATAGATATGTGGACAGAGTTGGCATCGGGCTTTGTTACAAGGATAGGTTCCTGGGTCAGTGTTTTTGTTCAGTGATGTGTGGTTGCTGGTGAGTATTTGCTTCAGGTTGGGGGGTTGTCTGTAAGCGAGGATAGGTCTGTCTCCCAAGATCTGTGAGAGTGAGGGATCATCTTTCAAAAACAGACTCCAATGAGAAACTGCTGAACTCGAATTGATATGCAAATTAGACACAGTCAATTTAAAGTTACTTAATTGGCTTCTCAGAGTTGGTAAGACAACTCCCACCTGTTCATGCTCTCTGTATGTGTGTGTATATATATCTCCTCAATATATGTTCCATTCTATGCATCCAAAGAAGTGGGATGCCCATGAAAGCTTATGCTCAAATAAATTTGTTAGTCTCTAAGGTGTCACAAGTACTCCTGTTCTTTTTGCGGATACAGACTAACATGGCTGCTACTCTGAAACCTATTGGTACATGATAATTCCCTTGGTCCCACCAAGACATGTGCATGCATTAAGTGAATAAGTGCATAATCATATATCCATAATTCATATCCTATGTCAATCCTGCCCTTCCTGTTGTTTATTTCCTCACTTGTCTGTCAGTGTACTATTTACAGACATATGGTTCCTGGCTCTGCTTCAGGTGCATAGTGTAGGTAGGGTATAAACACCCCGTTCCCATTATGATACCACAAAAGGTCACATTTTGGGGACTACATGGACTGCCCCCTCCATTTTCCCCTAAGAGTGCATGGTGTCCCAACAGAGGATAGGATATAGAGGGAAGGAGTAGGTGAGGCTCTTTCTCTACTATTCACAATCAACAAAGCTGGACCTCTGTGCATGGTAAAAATGCATGTAAGATTATTAGTGCGCACACACGCACATACAAACATTTTTAGTGACTACTAAGGTTGCATTTCAACCTACTCCATCCACACAATCTTTGAAAGTATTGAAACAAGAAGTTAAGGGGAAAGTCTCCAGGATTCCTTGTCACCTTCCCTTTGCCTTCAATGTTTTTGACAACACACTCCAACACAGCATTCACTTTCATTTCCAACACACACTGAAAAGAATCCATATGCCACCTTATTCCCGTTTATTGTGTTGCATAAAACCTTTATGGTGACTTCATGGTATCAATAGATTAACACATCTGACTGTAACATAGTCCATTCATTTGAAAAGATATTCTGCTTTTATATTGATGAGGTCACCATTAAGGTTTAGCAAGAGAGACTGAGAGGCCAAACCCTTTGGAGATCTGACTGAGTTCAATTCATGCCACCTTCTGGGCAGATGTCTCTCTAACTATAGGCAAGCTGGGCAGCTGCCTAGAGCAGCAGATTTGGTCCAAACATCGCCCGGTGGCCAGGACAAATTAGTGTAGCCTGTGGGGAACTACACTGAAGTGTTGCCTGGGGCAGCAGATTCTCTTGAGTGTCCTCTACATTGCAACACTCATCCCTTCATACAGGCATTGTCCTATGGGATTTGCAGGATGATTGTATGTATACCTCTTGAAGTCTAACCTTTCATATAAATGGTTCTGAAGGAGTAAGTGAATGGTAAAGAGCTGTGTTCTCTTTGAGAAAATGCCACATATTTGAATAACGAATCTATGGAATTCCCATAAATTACATGGGTGGGCCCTTTAGAAAAGTGTCATAGCAATACTGGTTATTATGTATCTGGATATTTTTTTCTCTGATTCTGACAATTAGATTTTAATTTAGATTAATTCCTTTTGGCAGGGACTACATCTTTCCCTATGTTTTGTACAGCACTGTAACAGGCTCTTGTCTTCATCCCTTAGACCACTCCAAACAGGCTGGACCCATCCAAGTTTATATACACCAGTGTATTATTTATTGAGTCCCCTCCACCAGTCCACTGGTACAGCCTTGTGCAGCAACATACAATTGGAAGTAAACTCCCCCTTAGGCCACTGTCCAGGGAGGAAGAGCGAAAGATCTCCTCATCTTGAGATCCCGTTTCCCCAGATCCCCTGCCAGCCTTCTCTATTGTACTTCTTTCCCGTCCTTTAATGGTTCCTGACTGATGGGTTGATTGCTCTGATTAGCTCATCAACCCCCTAACTGGGCTACTGAGCACCCATCTCCCAATGATGTCCAGTGGGAGAGGGTGAGAAGAAGGGACCTGGGAGGGATAACTTGTACCTTAGTGATCAGAGTGTTGGTCGGTTCTAGGCTCCTAGCACTGTGTCACAAGCACTGAGCATAGTTTTCAGTGCTTAACAGGCATTTTTCTCTTATAGTTGATTGCAAAGTCTATGGTGTGTGTGTGTGTGTGTGTGTGTGGTTGGGGAGGGGAGGATGGAATGAGGGCAGTAGGTCAAAAGAAATGGTTCACTATTAAAATAAATGGTCACATAAAATCATGAGTATACTAGCAGCTCAGGAACCATCCAGAAGAACAATGATAGAAAATACAGATATAATTACCATAATAAAATGTATATATAATATAATTGTGTCAGTCCTCATCAAACTCCCACTTTTGCACACTCACCAGGCTGCTGTGTTTGGGCCCTCATTCTGGGTCCATGTGCTTTTAAGTTTCCCTTGATTACTGGGTAGGGTTCAGACACTGTCTCTAGATTTGCTGGAACACTTCTTGGGCCAGGGACTCTTGTCTGATACTTTTCCTCAGAAGTTGTCCTAGTTCCCCCAGATCCAATGCTGACTCCTCCCCACACCTGCCCTGACTCTCCCAGAGCTCCATCTTATTGGTCCTCTGGTTTACAGGTAACAGTTGAAGCAAATAGACACAGACTTTGCACAAGGATTTCTAAACTAATTACTCTTTTCTTTAGACAGCATGGGTGAAACAATAAACATGTGCCATTCCATGCCTCAGTTTGCTCACCAATATTGAAAATTCCTTGGTATTTGAGTCAATGTCCTATTAGACTTCCAGGTTCCCTCCACTAGGCTGAACTTCTTCAGCTCATGGCTTCTCCTCTGAATCATAGGTCAGCTTCCTTCAACTTTTGCAAGTCCTGCAGTCAATAGGTCCCCTCACTCAGGAAACCTGCCCATTTGTTTCTCTCCCTTACTCTCTCTCTCTCTGTCATTTACAAAAAGAATACGGAGTTGACAGTCTCAAACAAGCACAGAGTTTGGTTCAAACTATTAACTCCTCCCCCTCTGTGTTTTTAAAGTGCTTGTACAGAACCTACAGATCAGTCTTATTATTACCCTGTTTGGAGATTTTCCAGTCTCCTGTTCCTCCTTCTTGCAGACCAGCTGGATCGAACAGGTTCCCTTATGCTTCAGCAACCGTATTATCCTAAGGTCCTGCCATCTGAATGGGAGGTTTTCAGGTTAATGGCTCTGCACTGTCCCCACTCTGGGAGAGAGACAGCATCGTCCCTGATAGCAGATATCTAATTCCACATACACTGAGGCATTCAATGACATAGCAATTTCATAAAATCAACCAGAATTCATAAAAAGCAACAGAGGGTCCAGTGGCACCTTTAAGACTAACAGAAGTATTGGGAGCATAAGCTTTCGTGGGTAAGAACCTCACTTCTTCAGATGCAAGGCTACCCCTCTGATACCAGAATTCATAAGTTGTACATAGACAGATGCCCCAAATCATCACAATAATTTACTACAACTAATATATTTTATAAATCTACAGATTTATTTACTACTTGCAGATTTAGCTATATTTTCAGCATATAACTTTTAATTTTCTTTTTTTGAAAAAAAATTCTAAGTAATAATTCTTAGGTTGTCCTTCATATTATTTAACATTGTGCTTAAATTTATTCCTATACATTTGTGAAATAATATCCTGGGAAGAAAAAAAGATGAATTATCCAGCTGCCTCATTTGTATATTGGGGGACATATCTACCAGTAACGTGACTGCATTTTCAAAAGGAGAGATTAAACCAACAAAAACGATGGTTAATTTAACTAAGAAACTAATCCTCAGGCACTGGGAAAGATTGCTTTTCTTTGACATTAAAGATATGGTTCACAGCTCCATCAATGCTGCTGCATATAAAAGAATTCTATTCAGGATACATTTCCAACAAAGCCATTGGAAGAAAAATTCTGTTCTTGTTTTTGTTGTTATTTTTAACATAATAGTGATTTAAATTGAACTTATTTTATTTTATTTTTTCAAACATAGTTATAGAAGTTACCTGGGGCAGAGGCACTTTGTATAAAACAGTCACTTATAAATATGTTCTAATTCCCAAAATAACTAAACCCCAAAACAAACAAGCCAGTGTTCTCCTTTTGCATCATATAAACTCCTTTCAGGTGCTCTTTACGTCCTTTTTGGTCCTACCGGTAAGGAAACATAGAACAGGATTTCAGTTCAGCCGCCTCCTCTCTGCTTGCCTGCCTCATGGTCCCAACTTCAGTCAGTGCTGAAACTTCCTTCTGGGAAGGAGGAGGGTACTTTCTGGCAGGAACCAGGAAGTTCTCCCAACAGGCGGCAGTTTGCAGTCCACAACATTTACTTCCACTCCTGCTGAAGCACACTGGACCTTGGGCTAGTCATGGGCCCTACAGATGCCTATCACAACATGTGGTGTACCTCATCCAGAGCACTAACCACCCCAGTAGCAACTATGTGGGTCAAACCAGACAATCACTATGCTCTCGAATGAACTCACACAGGAAAATGATAAAAGACAAAAACATGCTATCACCTATGGGTGAACACTTTTCACAAAGCGATCACTCTATATCTGACCTATCAGTGCTCATCCTCAAAGGAAACCTGCACAACGCTTTCAAAAGATGAGCCTGGGAGCTTAAATTCATAACTTTGCTAAAAATCATGGACTGAATAGGGGTACTGGATTTATGGCTAATTACAACAATCTATAACCCACTACCAATCTCCCCCCCTTAGTTTCTCCACCCCAACTCTTCCTTTCCACCCTATGGCTGGAGGGGTGTCAACAGGCCACTTCACCTTGAATGCTCCCTTGAAATATGTGTTGACTACTTATGCTAAACAGTCTGTTCCATCTTGTATTTAGCTGTGACACTCTAAGTTTCCCAGACCTGAAGAATGCTGTGTAGCTTGAAAGCTTGTCTCTCTTACCAGCAGAAATTGGTCCAATACCACACCTTCCTTGTCTCCCTAATATGCTTAACCAAAACATTTATGTTTTGAAAGAAAAAGTTTGCCTGTTTATTTAAGAGAGAGATTCCTCACCAACATCATATTCCCTCACCTTCCCTGCTCACCACATGCTTTGACGTACAGGAGGCCAGCAACCTCCCTTTGATTTTCCACATGGGAATCGTGACCTATAATGCATTACAGTAATGCAACACATTGAAGTTCAGGAGTGGGGACTTGTCCTAGGGCTTGGATTGAGGGATCTGAGGAACTCTTGCTTAGAGGGTTGACAGAGCATAGAGCTCAGGTGATATTGTACAAGTAATATTACTTGAGTATAAATGTAGCCTATTTGGAGTAGGAGGAAAAGGATGTTTGTGCTAGAAAGTTAATTAAAATGGCAGTGCTCTATAACCTCCTCTGCTTCTCTAAATTTGAAATGTTACTTAAGGAGCAAGAGAGATCTGTTAAGGGGAGATCTTACTGCAACAGGGGAGGGATTAGAAGGGATATTTACTGTGATCTGGGGATGGGAGACTTCCTGTGAAGGGGAAACTCTAAGGGTATGTCTACACTACAGGATTAATCCGAATTTAGATCATTCGAATTTGGGAAACAGGTTGTATAAATTCGATTGTGCGCGGCCACACTAAGCACCTTAATTCGGTTTTAAACCACATTAATTCGGTGGTGTGCGGCCACACTACCCCATTAACTTAAACACAGTAATTCGGTGGTGTGCGTCCACACTAACCCTAATTCGAATTAACAAAATCGATTTAGGCTCTACTCCGTTCGTCGAGGTGGAGTACAGAAATCGATTTAAAGGGCCCTTTAATTCGAATTAACTGGCTCTGTAGTGTGGACGGGTGAAGGGTTAATTCGGATTAAGGCAGCTAAATCCGAATTAAAGTCCTAGTGTAGACCAGGCCTAAGAGAATTCTTGTTGCACAAGTTGAGCAGGATCAGGGAAATGTTTTCACAGGGAAAGAGAAGAGGAAAAGGGTTGCAGTATAGTGGGGTGAGTGTGGATCTGGGAGTGAGTGTGGCGTTTGTGACTAATTCGGGAATCTGTCAGTACAATTTATGAATTCTGTGTGAGATTATGAACTTTTTGTATGTATCTTTACCAAGCTGAAACTCCACTTTGAATGTTCAGTCTTTTGCCTTCTCTATTGTCTGTTTGCCTCTGAAATTCTAAAGGCTGGTGGCAAAAGAGCGTTATTGACATAAAATGCTCAAACACTGAAATGTAATTTCTTTAAACAACAATATAGCTCACGCCCATGAGAACTGGTTTGTCAAAGGAGATGTCACCTTGGCAACAAACAAACAAAAATCACCTGGCAGGGGTTTCTGGTCAGCTGGAGAAGCCGGCTAGGAATTCTCCCGATAGAGGAGACTGGAAGGTCGTTAAAAGGAAGAGCCGATGGGTTTTTTGTCTTTGGTCATTTTCAGCAGCTTAAGCTTGTTGACCTATGAACCAGGCTTTTATAAGCCCTGGCTGGGATGATTTAGTTGGGGTTGATCCTGCTTTGAACAGGGGGCTAGACTCGATGACCTCCTGAGGTCTCTTCCAACCCTAATTTTCTGATTCTATGATCGACCTAACAGCTCACTCTTGAACCATTGCTCTATGGCAGTTGTGAGAAACCTGTGGCCTGCGAGCTGCACCCGGCCCATCAGGGTCATCCGCTGGTGGGTCGCGAGACAGTGTTTACATTGACCGTCTGCAGGCCAATGGGAGTTGCGGGAAGCAGCGGCCAACATGTCCCTGCTGCCTGTGCTGCTTCCCACAGCACTACTGCTCTATGCTCATATTAAGAAGGGAAAAAAGCAAGCTTGCTAAACTTGTTAAGGAAGATATAGTGATTTTTAACACAGTACTCCACTCTTTTGACTGAGCAAGCAACATCTTAACTTCAATAGACAAGAATATATATATACATACACCAACAACAAATAATGAGTAAGCAGCAGATGCTAATCATGCAATTAGGAAATGAATATACTATGACAGAAAATCTGGAAATATACTGGAAAGCAAGATATATATCTGAGTCAGAAAAAGGGAATCACTGGGAATGCAAACTACAGATACCCTAAGAAACTAGGGGTGTAACTGTGGGAAGCTGTAAATGAGCAATTAGAACCAGATAGCACTGAAATCACTCTGTCATGTTTTTCATCAGCTGCAAGCTCCATTTCCACAGACAGGGTAACTGTGTGTGCAGTGTATGTACTAACAATTAATTAATTAATTGAAGTTTTATGAGGCAGGGGAAGTTCTGCCTGAATGAGCTCCAAGACCCACAGGAGAAGGAGAAGCTAGTAAAGAGCCTTGTGGTTAGGATGTTTGCTTTCTAAATGTACTCTCTTGTGATTTATATGATTAAGCATAAAAGAGCAGTGATGTTCGAATCTGTGCAAAGTGTCTGTGTCAAAGTGTTATATGCTTCGCAATTGCCATGTGCCTCCTGAGAGTTACGTGGTAAACCAGAAGGCTCACAACTTGAGGTGGATCAGCACTGAGCCCATAGGCTAGGCAGTTGCACAGCAGATTCCAGCTCACAGAGTGTTAGACACAGCATCTGCACCTCACGTATGCCTAAGGACCCTCAAGACTGGGGCAGTGTCTGAGCTCTGTTCAGGCTCTGGAGGGTTGAAGTACGAAGGGACCTAGAGGCTTGGATTCCCTTTGCAGCCATCAGGGAGCACCTAGCCAGATCTGTGACAGAGATAAATGAGGGTGAAGGATGGTGACTGAAGTGAGGGATAATGCAGTTGAGGAGTGTAGTGGTAAAGGTGTGTAGGCTGTACAAGGAAAAAAGATGTAACTGTAAGGAGACAAGCGAGACAAGTGGAATTTTGCTTTCCTCTTTGTCTTTCTCTCCATGTATGAAGACCAAATGGAGATTTGCATCATCTTTATCAATACCTTTTTAGCCGAGAGAGAGAGAGAGAGAGAGAGAATAATAATGAAGAGACACAGCTGCTTAACTCCTCCCCCCTTTTTCTTTGCCTATGCTCAGATGAAGTGTTCTGGCAATAAAGAATTATGTAAAAATATTTCAAGAATAACAGTTCTTGAGTTGACAAATATTTTTTTGCTTTAAATACCTTTATAAAGATAAAATTATTTATTATTTATAATGTTTTATAAAAATTGGAATAAATATATAGCAGGACAAAAATTAACAATATATATCTATATATGTATATTACCCTTTAACAGCCCTGCTATGACTAGGGTGTAACTATGATGGTCTGATATATTGCTGGATACAAGCTGCTTTCACTACACTGACTGCAAAGCTATGATCAGCATTGTATTCATTATTTTGACTCTTTAATGTCATGTTCTAACAGAATACATTTTTTGTAGTGAAAAGAAGGCACATTACAAGTGTTCTAGATATACGACAATGACAGTAAGCATGCTTTTCATGGTTGAAAAAGACATTGTGGAGATAAACTACTGTTAGGTGGATAAACACAACAACAACAACAAAAACTATTCACAGATATGTATTGTATTTAAAACTACAAATTCTCCTTGACAGTATTCACAACCAGTGTTATTGTTCATGCCAGAAAAATCTAAGCAGCCATCTTAAAATTGATTGGATTTCCTTCCTCTTGTTTATAAAATATTTATAATCCAATCAGGGAGCAGAAACAATATTCTATGACATAGTTAATGAATAATGAACAGTTGAAGTCGTCACAGACAACCCTTAGGCTGAAATGTTATCTTAAAGAGTTTGTCAATAATGAATACATTTTCAAAAATAATTCATTTCATGGATAATACAAACAGAGAAAAAAGAACTAGAATGGGCTAAATTATTCTCTCTGAACAGTGCACCTATCTGGGTGCTTACTAATAATTACTCAATTATTTATTGCTTACTACTACTACCCATTATAAAAGTTCAACTATATCCATTTTAGTGTTTCTAGGCAAGATAGTGTGTTAGAATAGGTTTCAGAGTGGTAGCCATGTTAGTCTGTATCAGCAAAAACAACGAGGAGTCCTTGTGGCACCTTAGAGACTAACAAATTTATTTGGGAATAAGCTTTCGTGGGCTAGAACCCACTTCAATTAACAGCAGGATACCAATAACTCAATAACACACCTAAAAGTGGCAATTCTTCAACAAAAAAACTTCAAAAACAGACTCCAATGTCTAGCTGCAGAACTGGAATTATTTTGCAAACTGGATACCATCAGATTAGGCCTGAATAAAGACTGGGAGTAGTTGGGTCGTTACAAAACCTAAACTTAATTTCCCCAATACTAATTTCTCCGTACTGTTACTCACACCTTCTTGTCAACTGTCTGTAATGGGCCATTCTCTTACCACTTCAAAAGTTATTTTTCCTCCCTTGATATCCTGCTGTTAATTGATTTATCTCATTAGACTGACCTCACACTTGGAAAAGCAAACTCCATCCTTTCATGTATTTATACCTGCTCCTGTATTTTTCACTCCATGCATCTGATGAAATTGGTTCTAGCACACAAAAGCTTATGCCCAAATAAATTTGTTAGTCTCTAAGGTGCCACAAGGACTCCTCATTGTTTTTGTGTTAGAATAGTTTGTCCAGTTCTAATTTCTGTATACATTGCTTCAGATGATTTTGGTATTTGATTAAATGGCCTTGGTATGAGTATTAGAAATAAGCAGCGTCATGATTGTTATTCCAATACTCTTGAGGTGCACATTTTCTAGTTGTAAATCAATATAGTTAATTCTTTATCATCACTGTCATCTAGGAATTCATTCACAGTCTTTAATAATTGCATTATCTGTCCAAATATGTATTATTCCACTGACTCAACAGCTGATATATCATATGTGTGCTACAGCACAACAATCTGTTTGAGGAGATTTGGGAGAAATTTACCAAATTAACAGCTGGGCAGAAATCATGAAGAAGAACTGGATCAATTCCAGTGACTAATGGTTATAGACAATGTGTGTAATTTCAAGAACAGTTGCTTAGATATGTAATGAGAAGTCAGCTCTTGCATGAAAAATAATGGATAGACAAGTAATTAAGTGGGTAGATCTTTTAAAGACAAATGTTTGGGAAATTTTGTAGGTCCTGCTTTGAAAAATGACGGTATTGATACAATACTGTTTTGGGATTTGTAATGAGAATCTTTGACTGGAAAAACACAAGTAAATGGCATGGAAGAATTTCTAATTTCCACATCTTTCACATTTCAAATAAGTAGCGTTACTGTGAACTGGATTGGTTCAGTATCTGTGATCTTGAGTAGAAAAGCATCATTTTTGAAAGTGTCCTTGACATTTACTCCTGAAGAAGATGAATTATGAAAATTGATTTACGTTTTCTGATACATTATTTCTAAACCATCAAACCTTACCCCAAAACCTACTCAGTTTAATGTATAGCTCTATTACCACTTTGGGGAAAGGATAGGAAATACTTTAAATATAAATATGTTAGGTTTATATAAACTATATATGCACAATGAACCAATGAAATACAGCCAACAGTGGGGTGGACAGCAGCAGCCAATCTGTGGGTAGCAAACAACATAACAATGAGTGGAAGGGGAAATTTTAGCCTATACATTGAAACAAATCAATAATCTTTCAAAAATAAAATTCCATAAGATCTTTAACTGGCACACAAAAAAGACAGACCTCTATTTTTAAAGTCTCATCTAAACGATTCTGCTTATTAAGCTAAAGTCAGATGAATTTATGGAATGGATAAGGACAAAGTCAACCTTGCAGGATCTGAACGTGTGGTTCCACAAAACTAGGATTGCCAATTTTGGTTGGACATATTCCTGGAGGTTTCACCACATGACATAATCTTTAATTAAAGATTAATCTTTAATTCCTGGAGACTCCAGTGCAATCCTGGAGGGTTGGCAACCCTACACAAAACTTCAAAGCTGCTGCTGCTTGACCCTTTGTATGTCTATGGGAAGTACTCTTGACTTAGGTCCCAATCCTACATTGTATAACACATGTGCAGATTGCGGTGCCCGTGCAGATTTCCACAATGTAGGATCAGGACCCTATGCAGACCATATATAATACATAATATTTCTATTATGATACAAATAAAAATAAGTTTTAAATACAAATATAAAGTTAAGTACATTATTCATTCTATCATCAACATTTGTTCACTTCTTGATTCATAAGAAAACTGAGAAAGGGAAACATCCACAGGAAATGAAAGGAAGATGATAGGAAAAACACAACATGTGGACAAAAGAAATGCCGCACAGATTTTGGAAATTCTCATCATACATATAGATCACGTTGAAATAAATGGCTTTTTGATTAAAATAAAATTTTCAAGTTTTGGTAAAAAAAGATGGATTTAATGGTTTTCCAACCCAGAAATTTTCTCCGTTTTTTTTTTAAACTGAAAAAAAAAATAGTTTGTTTTTTTAAAGGAAAAATAAATTCTGGAAGTTTAGGGAAAAACAAAAGCTATTTTTCTCCAAAGTTTTTAGAGCGAAAAAATGGCATTTTTCAACCAGCTCTAACAACAACAACATCCAGCAGTGTTCCACCAGGTTCCCCAGACATCATATCCACAGGAGTTTCAAACACTAAAAATAAGGAACCTCTTCTTTTAAAAGCTACTCTTTCAGGAGTTGCCATGTCTCTTTAATCCACTCTACCAGTTTTTTATCCTAGGAGATGTAGGTCAATTCCAGTGCTGTAGTATTAACATTTTAGTCTTCTGTACCTGATGAATGAATTCTCAATCCTTCTTTAACTTCCCTGAATCACCAGACTGCTCTCAAAACTCAAAGTGGTAATCAGCTAAATTAATAATTGATGTACTTTTTGCTGAGTGCCATTCTTGCACTCTGCTTGGTCCATCAGGACAGCAATACAGTGTCCTAATTTTCAAATGTGGTGCCTAAGGTCAGAGTGCCTGAAATGAATATTTAGCTGGTTAACTTTAGGCACCCATGTTTAAAAATTAAGCCCATATATTGGGTCTGAAAATAGTTATTTTAAAGAAGCCAGTATAAGAAGCTCCAAAGTACTGTTTTTGTTTATATCTCATTCAGTCTCAGCTGCTAGGTTGTCCATATCATCAAAATATTTTTACAAATATTATAATAGATAAAAATCCTTCACTATAACATCATCTGATCACCATTCACTTCTCCACTGCCTTTATTTAAATGCTTTATTCCATAAGGACATGGATATAAAGAAACTGTCTTTTTTGATAGAAGCAATGGGACCAATTTAACAAGAGAGGTTAGAATTAGGGTCAGAGAGAGAGAGAGAGAGAGATGCTTGGTAAAATGTATGCTAATACGTTGGGGGGAAATAATCCAGAAATCACAAACACTCAATGGAGGGAGAAACCTGGGAAGTAGTGATGCCTAAAGAGACCTGGGAGTGATAGTAGATAGCAAATTAGATACAAGATTGAATTATGCCACTGAAGTAAATAAGGCCAGGTTTGTGCTGAATTTTCAGAGATCTGTAATCAGCAAAATGATAATGTGTCTTACTACATTTTTAGTGAGAACACACATGGAATATTGCATTCAGTTCTGAACCTCTTACTACCAAAAAGATAGAGACAAATTGGAAGGGAGTTCATGAACAGAAATATTGTAATTAAGGAAGTAGAGGGAGTAAATTAAGAGGAAAGATTAAAAGAGGGTTGGCTAAAAAATGACAGGAGATGGATGGATGAATCTGTGTGAATATGGATCCTGTGACCTTAACACTGGCCCAGCACCAGATTACTTTCATTGTGGCTTCATTGTTAGCCCATGCTGGGCCAGGGTGGAAAACCATTCCATGGATCACACAGGTTGCAAAAATCACGAGGAGTACTTGTGGCACCTTAGAGACTAACAAATTTAGTCTCTACGGTGCCACAAGTACTCCTCGTTCTTTTTGCTGATACAGACTAACATGGCTGCCACTCTGAAACAGGTTAAAAAGGCATGCATGCGTTTTTCCAAGTTCATCCTCAATGCAGTTCTTCAGTGGTGCAGAAGTCTTTGTATTGACCTTCTACAATACAAGGAGAGTGAAATTTCACTCTTAAATTGATAATATAGCTTTCTTTCAATGTAACTTTTTTTTCTATCTTTCCAATTGTGAGTTGAAACATAGTTTGTCACTAAGAAAAGTAATCATTTAGAAGGTATGTTAATAATTAACGAGCAATTAAGGACCTACCTCCATAATCCTTACTTTCTTTGCATAGTCCTGTTAGTATATAGGTCTGTTTGTTAGCCTGGGATAGAATGTTGGGTTTGACTTTTTGATACTCTTCTACTAAAATGTGTAAACAAGGGACAAAGACACTGTGATGTTGCTTCTGCCTAGTCAGCTGGATTTGTTAGTACAATGGGAACAGATAAGAGCAGTTAAAGTGTTACTCGAGAGCACACTTTAAGATTGCCTCAACCCTATCTCAAGGCAAAATCAAGCAACCAATCAGGAGGAGCAAAGGAGTTTGGTGTGGAGGGAGGTATAAAACACTAAAAGACCACCAAGAAATGCCCGTCCCTGACTGGAGCACAACCTCACTCCTTACCCCTCCCATGGGGTACAAAAGGATGGGATGAAGACCCCAGACCCAAATGGAACATGACCCTAAATTGTAAGGGATGGGACTGTGGGTGTGCATGGCAGGTATACTTAGGCCTGCTAAGAAGGAGGAGGTGGGAATGAGAATAGGGAAGGGGGAATGGGGACAAAGGCAAGGCTTTGCGGCATCAGAGCTGGGAATGGAACACTGGGAAACAGACTCTGCTGGTGTGTAGAGCTATGGATATGCTTGTTTGGAACTAACCCCAATAAACATTGAATTGCCTGCACTTTGGACTTTTGGTCTTCTGCTTTCTCTCTGTTGACAAGAACCAGAGGAGAGGGTGAAGGGAAAGCCCTCTAACAAGTCCTATTGATGAGTTAGCACTACGTAGCATGAGCAAGGGTTACAGAGTAGGACAATTAGAAAGAGAGAGAATAAAAAGGTACAAAACAGGACTTTCTATTGCCTGTTGTTGATGTATTTCAACTACCTCTCTTGAAAAAAGTGTCCATCCGGTTTCAAGGGAAATTGCAAGGTTACACCCCAACATAAGGAGTAAGAGTGTGCGTTAACTTGATTTGCATCTTCCCAGTTCTGGGTTACTCCAGGGCCAGGACTGGTCAGCCCTTTGTAACTTGAGAAAAGGAGGGCTGTCTAAGATATAGAAGGCTTTACCCACTCCACTCTGCCCTGTCCCAACATGCCTTTCTCATCTTCTGCCCCACCCATAGCATGCCCCCTACACCATGGTTTAATGGAGAGGTGTTGGAAGAGAGACCGTGGTTATCTTAATTTTTACCCTAGGGGAATTTTCCCACATCCAGATGCAGGACTTTTGGGGTTCCTTTAGGCTGCTCCACCCCTTTATATCAGGTCAAGGAAGCTAAGGGAAAGTGAGAATCTCATCCAAGATTTCTAAGGAACCATCTCTTTTTATAGTAGGAGCGTATAGTACAGAGCATTCTAAGGCTGGCAGTAGATCAAATATTGTTATATAATCTTTCACTAAGTAAAGATCACCAGGGTATCTAATGAATTAGCTAAATTTTAAAGCTGCTGTATGCCATTTTCACATCTACACACATCTTGCTATTAAAAGAAAATCAAATAATATCCTCAATAAATGTAATTGATTTGAGAAATTAATATGGAGTACAAATCTGTGTTAAGAGTAAACACTGAACAAAATCCACTATTAACACACTACAGAGACTTTGCCAAAAGCTGGGGCACTAATGGAATGTATGTACTTTTATATAGAATATAATAGCATAATAGCAATATAATATTTAGTGATATTTTAAGACTAGGTTAGACGTTAGATCTGATTTGAATTCCAAGCAAAAAATTCTGATTATTTGTTTTTTCTATTACAATAATGCCCAGAAGCCCCAATCAGGATCATGGTCCAATTGTGCTGGGCATTGTACATACACAGATTTGGACACAACTTGGTAGTTGTGAATTTGGAGAAACATTTGAAACCTCCAGAGGAAATTCTTTCACCTAACTGTATAATTTGTATTATGACTACTAAACATATTTGGGTTAGGATATAAGCTAAATTTAGGCAATAAAATTCAGACAAAGGAAAAATTAAATACTTTAAAATGTCATGACATATTATGTGAAAGAAGGTGCTGCCTCCCTGTTAAGTTCTCCTGGATACTTATTAATCAGGTGTGGTGCAAGAATGAAATGAATCCCAGATGATGGATAAACAAAATGAGTAATGGGTGATTTACAGACTGTGATGAAAGTTTTGGCCTGGCATAAGTAATTTCTGCATCTATGAAATCACGTTATGCTCATCATTAGTTCTATACTGTCTACAGTCTAATTTTATTGGAACAGGTTGTATATGAAGCCCTTGACAATGACTATCCAGAAGTTAATGGAATCACATATGTGTATAAGTGATGTAGTGTAGTGGGGAACCAGGACCAAAAAGTGAATATACGGCTAATTTTCCCCACTCCTTAATTCTGAGTAAATGAACTTTAGACAGAGGATTAAATTTGCCCTAATTGTGTCTTGTTAAAAATAACCATTTAATAGGAAACATCTCTTTGTCTGACTTGGGTTTTTTATATGTGTAAAAAGTTTTTGAGCAGTTCTAAACATGTACACTAACTCACCACTTCCAGATAGTGGAATTAAATACTCAGAAGGAAAACTACCCTTTAAACAAAACAAAACAAATTGTACTGGAAATATAGATGAAGTGATGAAGAAGATGAAGACACAAATCTCCTAAATGAGAAATCAATACTATTGATACCACAATAAATGGAATGACACTGCAGTCCCATTAAGAGACACATTTTCCACAACTTATTGCCCAGGAAATGTGGCAATATCAATATTCTCCAAATGAATATCATCTCCCTGTGATGAATGAACTAGTGGGGAAGAGACTTCAAGAAATGTTTGGGTGAAATGGAACAGGAATACCTAAAAAAGAGCTGTAAGTAATAAATTATGCTTGTGATGAAAATCATTTGAAGACACTGAGATGTATGCACTGAACTTTTGTCTTCAAAATACAGTGAAACAGGAAATGTCGAAAAGGGAAATGCAAAAGAACGTTCAAAGGAGCAGGAAGCATTATTTCAAAGCTGTTAACAATGTAGCAGAGATTGCAGTGGATACAAATGAACTCAAAGAAGACCAAAGGAGAACTGCTTCAATCAACAAATGTATTGATCACAGGAAATGCAAGAGATGATAGAAGAGATTACTGAAGAAGTAAGAAACAGAATGAAAATGCTGTGAGACCATTGTTGAAATAAGACTCACATGGCAGTTATTTGGCCCAAGTTTACATTAGCATTTGTTTTCAGACAAAATTCTCATTAACTTCCGAGGATTATGCCTATTGCTGACACTAGGATCAATCTCATGAGCAAAGTGAACAGGACTTAGCCCAAAGTAGATAAAGCATGAGAGGGTCTGACCCAAAGTCCACTGAGGTCAGTGAGAGTCCTTCCATCATCTTAAATGGATTTTGGATGAAGTCCTAGTGCTCTCTCTCGCTCTCTGTATATATATATACACACGTAAAGTAATGGGCAGTGTAATCATTGAAGCTTTAACTGGCACTGTGTGAAAATTTATTTGTATCAATATGGAGGATTTCATATAGGCTGTAGAATGATGGGGGATGTGTTGCCTTATATATTTCCCCTATGTTGCAACATAGAGAAAAAACCCTGTGTTGAAGGCAAAATTTCACTGCATACATCTCAGTACCTTCCAATAATTTTCATCTCAAGCGTAAATTATTACAGTTCTTTTGTACTTATTGCTGTTCCATTTAATCAAAAACTTTCTTCACGTCAATAAAAGCCTCTTCCCCCCTAGTTCATTCATCACAGGGAGATGAGGATCCCACTACATGGTATGGTTAGGGGATCACTGCTCTGTGGAAAAGGCTGTGGGGTCCTCCCCAAAATATAGCAGATGTCCTGTGATCTAAAGGCATCCAGGGACATCCACATGTTGATATCGGGACCAATAACTTGAACATCCTGTAGAATCAGGATTTCTTCTCCTCAACCTTTTCCTGACTAGGGCATATTGTAGGTTGCTCCTGCTTCTTTTTTTCCAGAAAACCTCCATCTGCTACTTCCCTAATTTGTGCCACAAACATACACTATTTCTGGAGTCATTACTTGCTGCTCACTCCCTATGAGACTGAATCCCTCCCCACTGCAATGACAAGGAATTTGTGGTAAATGTGTGTAGGATATAGTTGCACACCAAATTTTGGCTTTCTCTAACATGTGTGTTGAGTATGTGTCACATATTTCCCTTAGGTAGCTGGTCCACATAAGAGAATAAGAACGTATTACTGCTACCAGCTAACACATTTATTCGATTAACTCAAATGGCATAGTCCCAGGCATTTGCCAACCAACATCTTGGGTTCATCATTGCTGATGAACGATACACATGAGGCAAATGTAGTGGCTTTGGAGGGCCCCTTGATTTTCTGGAATAAGTCTTAGCCACACTTCAAATCTTTAATTTGTCCTTTGGCTGAGGGAAATCCTATTGTACCTGAATTTGGCCTTCAAATGTACAGGACATTCTTTACTTTTATTTCTCTCTGTTACAAAAAACAACAACATGTGTTTAAACTCCACCCAAGTATTCAGAAAGGATCCTTTCCTTTTCCCTGTCACATATAGACACTGAAATTATAGATGGAAGGGCAAACTTTTAAATAAATATTTTCAATGCCAAAAAGCCTTTTTCATGAATCTCTCATCTAAAAAACACCTCCAATGCCAGTATTCAGGCCAGATCCCCAACTGTGGTAAATCAATATGCTCCACTGACTTAAATGGAGCTATGCTGATTTACACTCACTGGAGTTCTAACCCATTCATTGTTAAAAGATATTTATATTTGTCCTTATTAATTTTATTTGCCATTTCTCCGTGCCCTCCTTGCAAAAATAATTTTATATATAACTTTGGGATCCTATGGAGAATTTCAGCAAACATTCTTTCCTATACAATATTTCAGAAGGCATCTTTTACCACAAAAATTATTTGGAAAAGAGGCCAAGTCCCCACAGAGTCAACAATATTACTATCCAGTTCACTGTGGCTTGAAAGCATAATTGGAAGAGGAATTTAGTAGGTCTACTGAGCCTGACCAAACTGATATCCATGCTTACCTTTCAAATAATTCTATCATGTAATCTAAGTGTAAATTTCTTTTTAACTGGCTCTTTCATGATTGGGTTTCCCCATGGGCTGAATCTATGCTAGGCCATCAGAGAGATGGCACTCTGATAATGCATTTGAGGAACGTATCAAAGTACTGTTGCTCTGATAATTCCGTATAGCATGTTTGATGATGCAGTGTAGTGACAGCTGGCTGGGGCCAATTCTAAATAGTGCAGTCATTTAAGTCTTCTTTAAAGATCAATTTTTACTGACTTTCAACATTTAATTACTTTTAATTATTGAAAAAAAGGAAAGGTTAAAGAATTGGTTCCAAATCAATAATGTGTGGGGAAATACAATTAGATACAGATCTGAAGCATGACTGACTCACTTTTTCATCAAACACATGCACAAAATTGAAGTTCAATTCTGAAAATTTCTCAGGAGACCATTCTGTTTCCATCTTAGCATGCTGACTAGGTTTCAAAGTTCACCAGCTTTCGTTATCCAACCAAACGGATGCTGATGTGGTTTAATAGAGCAAGAAAAACGTTTGGCCAGTCTGATACAATTCAAATGCAATGAACAGCTGATGTTCAGCAGGCAGTATTTGAAAACAATCAGAATTACACTGTGTCTTCTCAGTAAAGGTGATCTGAGGGGATGAAGTGCTGTCTCTGCTTCATCCACGAAACAATGCACAAGACAATCCTAAATCAGTGACTGGCCAGGGAAGCGTGATGGATGATGATAACACTGTTGACAATTCTAGTGGTCCAGAAGGATCATATAAGAGTGTTCATGCCTATGTCCTCATCCCTCTGCACACCAGTGGAGCTGCACTGAGTGAAATACTGTCTCCACTTCTGAAGAAAGGGCTGGATTGATGCATAAGCACTATAGACCCACATCTAGGACCTCAGTACTTGGAGTAATGTGATTAACATCAGATTCCCAAATTTAACAAAAAATGGTTATTTTCTCCTCATGTTTTTGGAAGAAGAGCTTGAAAAGAACTGAATGGAACTGATGGAATGCTGTCTCCCTGAGTCTGCAGACAGACTGAAATCAGTTCAGAGAGGTGTTAACAGCACCATTCATTCCACTGAGGTGATCGGTCCAAAGTCCCACTGCTCTGTAGAGGCCAGCAGTATCCTAGCAAAGAACTCTATGCATACTTCTACACTTGGAGCTGGGTGTGTGATTGAGCATGCTAAAAATAGCAGGGAAGCCATGGTAGCATGGGCACCAGCCAGCTGGAGCATGGGTTAACCACCCCGAGTACAAACCCACCCCATGGGAATGAACTCAGGGCAGTGAAACCCAAGCCACTGCCCGTGCTACTGCAGCTACACTACTATTTTAGCACACTAGCTTGATCAGAGCTAGCGTATATCTTCTTGAGATGGGAATCACTTCTCCAGCTCCAAGTGAGATGTAGCCTATGGCAGGAGAAGAGTGAAGCAGGCCCAGCCTATCCACCCACTCAAACAGATATGGTCGAGCTGCTGGGGTCAGTATTGAGGGACTACCCTCTGCAATTCTGGTGTCCTGGCTCTGTTATTTCAATTAGCTAGTCACAAAAAGCATTGCTGAGAGATTGGATATTTTAAAAACTTTATTTAGAAAAATCTACACACATTAAATTAATTGAGAATTTTGACATGGAGTTGATGCTGAGCTTATTAAAGCCAAAGTTAAAATGGATGTTAGTGAATTTTTTTCTTCCATTCTTTGGATCTGGATTATTTCCTAAAGATAATTTTGTGCTCATCACTCTTTGTAGGATGGCCCAAGAAGGCTGGATTCTTCTGAAGGCTATAGGTAAGATTTAGGAAAGGACAGCCTGAATATCACTGATGGGTATCCTTACCACTTGTACATCAAGTAACCGTCTGACACAATAACTTAGACAGTGGGATGAGGAATACAATGGCAGACCAGGTAGGCCCAGTAACATCATGACTTAACAGTTTGTTTGTTTTTCAAGCACTAACAGCTTTGTGGGCTTTTGTTTGTTTTTAAATAAAACCCAAAACAAAATATTTTCCTGCTTTTGACCTCAGAGTCAAGGCAGATGCATGTGAAAAAAAAAATGCACTTGTTAAAAGTTTTCCTGCTGTAGCAAGTCAATCAAGAGCTTCTCCCACTGACATAGCTTCTGCAGCTCGTGGAGGTGGTTTTTTTATGCCGACGGGAGAGCTGCGCTGCTGCAGTGCTGTACTTACAGACATGGCCTAAGTCCTGTTGTCTGGCCCCTCCTAGGGTCTCTGCTTCAGAGGACTTCTGACGCTGTGGACACAACACAAATTCCCAATCTGGTCTTTCACTTCAAGGTCCTTTCCCTGAGGCAGAGTCTCCCTGCAGCTCTCTCCCTTAAGCAACTCCCCTTGCTTGTTTGTCTCTTATCTCATTAGCTTGGAGGCAGCTGATTGGTCAAAGGTGTATGCTAAGCTCAACTCACTTAAAGGGACATGCTACTCTGTGACACTTACTGAGTGGACATCATATGTTTGAAGTCTAGGGCCAGATTGTCCACTTGATCTTTGAATGGAGGAGACCAAAAAATGAATCCCTTGCTTGGGATTCAGGCAGGGGACAATGTGACTTTATCCATTCCCCATGAATGCCCTTCTATCAGAATCCAGATATGTAGGTGGGGAGAACTCGGGCTGGGTGTGGAAGAACTAGGGATGCAAAGGTGCTCTCCATACATCATCCCATCCCACCCCACACCATTCACTTGGTGCTTCCTTTCCAAACTGTGGAACATTATTTGGATTGGTTCTCAGACATTGACTGGTTGGGCACTGTCCCTATGTCCCTTTAAAATGTTCATCTCAACAGAATGGCTTTGTTTGCTTAACAATGTTGCTTTGCTGTGTTTAATTTAATTTTTTTACTTACATACATCACACTCTAAATTAAAATTTGATACAGGCTGAAAATGTCAAGTATTAAAACACAGCGTTATACTTATTTTTTACATAAGACAATTATTTTATTATCTTATTTCTTTCCATGGAAGAGTGAAGGATAAATAAGAGGTCAAAATGTGGCCATATAATATAAAGTGGGAACATATATTTCCACAGTGTTACCATGGGTAGGCACATGAAAAATCATGTCATGCAAGTTCCTAATCTCTGAGGGAGGGGAAACTGAGGTAGAGTCAGGGTCAGATGCTAAAGGTTAAGCAGTGAGTGCATTGATGTAAAATTACTACCTCGTGATATGACAACAAATGCAATGCTGGTTTTTCTTTGGCTTCAGGGAAAGTCTGTTTGATTCACAGTTAAGTTAATAAAAGAAAGCTTAGAACCACCAAGATCAGATGTATGTGATAGACATTTAAAAACATGCTCACTAAAGGTCATTGATAATTGCTAGGAAGATCATTTTCAAGTCTTTATTTTCCATATGTTCAAACACAATATCATTGCATCTGGAACATTAACAGCTTTATAGGGTCTTTATTATTTACCACTGCCAAAAAAAAAAAAAACATTAACAGAAACAACACCATTGTAAGAAAGAAAGATACTGTTAAATTGGGATACCACAAGGTATCCTTGCCATGTGCTTGATTAAAGTTTCCACCGGTCTTTGGTGCACTCTATACAAGAAAATAGAGTAATGCATTTTTCCACATGATTTTCTTCCTCTGCAAAGGTGTTTTATTTAAAGATATTTTAGTGTAATTGCTGATAATGCCAAAAATATTTTAAAACTTTAACCTGCTTATAATACAGCAGCCCTAACAAGCTAACCCTGTAGACCTTACTCAGACAAAATTAACACAAAAGTCAAGAGTTTTTCCTGAGTAAAGACTGCAGGATTTGCCCATTCAGGTATACTTTAATGCCACCTATTAAGCATTGTAATGACAATGAGACCAACTAATACGGCTTAGAAGAAAGATTGTAAGTGACTTAACGGCTATGGACTTGAACTTTGGAGGAAGGCCTAAAAATCACTTAACCAAGGTCATACTAAGAGGAACATGGTGAATCCTGGAAATTTTGCTTTGGGGTGTGGATTCTTATTATACATTCTGAGATTCAGTTCAACGGTGCCAAATTTCAAGATTAAGACTGTGTTGAAAGACTACTAGGAAACTTTAGCTAACACAACTATTAGAGCTTGACAGAGAAAGGCAGTTCTGTTTGATGGAGGATTTTAAGTTAAAAAAAGACTCTCTGATACAAAAAATAAATGAATGTTTTGACACAATTCTGGTTCATAAAAAGCCAGCACAAATGTGTGTCTCAACTTAATTTTGTTGTTGGGTGTTACTGTTTTTTTTGCAATCTTAACTGTGCTTATTTTCCACCCTAAGCTAAGGCTTAATGGATGTTAAGCCTATTTAACCTCAGGCTATGGCGTTTTTAGAGTTGAACAACATAAAGGAGGCAGTCCTGAATTTAGCCTTTGGCTGTGCCGTTGATGCTGTCGCCACAAACTCCTGCCACCTGGAAGAGGAGGGCACATTGACAACTGGACCTGACCTCTGATCCAGTCTCCCATTCTGACTTACCCACATATGGATCAGGTTCTCTGAAGCATAAGAGAAGTGCCACTTCAAAGACCTGAAGAAACAAATAACTACCGCCAGCTAAGTTTAATGGAGATTCTTTTCCTATATTCTCTTCTTCTATTTTCTCTTTTATTTTTGTTTGGTTGAGAAATTGATTTAACAAAATGAGCAGTTTTGTAACAAACCTGAGAATGTTTTGTTTGCAGTTATGTATTGCAATCATTCAAGATGACAAAGCTTGGTTTGTAACCTATAATTTTACTGTAGCCAGGTCAATAAAGTAGAAGGTTGAAAGCACAGTGTGGCTATTGGGAAGTTACACCTTGCACAATGAGAAAGGATTTCATTCTTTGTCCTCCTATTTTCAGTAAGAATTTAAAAAATAGGTAGCTAACGTTTTGCTTAAACATGGATTTAAGAGCCTAACAATGGTCGGAATTTGAAGAGTGCTGGGCACGTAAAAGCTGCCACTGAAATCAGGCTGCTAATTTACGTGCCTAATGGTGAACTTAGATAAAGTAATAGAGTGAATAAAGTAATATCTAAAATGATCCATAAGCCATGACAGGGTAACCCCAAACCCTCACCATTTAACTTAAAAATATACAGAAGACAAATATAAAATCCTGAGCTAAATAACTTTCAGGAAAATACAATGCTGGTTTTATTTAGCAATTGAATTTAATTACATTCTGAGGGTCAGACTCATTAGTCCTGGAAGGTGTAAATTACAACTCCCTGCAGCAGTTAATTCCCATTTTCCCTGCCCTACCATATATCATGGAGAACTCACCCCAAGGGAGTTACAGCTCCTGCCTTCTTTCTGCAGGTTTGCCCAGGGAAGCTTTACATTACTGCCCCGATTCCAAAGGAGCTATTGAAGGGATGGACTGATTCAGTGCATCTCCTATATGCTCTGGGCATATGCCCTTCCTTGCCAGAGCCGCCCACTTTTGCACTATGATGCCTATTCCTCCATGATTCCCTCAGTGAAAGTGATTTTGGACTTACTTTGTGCCACTACAACCTCTTTCTCAGTGGATTTTTTTCTGTCTTTAGCATCCTACCAAAGTGTCTTCTCTGGCTTATGCCAGTGTGCCCCCCATCAGTGAATCTGGCCCCAGGAATAAAGAAATTGAATTCTTTTCAAGTTAAATCTATAAGCAAGTAACAAATCTCCAATTAGATGGGGAGGCTCTGTGCAAATGTGACATGGATCTATTTCTTGTGGTGAAGCGTCATGATACCATTAGAATGTAAACTGATTCACTGGAATTTGTAACTCTGCCTTAGTTATTTCTCTGTGGGACACATGTACATGCCTTTGCAGAATTCCCTTGCCTGAAGAGAGGCCTATTTTTATGAACTTTCTTTTGACTTGGAGATAGCAAGTGGCAACTTCTGTGAAGAAGAATTAATTTATTTTAAAAACCCATTCAAATGTCTCTAGGAAAAATTCATTATAGCTACAATTCACAGCTGTCAGAAAATGGCCCATGCCCCAGTACAGAAAACAAAAACTGACAGATTCTAACACAATCTCTGGGTATTAAGTGTACTATTGAATTCCTTTCTGTTCAGAGCAACTGATATTATTTCTAAAGAAATAATGACCAAGACTGTTATTTTGTCTCTCGTGCAAAAATAAAACGGGATATTTTTTGTAGATGATCCAAGCTTAATAAAAAGAACAAAAATGCAGCTGCATGGAAGGAACACACACATCCTTACATGTTAGAGGCAGGTTGTGTTCTGAGCAGATCCTTACTCTATGTGTTGTTCCACTGAAGTCAGGACCAGTGTGAGTAAAAATGGCAGAATCTGGCCCTCAGAAAGGGAAAAATAGTAATCAGCCCTATACTGGAGCATGTCTGAAGCAATTTCACTCTGGAAACGTGAGCATATATTCATGAATGAAATGTTATTTATTATTCACTCAGCGCTATTAAAATCTGATCTAATTCTCCTTGAAGTCAACATGACTCTCTTTCACTCACTTAAATGGAGCTAGATCAGGTTCTTAATTACCATATTTTTTTAAACAAAGCTATCTCTTATGCTTTGTTTTCAATTCTCTTAAGTGTTTGAATTTCAATATTTATCAAAAGCTTTGTTTGAAAGTTATTGCATTTTGATATTTTAGGAGGTCATTTGTCCTAAATTTGATATTCGAACAAAAAAAATATGCAAATACAAGAAACTGGTTCCTGAAAAATCATATTGAAAGGAAAAAGAAAGAAAAACAAACAAAACCCTCAAATTGAACATCAAAGAGAGAAGTCCAGAAACTGTTTCACTTTTGATTTCCTGTCATGGAATGATTATTCATATTTATTATAATATTACAATCCTACATTCTACTGTTTGTTTTCTGTCTTAGCTAACAGTCTTGAAATATTTTCTATATGCTTTTTCAACTCCTGAAACTGCTGAATAACTACACAGTTACCCACTATTTTTATGATGTTGAATACTTAGTTTAAACTTTCATTTGTTGAATGCATGAATGATGTTTTACTTTTACTAGAGAGTGATACCAGAGACAACAGGAAGTAGATAAGGGATATCAATAAGAATTTTACAGCCCTAATGACCCCAGGCATTTCAAAGTGTGATATCAGTGAAAAGTGAAAACCCATCTACTCTTTATGTTTCATATTCTGAAAGCCACTGTTCTGTATGCAATGATTGACCAGATAGGGTGAATCATATATTTGTAGTAATATTTATAATGACAATTTTAAGTTCATTGGCTAATTTATCAGACCACACTAAAATTAAAGGAGAATTTGCTGGGATGTTGATCAGATTATGGTCTATGGACTGTTGTACTCTTAAAATATCGGCTGAAGTATTGGGTAAGTTGTTAATGACTAAAGGCTGTTTGGTGGCCAGTGAAAATAATTATTGGTGGTCTTGATGCCGGTTCCAAATAAACAAGTGAAGTATCCATGTGGCAAGGCGAAGACTCACTGGCACGGCACCTCCTGCTGATCTTCCTGGGAATTAGCTCTTCCAGCCCAGAGTGCCCTCTGAAGGCCAGAGTCTCGCCTGCCACTGCCCCCCCCCCCGTGTCCCTCCTGGACCCTGGTGCCCCTCTACATCAGGGTTCTGCCCCCAGCAGTAACCCACAATCTGGGTCTCCCCATCCAGGTGAACCCCCAACCCTCTATCCCCACCTTGCCTCAGTGGCTACTCCCAGTCACCATCTAGCCCCCGCTCACTGGGGCAGACTGCAGTCTCCAGTCTGTAAACCACTCATCATCGGCAAAAGGGTTTAGGACCTGCTGCCTTTGCCTATCTCTGGGCTGCCCTCTGCAGCCCCAGTACCCTTTTGTAGGCCTCTAACTAGGCCTGCAGGCTGGGGTTTTGCTAGGCTGGAGCTCCCCAGCTCCCTCTGCCCTTCCACAGCACTGATCTACCCTAACAAGGCTTGCAGCCTGGGGTTTTACTAGGCTGGAGCTCCCCAGCTCCATCTGCCCTTCCCCAGCACTACTCCACCCTAGGTACCCTTCTCAGCTCTCAGGCAGCCAGGCCCTTCTCTCTCACAAGCTAGAGAGAGACTCTTACAGCCTCTGGCCCTCAGCCCTCTTATAGGGCCAGCTGTGGCCTGATTGGGGCGTGGCCCCAGCTGTGGCTGCTTCCCCCCCATCAGCCTAGCTTTTCCCCTCCACAGCCCTCTCCAGGGCTGCTTTAACCCCTTCAGGGCTGGAGCGAGGTGACTACCCCGCTACAATCCAGAACACAAAAAGTACAACAGGACCTTCCTGTCAGTCTCATTGTATAAACCAGAGCTTCAATGGGCATAGAGTATGAACTAAAATCTCCACTAAAATCTCCAGAGGTAGTCCTCTTAGGTCTAGGTTAAGACATGCTGGTGGGTCAGCATAAAGCTTGTGTTCTCCACTGCCTCTGCCACATCTGTTTTATGGGCAAACAGAGGATGGTCAATGTGGAAGCTTCCACAATCGTACATATTTATATGCCAAAATAGAAGGAGAATATCTTAGCTATGATTACATTCAATTCTACAGCATTTACAGCTAAAGTCCATTGTATCATAGAATATCAGGGTTGGAAGGGACCTTAGGAGGTCATCTAGTCCAACCCCTTGCTCAAAGCAGGACCAAGCCCCAGACAGATTTTTGCCCCAGAACCCTAAATGGCCCCTCAAGGATTGAACTCATAACCCTGGGTTTAGTAGGCCAATGCTCAAACCACAGAGTTATCCCTCCCCTATGTTTCAGTTGAACCCCAAAAGAATATTGTTTCAGTTGACACAAATGTATAAAATGTTGCCAAAAATGCATTTGTCCCTGGAAATGACTAATATTAATCAATATTCTGGAACCAGCATAACAGTCCTCTAACAGATGTTTCTGCTATAACATTTTCTGTTTCTTAAATTCAACTGCTATAAATTCAAACATGAGAGGGAAGCTGCTTGCTAAGTGGGACAGCATGGCTTAATACAATGATAAACCATTAGCACTACACTTACATTATGAATAACTATTTCAAAAACGAAGGCCTCTACCTATGCATTGATATTTATTTCAAAAGGAAACTGTGGAGTAATCTATCTGTCCAACATAACAATTTTCCATGTTCTGATGTTCTAAGAGACCCAGACAAAGCTGGAAACCTTTTCACGTTGAATGCAATAAAGATCTCTCTACTCCTAACTAGTGCTGTGCAAATAAAATGATTTTTCTGTTTGCTGACCAAAATGGCAAAATAGAAACAAAATTTGTATCAGTCAACCTGAACACTTTTCTGGTGAACCAAAACAAACAAAAAATATTTCAGATAAAACAACATTTTGTTTAACCCAAAACAACGTTTCCTTTTTGTTGAACGGTGGTTTATTTTTTGTTATTTTTTTAAATAAAATTGAAGTAGAGTTTGAAATGAAAATCTTTTCTACTAAAAAAAAATCAAAACATTGTTTCACTAAGGTGAACATGAAACATTTCATTTTTTCCCCACTCAAAATCATTTGGTGAATTCACAAGTTTTTGGCCAAAAAACCTCCTTCCCCAGTCTTTATATCCTTCAGCTTTTTTTACCTCCCTGAAAGTCCCCCCACAAGTCACCTCATAATGTTTCCGTATGGCCTGGCAAACTCTACTCAATCAGCTCCCCTACCTTTCTAGATACTGCTCTGAGCCTAGAAGTTCTGTCGTTTTCTCAAATTGATCTGGCTTACCACAAATTGAATATTTTGAATTGAATATTTTGAATTGAATATGCAGTGAGCTTTCGGACATTTGGTCACAGGAGGAAGTTGAGAGGTCATTGGAGAAATCCTCAGAATGATAATATGCTGTGTGGCTGCACTTCAGTTTAAGAAATTTTGTTAGTTACTATTCACACATTTAATTTGTTCAGCCACTTAATACAGCTCACTTATACCACAGATAAATTGTAAATTTATGTATGGTGTGACCTCTTATTTAACAGTAATGGCCTCAGAGGTTTTATATTAGACATGCTTGTATCCAACTGTGTTTAAATTAATAACAAAACAGACATGGTGCAGTTTATTAATGCTCCTAATGGTCAGACTGGGTTCCTGCAGTTTAGACTATTTCAAAGCATGCTGTGATTTACTGAAGACAACATCAGAGTCAGGAACTGGGACGTGTCCTTGTAACCTGATTGTATCATTTCCTTTTCGCAGGAAACTTTGACTGATCAGTGAGCTACAACAGGAAAAGGCAGCTAACTGAAGTTTTGTTTTTTATTTAGATCAATAATCAAGTTTACTGGTACAAGCCTCTCTTTCTAATTCAGAACATGCCTGTAAATAGAATCACTACAGCCACCATCTGAAATTAAACCAACAGGTAAAAATCATAGTTTTATCTTCCTCGTCCATATTAATCAATATTCTGTAAATCACAAACACTTTTCATTTCGTATATCTCAGCTTTTCTGCAGAGGCTTTCAGGGTGTTATGCAAAAAAAGTCTCACAACACTCCTGAGAGGAATTGGCATTATTTACCATATCCTTTTTTCACAAATGTATAAAGAGAGCCCCAGCAAGGATAACAGCTTGTTCAAGGTCACACAGGGAGTCCACACAGTGGCAGAGTCAAGAGTCCAGATTTCCAGGTTAAGACTCTAACCACAGTCCTTCTCCACCCTTCACCTCCTCCTGCTGCTGCTCCTCTATGTCCCCCCAGCACTTGCCTCCCTTGTGTGATTCAATCTTACTGGACAGAGTCTGATCTCATTACACTAGATTTACACTACTGTGGTTCTATTTCTCCATTTACTCTGGGGTAAGTGTGAACAGAATCAGGTCTCCAGTGTTATAAAGGTGTGACACACAACAATGCTGGTAAGAGATTGCTCTTTAATTCTTGGCCCCAATCACATGACTAACAAAAGGTTCTGTATCTGCTGCATGGCAGAAATCAGTACTCACTGATGCCAGAGACCACTGATACATCCTAAAATAAATACAGTTTCAACCAAAACCACCACAAACTAATACTGCCAAGTAAGAACCTGATTGGGCCACCCTTAATCAGGCTGGTGGGCATTTATTCATGCAAATAGTTCAATTTGAAGTCAAAGGGACCACTTTTGTGAGTAAGCATTCATCAACCTGAATAAATGTTGTACAATTGGGCCCTAACAGAACACCCGGAGATTTCTAGGATGGGGATCTGCATAGAAAACATAATCCCCCAATAGATGAGATCATAACATTTCTTTCAGCAATAGCCTCTTCAGCCACTGTGATGGATCCACTGCTGTCTATGATTCCAACTCCCTAGTAGGCAAATGAACAGTATTACCTTGTCATTGAATAGCTTGGCACATTCTATCCTGAGCACTGTCAATAGCATTCTGGACGTCCTTAAGGCACAAAGACAGAGATTATTTTTCACAGGAAGAGCTTCCCAGAAAAGTTCTATACCAGGAGAACCCAAATAGAATGATTTAGCTTGCCAGCTACCCATATGGCAGGCTCTTAACAATTCCACTTTCTCCCTACAGGCAGAAAAAAAAATTGACAAGAGCCTTCTATGTTGGCTGCTTAAGGCTGAGCACCCCACTCTGCCTCCCGACTTTCAAGGGAGCTAGGATGCTCAGCCTCCCAGCCTCACCCCACAGCCTGACTCCCTGCCTGGAGCTGGACAGCCAGGGAACTGTTATTTTGATTTTCCTGAGATAAAGTCACATGTTTTGGCCAAACTGAAGTATTCCCATGGAAAATCGTGATTTTGAAAAAATTATATGGACAGAAAATTCCCAACCAGCTCTGTTTACAGGTTAATTGTCTTTGGATCAAGAAGCTTGTGAGATGTTGATGCAAAGGGTTTATATGCATGCTAGCTATGATTATATTTGACTATTTCAGGGTCCATTTTAAAATTTTCTTTTTGTTCATTCGTTTCCAATGTTGCACATGGCTGCTGTAGAACTTTGGATTGTAAATGTATTAAGATACTCAATTAAAGACTTTGTAACTACACCAATTTCTGTTCATAAATATATTCATGACATTGTTTTCCTCTGACACCATGTAATAAGATTGTTGTGATACACAAAAGCAATCCTTTACTTCTTGACACCATCCATATGATATGCATTAGGGTTACAAAATGTATAGCCCTATCAGATGGCAGGGGTCAATATAAACAATATAAACAAGGAGCCAGCTTTGCAAAGATATTTTGGTACCCAAAGATGCTGAATGGGTGCCTAAGCAGGTTAGGTGCCTAACTCCCATTGAAAGCCAGTTCAAGTCCAGTAGCTGCTGTTATACTTTGGTCTTCATTCTCCACTGCCTTGGATTTTGGGTTCTTATTTTCAAACTGTGTGTAAAATGCTGCCATTCTGATTTGCCCAGGTGTAAATAAAGATACAAGGAAGTGAAAATCAGGCCTTCAGACAGTACAAATAAATAAACTCAGATCTCCTTTTCTTAAGCTATGGCTATTTAAGTAAGTTGTTGAGAAAGTTCACTTAAAAGAGAACTTTTTCAAATGATTGAACCAGAGTGTGTCATAAAATTATGCATGCATTAATGTCTTAATAAATGTAAGATCCAATTACAAAAAATGATATGAACAGAAAGTTAAAATCATTTAACAGGAAAAAACAATGCTTAAAAAGAGTTTATGAAGAGACAAGCACAAAATATTTAAGTCTCCTCTTGATGTAGTTTGTTTCTTCAGAGAAGTTATTTCAAGGAATATTAAAGAAATACATCACATGGATAAAAATATCTTGTATCTAATAGAATATTTTACTAGCCCCACAAATGCTTGCTATGGTGTTAACTTTCCCATCTGTCTTTACTTCTGAGCCACTGGGGCAGAACTCATGGGGGCATGTCTACATGGAGATACTCAGGAAAGTTAAGGTGAATCAACTTAAGGTATGAAGTCAATGTTCATAAATTAAAGTTCATTAACCCCCATATGGATGCTCTCATTCGAGAGGAGTGGATTTAAATTCACAGTAATTTAATCCTTCTCCATTTACAGAAAAAATCCTGTTTGGATTTAGGAGAGTTAATTGCCTTAATCAATCTCCTAACTGCCATGTAAACACCCTGACATCCTTGGTTATTCAGGACTATTTTGTCACAAGGACAGAAATAGTAATTAAAACTACTCAGTTTACTTGACATTTGGATGGGATATTATGAAGGATAGGTAGTTAGTCCCAAAACCAATGGATAAGGAACATATACATTCTCCTTCATAATTTGATACATTTTAAGGAGAATGTATATGGGTTTTATCTGTAACTAGACCTGGCCAACCCTCCAGGTGCACAGAGGCTGATTAATTGGTTTCTCAGTATTAACCCTTTTAAAGCATGTGTTGGGTGAACATCCCATCATAACAATGCTCCAAAGTAATAATTCACATGTGTTTTAATAATTAGTTAATACATTTCACCCACTTATGATTTAAAATCATTTTAGAACATAACAGTGTTCGGATTCTTAAGACTGTTTGCTTCAACTAGGTTAGTTTTCCTTCTTCATGCAATATTTGGGAATGTTCAGACTAAAGTTTCCATTTGCATGAGTGTTGAATGTTGCTCTTCATATGAATACATATAATCTCATGTGAACAGAGCATTTTTGCCGGGAAAAGAGGAAAATTTAAAAAAAAATCAGAACTGTCTAAAACTGGGATTGGCAACCTTTGGCACACGGCCTGTCAGGGAAATCTGCTGGCGGGCTGGGCCGGTTTGGCCGATCACAGCTCCCACTGGCCACAGTTCACTGTTCCAGGCCAATGGGAGCTGCAGGAAGTGGCAGCCAGCACATCCCTCGGCCCACGCCACTTCCCGCACCCCCATTGGCCTAAAATGTTTCAATCATATAATCAGAAAAAAACAGTATGATAAGTGATCCAACCCACACCTCTAATAATGGATAGATAAAGTGAACAGGTCAGGTGGGAATTTTTTTGCACAAACTATTTGCTGAGCCATAACAATGGGTGAATAAAAAAATTCAAAGGATCTGAATCATCACTGGATTTTTCACTTTTTTACTTGTATAATTCCAGTGATTTCAATGTTTTATTGAGAACTGAGGATCCTATTACCTCCATAATTTGTTAAAAGTGAGGTCTTTAGAAAGTGCAGCTCATCTGTAAGATTCTCCTCATATTCAAGAAGGCCATCAGCATATTGGGCTGTATTAGTAGGAGCATTGCCAGCAGATCAAGGGAAGTGATTATTCCTTTCTATTCGGCATTGGTGAGGCCACATCTGGAATACTGCGTCCAGTTTTGGTCCCTCCACTACAGAAGGGACGTGGACAAATTGGAGAGAGTCCAGCAGAGGGCAACAAAAACGATTAGGGGGCTAGGGCACATGACTTACGAGGAGAGGCTGAGGGAACTAGGCTTATTTAGTCTGCAGAAGAGAAGAGGGAGGGAGGGATTTGATAGCAGCCTTCAACTACCTGAAGGGGGGTTCCAAAGAGGATGGAGCTAGGCTGTTCTCAGTGGTGGCAGATGACAGAACAAGAAGCAATGGTCTCAAGTTGCAGTGGGGGAGGTCTAGGTTGAATATTAGGAAACACTATTTCACTAGGAGGGTGGTGAAGCACTGGAATGGGTTACCTAGGGAAGTGGTGGAATCTCCATCCTTAGAGGTTTTTAAGGCCCAGCTTGACAAAGCCCTGGCTGGGATGATTTAGTTGCTTTGAGCAGGGGGTTGGACTAGATGACCTCCTGAGGTCTCTTGCAACTCTAATATTCTATTATTCTATTCCTCCTCTGCACATCTGCAGATTATATGGCAGAAGTTTGTTTTCAAGCGTAGGTAGTAAAGTATGTATCCAAACACTATGGATAATTTATGTATTTGTGTTTTACAAGGTATATTTGGATTTTAGAGGGTTCCAGGCACCTTTAATGTACCTAGAAAATGCAAATCAACTTATTATGGCCCACAGAAGTCAATGGCAAAATTTCCACTGACTTCCATGGGAGTAGGATTGAGCATTTAGACAACAAAAATAAGCAAAACAGCTTCCCTAATCGAAAAAGGAGAGAAAAGACTCCTATTCCAGCCAATGATCTCAGCCCACAACATGTCCATCTCATTCCTCAACTCCATTTCCCCACTCAAAAAGCCTGGCTAGATATAGGGTTTAAGGGGTGGTCCTAAAAATTGACAGATTAGGCCTATTGTGGACCAAGAGAGAGAGTGAATTACAAAGATGCCATTGAGAAAAGCATCTCAGGAGATGCCAAAGTACCTTTAATTATGGCAGATGTGTCAGTAAGACATGGGAAGAAGATACAAGGAGAGGAAGGTTAGAGTACTAATTTGGCATTTAGGAGACCTCAGTTTGGTTCCTTCCTCCACCATAAATTTCCTGTGTAACCTTAGGCAAGTCACTTGGTCTCCTAGGCCCTGATCCACAAAGGTAATTAGGCTCCTAACTTCTACTGATGTCTGTGGAAGTTAGGAGCCTAAATACCTTCATGGATCTGGGCCCGAAGTTCCCATTTGTAAAACGGGAATAACTATACTTCTCTAGTTCACAGTGATATTATGAAGATAAAAATGTTTTAGACTGTGAGATGCTCAGGTACTATACACAGAGGGACATGTGAGTACCTTTGATAGATACATAGGTTGCTACTCTAATTTCAGTAGTATAGATTTTATCATTTGAGAGTTTCCCCACAACACAGAATAGAATAGTATGCAAATACACTACTGCAGGTCTATGTTAGAATATTTCATTCAATCAAAATACAGCACTAAAGACAATTATAATAAATTGAACCATCAAATTAAATGAAATGTTAAACAATAATAGTTGTGTTTTCCTGTCTGAGGGGAAAATAACAATGTTTCAAATGACAATTAGTTTATATGCACCTGAACCCATTATACTTGATATAAAGTGACAATTGATAGCAATTTGTATTGACAGACCTTGATTGAATATAATTACTTTAACTAGGAAACATTCTGAATAAATTAATCACAGTATAATGCCATTTCAGTGTTACAGAGCTCCAACATTCAGAAAAAAAGAAACCATCACATTTTTAATTAATACATTTTACCCCTTTGTTTACAAATGTTGAACTATGTTAGTTAAATTAATTGAATTTTAGCTCCTCAATTAGTGATACACTGGATGTTAATTATGCATTAATGCACTTACAACACCCCTATTATTTTAATTATATTCAAACTTCATTGTGGGGCTTTACTTATCTTTATGGTAGGAAATTCTGAGGTACTTGTACCTTCAGAGTACAACACAGTTTGGAGGCATCTCTAAAAGCATTGACTCACAGTGTTACATCCTGGAGCACAATTTTGACAATTAAGAATTATATATATTCTTATAATACTGGAGTCATTTGACCTTTACTACAGGTGCCATTGTGCGGTTAACCACACATCCCGAGTACGAGACAGCATGTACTTGTGCTGCTCCACAAGCAGATCAGGGACTGAACGGCAACTCAGAACAATTCTGTTCCTGTCTCCCTTGCTTCAAAGGGGGAAGTAATCTTTGTCATCCATTTACCTGGTGCAGTCTAGTTCTATCTCCACACCAGCAGCGTTCTGCTAGCCACGATAGGTGTATGGAGTCAGGGCTTGGTTCAGTCACCACTCCTGCCTACCCCTCTCCCCACCCACCTGCCTGGAAAGGGGAAAGAGGATGATCTTAGTATATAGGAGTCCTCTGTTCAGGCACATGTGGTGAGCCACAATCTCACCCACATTTTGCTATTAATTATAATAACCAATGGGACATTGTGGATATCTTGCTAAGTCACAATAACATTATTTCAGCAAAAGTAATATTCAAAATAGTTCATTCCAAAGGTTATTTATATGGGAATTGAACTGCCACAGTTCTGGGGTTAACTGCACCTCTGCCTCCTGCACAGTCTGCTCAAGGGCACCCCTTTAGGTCTCACCCTCCAGCCGTCACCGCTCTAATGGCAGGGAGCTGTCTCCTTCTCCCTCCAAACTGAGGATTTAAGTTTGCAATTCACTGTGATTATCCCCGCAGATCTGGCCTTAATCCATCACGTGCTATTAGCTCTTTCTCAAAAGACAGTGACAGCATTTGTCAGTGACCAGCCAATTTTCACAGCACACAGTATATTTATTTTTAGGGCAAAAACATTAGAGAAAATCTATCATAAAACAACAGTCTACACATATGCTAAGCTTTCCAGGTGTCACCCATCTTCCATGTGGAATTCCTGGCTGGTTCCACTCCTTCACCGTCTTCCTGCAGGTTTTGCCATCTTGGTTACAGTCCCATGTCAGCATTTGGATCAACAACAGGGACAGTCAGCCATTTCAGGGTGACTCTTTATACCACAAGCTCTTTCTTTGTCTTCTCACCTCTTGAACCTGGTCTCAACCAGGGGCGTATTTCTCTGGAATTGTTTATCTTGCCCTGGATCTGCACAAAGTTCCCACCCCACACACACTGCTTTTAGTTTCTAGGGAAGCTCAGTATCTCCCACTCCCACCCCTGCATGTGGTTAGATTACACTCCCTCGCGCCAATATCACACAGATACATATAACATTTATAGATACAAAAGTTTATGACTAATCCCTGTGGGCACATCTCAATATAACAGTCTTTCCACATTTCCAAGGTCTTGCATTTGTCACACATACCATCAATCCCACTTTGAAACAGGCGAATGACACAGGAATTAAGAGTGTGGCTTTGATGTCAGATCAGGCTTTGCATTCCATATGCGGTGTACTATTGGACACAAAAGAAGTTTAACCTATTTATCTTTTTTCTTCCACCTGCCACAAGAAAAGGCCTTCAAGTTCAGAGGAGCTAAATGGCCACCTAAATTAAGTAACAATGCTTATCAATCTATATGACAGCCCCTAAAGGGATCAAGAATTTTTCACACCAAGTATTGCCGCACCTCTTGCAAAATAGATTATGTCTCAAAGCATCGAGTTAGAGCCCAGTCCTGCAAAGTTCTAAACTTTTTCTATGGAAGTGGAGGAGGCTCTGCACATTGCAGGATTAGGACCTAAATGACCATTATATCCTTTACAATCACAAAGCACTTTTGGCAGGGATAACATCTGAGCTCCTTTATCTCATTCTTGCTGATTCTTTTAAATAGGTACACTTTCTCTCTCTCTCTCTCTTTCTTCCCTTTTGAAGGAATGTTCTGTTTAATTTAATTCCAAAGGAGAGCATAATGTGCTGTAAGTAAACTGAGCTTAATACCAAGTTATCTTATGAGATACACTGTTTTTCAGAGTCGTTGTGTGTGGGAAGTTTTGGTTTTGAACCTTGAAGTACTAAGGGCCAAGATGCTTTATTATCTGAATATACTGGATATTGGAGTTCATCCTGACTAGAACTTGCTAGAAATGCAGAAAGAGGGCAAACAACTTAGATTAAAACAAGCCCGGTCTGAATCAAGAAATAGGCAAACTATTAGAACAGAAACCATATAAATATAAAACTACAAATGCTTCAAATATACCAAAATAAAACTTCTGTCAGCAGACCCACATAAATCAGCACAACTTCCTCTCTCATTCTACAATATATATATATATATCAGAATTTCAAAGAAACAAAATTGTCTTTGAAAATTTATTTTTTAACATCAGCACAGGGGAAAAAAAATAACACAAACTCTCCAGAGCCAGACAAACTACACTGAACTAAACATAAAAATAGAAAGTAATATCATAGATACCTCAAAATAGTTAATCCCCAGTGTAAAACCGAATAGTGGGAGAATTCATCAGAATATTCAAATATTAAACTCTACATACAGAAATTATACAGGAATATTATCTTCCTTCATGAGTTCTTTATATTGAAATCCAATTAATACCCCAACATGGTTGAAAACTAAAGACTAAAAGATCACTACTAGACTAAATATAATGATTATAATAAACAATAAACCCAGACCAAGTGGGATTTATGGTAGAAAGCCACACAGAAAATAGCTGACTGCGATATATATAAACAGACACATATAACATGGGAAACTCAAAAGCCAAAATACATCCAATAACAATATCCTGCAATGAAGACAAGGCTTTTCATAGGCTAAAATGGGAGAATTTACTGTCTCTATCAGGTGTGTTTTTAAGAGAAGCTTTTGTTTCTTAGCAAAAGTAAAAACCATTAATGTTTGGATGATATACAACAAAAATTACTCTAATAGTGAAAGAATGAAGACCACCTTCTCATTGCTCGCAGCCACCACCCATACTATGGGAGTCTGGAACTTTGTTTCTTGAGACACTGAAACTTGCATTGGTTAAAGCAGATTGGAAGTTTATATTGGTTTGTTTTTCTAGCTATGTTTAGCAATGGGTTCTATTTTCAACTGACTTACAGATACATCTGGTACCATGAACTATCATTTCACCTCCACAGAAATTCATGTTATTAGTTGGTTTAAATAAAAAAGTCTGTTCAGCCTCAGCTACACAGGTGTTTTTCTTCTCTTTACTTTGTAAATAATAATTTCTCCTTGTTTTACTTCTAATTAGATTACTGTTGCTTTAACATGTACTTCAGCAAGTGCAACTGACATACTGGGAAACTGTAATGAGCAATGCTCAAACTGATGGACATACTAAGATTAACTGTTCACAAACATTGGTGTGAGTGAAATTCTGTACATGCAAATGTTTCTGAAAAAACATTTACAGTCTAGGCCTTTGTCATTGCAGCAGGGAGACCATTCACAGAGCTCTAAAAGTGAATTCTGAGTATTTGAATAAAACGAGTAAATACTCATTTTGACATGTTCAGGGAAAATCCATAGCTCAGATATGTTTGTAAAAAATACTTGTGACGTGCAAGTCAGATCCTTTCGGTCCTCATACAGGGAGTCTCATGATCATGTTCTTTCAGGACCCAGTTTCACTAACAGAAGGAAGCAGCATTTGTCTGGGAAGTGGGATCCAGGAAGATTCCTTCAATTCTTCAAGGCAGCAGAGGTAGGACAGGTCAGAGTTGTGCAGAGGAACCAAAGCAGACTCAACTATCAAATCTATCTCCCTGTCAATGCAGGATTGTTTTAGATTTTGAAAACCAGTTTCTTCCACTCACACAAGTTTTACATAGTGTAACACCACTAAGGTCAGTACAGTTATTCTTGATTAAAGGTGATGTAATTGAAGGGAGAATCATATCATTGATCTAAGAAAAGCATGTGTGCATGATTAACATGGATATAAACCATCACTGTAACTGAATATGCTAGTAAATATTAACAAAAGTTGTATTTGTGCCCATAAAAATAAACCTTCCTGGTGCCTCTTCCCAGATGATCCAATGGACTTTTTTTTTTAAAGGAAAGAGATATGCCCTTTGGTTTTCCATAATATTAAGGGATGCCTTACCATTGCAAACATTAATATGTACTGCTGATTATGGCTTCAGGGGCTGGGAGGATCTGGGCCCGCATAAAACCTGAAACCAAGTCCGTGTACTTTGCAGAGCATGAAGTAGTATGTTGCTGCTCCTAGGATTATTATTAAACAACATCAAAGAATATAAAGAAACTCAGAATAAGCTACCAACTAAATATTATGCAGGTGCTATTCTACCTATGGTTAAAAACCATCTCCACAGGCAAAGCCAACAATACCTAGAATTTGTAACAATATCCAGATACAAATCACAATTGCTGTAATGATCGAGCTGCCACCCAGTGATGGTAGTTACTTCCTGGAAGCTTAACTAAAACTCAAAATCTTTCAATGACTTGTTTATAAATCAGGCTGAATACAGGCCTAAGTGTGTTTTTGAAACAGCATCAAACTTATGCCTTTAGGGGCAACTCCAGCCCCATCCTGTGTGATTGTGAAAATGCCATTTGGAGTGGAACTGGTGTGATTCTACTTGCAAAGGTGATCTTGATGTGCGGTACCAAGCCGGGGATGCACACTCCCTGAATAGCAGCAAACAAGGTGCAAAGCAAGGGAAGGCTGGGAAATGGGAAGGGATGGGGCATCCACCACTACATCGATCCTTGTATCTACCCTCTGCTAGACCGCTATATAAAAGACATCAGAAGGTATATAAACAGATATTGGACTGAAATAGCGCTTCTGAAGTGATTCTGCAGCCAATTCACAGCTTGCAGGGGAGAATTCCTCTCCTGCTTTCCCTGTACATCTCCCAATCACTCAGCCTGGCTACTTAGGCTAGGCATTCTTTCCTCTGAGAATAGTATTCCAGGAAACAAGTTTGGGAGGAGACTCTTTGGATTCATTTGGCTGCTTAATATACCAAAGAAAATTAATACCAGAGTGAAAAAAAGCTACCTCTCAACCAAAACATGACCATTGGTCTATGTCTGTGTTTTCTCAATTAACAGTCTTATACCAGCTTGTTTTGTACAATGAATCTCCATCTCTCTGTCCAATAGATACACTGTAGACAAGAAAAATTACCTATAGTGCACACTATTGATTTTTGTTTATTTATTTAAAGGGCTTTGTGAATTATGTTGATGTTGTACTGAACACAGGGTATGGATGAATTTCTGCCATAACTCATTGATTGTTTGGTTTATGGTGAGATTAGCTTCACATATGAACAAGCTACACAAAAGGTCTAGCCTATACTCTTTACTCAGACTCCTCTGGAATTCAGTGGAAGGTTTGGCTGAATAAAGGTGGGTGGATAGAATGCTAAATATTACCTTATATAAGAGATTTTTAATTTCATATTCTCATCTTCCAGAACAACTTCAGCAAATATGGGGAGCAGTTCATTTCATAAATCTGAAAGATTTGTGGATGGCACATGCTGATATTGATACATTATCTACTGAAATATATCTTGCTATATAAAAAAGAATGCACTTCACATTGAAATAGGCTGCATGGTGGCTACAATTGATAACAAAGAGAAAAAAACTATTCTTTTGAAAAAAAATCACTCATTGAACTCATTGGTATATTAACTATTTCTTCTAATTGAAAATGCCTTCAGATTTAGAGAGAGTTCATTACTTATCCTGCACCCATTGAAGTCCATTACAAAACTCCCATTGACATCAATAGATGTGTGATAAATCCCTGCCCCCCTCAGTGTACCTGATCACTTACTGAATTAGGCATCATCATTATTTAGCATCTGAATAGCACCACTACTGGGCTAGAGGCCTGATCCAACTTTCAGATGAAACCAATGGGAAATGTTCTTTTGATTTCAGTGGGAACTGGCTCAGGACTTTAATGCTTTGAAGAGGAAAGACAACATATGATCAAATTGGAGTGGCTGGGTTCTGAACAGTTTGAAAATCTGGCCAATAGTCTGCTCTCCAAAGAGATTCCAAATAATCAAATACAGAAAATAGTGGGAAATCCCATTTTCCCTCTCCCATCTCTGCTCACTTGTTTTGTCTGCTCTTTTCTTAGCCCTTTGTCACAAATCCCAATTACACTTGTACTTATCTTCCTCTTATCCCTCCGGTGTCTGTGTTCCTTCTCTTCTTTCTTTCCGTAGCTATAATAAGTTGTCCCAAATAACATTGTCAACAAGTGTTAAAGATCTTGTAATTCTTAAGTCAAGTTATATTTACTCTTTCTAAGAGTATACTCCAAAATAAAGTACTGCAGATGCACACATGTATTTGTGGCTGACAGCCTGAGTGTACACTAATGGTTGTACACCTCTACTCCAATATAACGCTGTCCTCGGGAGCCAAAAAATCTTATCGCGTTATAGGTGAAACCGCGTTATATCGAACTTGCTTTGATCCGCCGGAGCGCGCAGGCCTGCCCCCCAGGAGAGCTGCTTTACCGCGTTATATCTGAATTCATGTTATATCGGATTGTGTTATATCAGGGTAGAGGTGTATATATCGAACATGTTTCTTTTACAGCCATGCCGGAGCTGAAAAGCAAGGTATGACTGACATTCATGCTTCATGATGTAAAGTACTGTAACCCTTTGCTAAATTTTGCATAAATTTCACAGACCTGAGGAAGAGCTCTGAGAAGCTCAAAAGCTTGTTTCTTCCACCAACAGAAGTTGGTCCAATAAAAGATATTACCTTATCCATCTTCTCTCCCTCAAATTTTGCATACACAGTTTTCATTTTCTGATGTTTTTCTATGTTGTTCATATAAGCAGTCTTTTTTTTAAAAGACTCATTATGCTTATTTCAAAGTCAAATTCTTAGATATTTCTAAATAAGTAATATATATTACAGTTTTTGCAGAAGTGATTATCATTATTGGAATTTTCTCTGTGTTGGCAAGGTACATATGTACAGGTTTTCTTTAAATTATGAAATTAGGATGATAGCCATCCCAAACTGCTTAAAATAAATTGCATAGATCTAAATCTTTGGAGAATTCCCAAACCCACAGAAGTTGCTTGCGTGCTAATGTTTGGAGGCATGTATCCAGCCACCTTCCCTGCAGCAACACCTCCAAGGAGGCTGCTGCCCATCTGTTATTCTCCCTATAGGCTAGATTAATTCTCTCAACCAAAATGAACTTTTAACATGAAGTTATTTTATACCTAAGTGAGAACCAGAAGGCATGCATTAGTAGAAAATAGGATAAAAATGTTTCAACATGTGCAAAACTATTCCCTCTCTTTACCATTCTCCCAGTGGGACTATAATTAATTAGGTGCAGTGGTCATTCTTAAATCTTGCCAGTTGCCTTATATAACTAAAGGTTCTTTCTGTTCGGACCAGAAGCAGGATTATCATTAATTAATAATATAGGACAGGACTAGAAATTTCCCAAGAAGTACCCCTTGCTACCATAATCCATATAGAGCGGATTCTAGGGTCAGATGAGCAGGGCAGTCCCTTCCAGGGGGCGCCATTTCACTGTGTTGATCGGCTTTTCCTTTCTTTTCTTTTTTTCCCTCCCCCTTAGATTGGTTGGCTGTTGGCAGGGTTCTTTTATGTTCCCCTCCAATTGGTCAGCTGTTTTCTGCCCTATGGTGAGGGCACCAAAAACATTTTATACCTGGCCTGCAAAATGGCTAGGAGCACTTTTGGATTAAGAAGTTATTCACCTTGTGCAATAATGATGGTTTGAGATGTGTGTGTCTAATAGTGCTCCACTGTAGGTATGCTTGCATCACTGCGCTGCTGATCAGAGAACTTCAGTAGCAGTGTGTGCATTAGGCCTACAAATGCGCTGTCTCTCCTTGTGCCCTGCCATGAGGCTAGTCAGCATGTGCGGGCTAACCTCCCTCCGTTCTCTACTTCAGAGTCATTAACAAGAAGTCCTCTCAAGCAGAGAGGAGAAGGGTGGGTTGTGGAGCACCCATAGGGGACACATCTCGAAGAACCATCATTACTCCACAAGGTTAGTAACTTCTTCTTCAAGTAATGTCCCTATGGATGCTCCACTGTAGGTGAGTCCCGAGCAGTATCCCCTCTGGAGGTCTGTGATTTCCAAGTTGGGTCAGTTACAGATGACAGCACTGTGGAGCTAAAGATGACAGAAGGTGGAGGTGGAGTCCCCAGTGATGGCATGCATTAGTAAGACTGCCATTACACGGAGGTCCCTTGAGTGTCAGAATTCTGGGAGTGCTGACTGGCTCGGTGCCACTGTGGGTGTGGGGGGTGAGGCAGGATGAAGATCTTGTCCACACCAGTTGTTCAGGACCAGATGAGGAGTTGCTCCTGTCCTTCTCCTTAGGTGCCATTGACTTGGTGCCTATGCCCATAGGGTCTGTGGGCACATCAGTGGTACCTGCCATTGTAGTCTTTCTTGAGCCATGGGTACCAGGCTTGACCTGTCTCAGTGCCAATGGTACTAAGGATACTAAGCGTGCAGGGGATCCTTTGCAACTAGCTTGTGGTTCACTGTGGGGACTTCCCACTCTCTTTTTTGATTTGTGAGAGGAGTGAGGACTGATTTCTTCACCCTCTGATCCTTAGATATTATGGGCTGTGGGGAAGACTCACATTTGCATGGAGACTCTTGTTGTAGGTCCAGAGAAGGTCTGAGAGCTGCCTCCATGAATACAATCTTTTGCCTCAGCTCTCTGTCCTTGCGAGACCAAGGTCTAAGCTGCTGGCAGAGAGTGCACTTTTGAGGAACATATCCTTCCCTGAGGCAACGAATGCACCATGAGTGCATGTCACCAACGGTGATAGTGCAGGAGAGGCACTTCTTGAAGCCCAGAGAACCAGACATGCCCCGTTGAGGGTTGGGGGAGAAAGGGCTCACAACAAGAAGGGTAGGAAGAAAGTAAACTAATATCTAAGTATATTTTGTGTTTTATTTTTTGGAATGTAAGGATAAAAATAAAAGACACTATACTAACTACTATTAAAAACTAGGCTCTAGGCTACAAAGAAAGCACAGGGTAATAGTTATTAATGGATCACTAATAGCTCCATCTCTAGCTGGGAGCAGCTGAAAAGGTAAAGGAGGTTAGCCTGCACATGCTGATTAGCCTCCTGGCAGGGCATGAGGAGAGGCAGCGCATGTGCAGGCCTAACAGACACTGCTATTGAAGTTCTCCAATCAGCAGTGCAGGGATTCAAGCAGCACACCTATAGTGGAGCACCCATAGGGTAACTACTCGAAGAAGAACCATGGTTTGGTCACCTATAGATAGGACTACTTTAATGAGCTCTACAAAGGGGAAAACTTCAATTGACTTCAATGAAATCTGGATTTCACCCTTTCAGTCAATCTGAAAATGTAGGTACTTCAGAAAGAGATGGCTCATGTGGTAAATGGTGCATCTCTGTGGAAGTACAAGATACCAGTTAGAGCTGAGTGAATAATTGCTTTTTAGGTTTGAGGGCCAAAATAAAAAATCCCCCCCCCCCCCCCCCCTCCAAAAAAAACCTGTTTAGTTTTAAGCCAGAACTATTTTCCTCCAGTTTTTCTTGCTGAAACAACAAACAAAAACTCATTCTGGTGAAACAAATGTTTTGAATGTCAGTTTGAAACAGCACTTCATTTAGAAAATGTCAATTCAAAACTAAATGTTGAAATGGTTTGTTTTGACATTCCCAAAACTAACCATTTTGACATTTCTGAAATTTGTTTTCAGAGGTTTTGTTGTTGTTGTTGTTGTTTTCTTTGTGGATGAATTCCCCAATTCAAACCTGAATTTGACAAATAGTTTTGGCGCCCCCAAAAATATTTTTTGGCATATTTACTATTGGAAAAAAAAAAAAAAAATGGTGCTCAGCTCTTATACCAGTTCTCCTGTCTGTAATGAGTGCCTGTTTGTTTCTGGTTCATATATAATGTATTGATTTCTACCTACATAGCACTCGACAGCATAGAGCTCTACTACTTGATCTAATGGAAAATCAATGTTAGATGCTAGCGACATAGGAGGGAAGGGAATTAAAATAGCTTCTTAGATTCATTCTTTTTTAAAAAATCCCCCTTTTTGCATCCCTCTTAAGCTCTGTCCATCTTTCACTTACATTCTGAGAGAAAAATCTTTATTTTTGTGTGAGCTAATGATAATCCTAGTGAGGAAAATCACACAAATATGTATGCTAATGTGATCATAGTTGCCGACTCCATGGATGCTCAGGGACTGAAGCACCCTTGAAGAAAAAATAGGGGGTCCTCAGCACCTAAGGGGCTGGCTGGGGCTGCTGCCTCACCACCTGTCAACTGTTGAGTGGGGCCACCCATTCTTCTCTGCCTCCTCCTGTTGACCGAAACAGAAGTTGGAAATAAAAGTAGCCCAGATCTTTCGGTCTTAGTTTCGCCCCCTACCCGTATCTGTCACCGGGGGTTTGTATTTTATAGAAAAACTTCACAGAATCAAGGTGCAACAAGGTTTATTAAAGGGAGAAAATGACAAGGACCCCAAAAATAACCAGGGGGGAGGGGAAACAGGTGATAACAGGGCAAATAGCGAACAAGACAGGCTGTATCAATAGGGAACTGTACAAGCAGACACACAATGATTACAATACCATCTCCAGCAGCTTGTGGTACCGATGTCTCTCTTCTTTTTAGACTGGTACAGCGCAGCAGGTCGCTGGATCCCCTGGATGAAAGCAGGATCTTGAAGCAGGGCTGGACGAGCTTCTTTCAGGTAAGTTGTTGAGTTCTACCCTCCCTCTGCCCTTTACCTGCATCATTGTGTGTGTAGTGAGAGAATCTGCGTCGTCGTGCATGTGGTGTGCGAATCTCCCAGAAGATGGAATGAGTGTGTGTAAGAGAGAAATTCCCTAACAAGAATAACCCATATGAGGCGAATGGCCTACCCTTAATTGTCTGTTCTGCACTCTGCCACTCAGACAGGCACCCCCCGATCTGATCTGAACACTACCTTATATAGACTCCCAGTTACTGGGCAGATTATGTGACTGAAAGTTCCCTTTTCCCGCCTAAACCAGAAAAGGGCGCCAAACTGGGGTGGGGAAGGAACAAGAAGGCTCACAAACATGGACGCCTAGTTCTCCTTAAGAGGATCCAAGATGGCCTCAAGATTTTTGCCTCTACACTCCCCCCTCAAGGCAGGACAGGGCAAGAAAGGAGTGAGCAGAGGGCAAGAGGTGCTCGGGGGGTGGGGTGGGGGGGAGCTGGTGTGGGGCACCCACCGGTAAAACCAAAAGTTATCACCTATGAATGTGATCCAACAGAGAAGACTAAAAGAAAGTCACCATAACCTTCAGAGAATATTAATTAGGAAAGTGTTCATTCATATATAAGGCTGTGTTTGTTTTAATAATAAATAAGACTTCATACTTATATTGTTTTATGCAGTGTAGTTCTAGCTGTGTTGGTCCCAGGATATTAGAGAGAAGAGGTGGGTGAGGTAATATCTTTTGTTGGACTAACTTCTGGTGGTGAGAGAGACAAGCTTTCAAGCCACACAGAGATCTTCTTCAGGTCTACAAAATGTACTCCGAGGGTCACAGCTAAATGAAAGATGGAACAGATTACTTAGCATAAATAGTTAGCACATAATCCAAGGAATAATTCAAGGTAGAGTGGCCCTTTTAACACCACTGCAGTGTAGGACAAAAAGGGGGGTTAGTGGGTTACAAATTAGTAGGTAGTGGTAGTGGTTGAAGTTGTGGTGGAAATCTATGAGGAAGTTTAAGATGTCCATCTAGGGGATCAAGTATCAGAGAGCTAGTCGTGTTAGTCTGGATCTGTAAAAAGCGACAAAGAGTCCTGAGAAATTTCCACCACATGCATCTGACGAAGTGGGTATTCACCCACGAAAGCTTATGCTCCAATACATCTGTTAAGTCTATAAAGGTGCCACAGGACTCTTTGTCGCTTTGTCTAGGGGATGAAAATATTATTGACGTATCTCAGGTAGTAGGCATCCTTCAATGTTGAGAGACCACGGGTATCTGCCCCTGAGAGGTAAAGAATGTATGTAGTTGGTTTTATGGCAGCCGTGGCTGTGGCTGAAAAGACACACTTAAGAGAGACAATCTCTGCTGTATCTGTCACATTTAAAGGTGATGTTTCAACTCTTTAGACTCTGCCTTCTGCGAGCTTTTTTCTCATATGTTAATCTGGATTGCTTCCTTTCCTAACTCCGAAAACCTTTGTTAAGCTCATGTTTTCAAAGGCTGCGGTCTTGAGTGTGATCTTCCCAGTTGTTCACATCCATGTCCATTTCTTTGAAGTCTTGCTTGCACACATCCTTGAAACACAGTGTTAAGCGTCCTTTGGGTCTTTTTCCAGAAGAGGATGTCCTTTGTGGTGTGCCCATCATTCATTCAGAACAAATGCCAAGCCAGCGGAGGCATCTCTGCTTGAGGAGTGTTTGCATGCTGGGTATGCTGGCCTGTTTGAGCTCCTCTGTATTGGTGACTCTCTCCCTCCAGGAGATGCCAAAGATTTGATGAAGGCAACGCATATAAAAGCAGTTGAGCCTCTTTTCCTGATAGTATGAGGTCCATGTCTCACTCCCATACAAAAGTGTGCTGATAACACATGCACGATACACACAGATCTTTGTGTGTTCTGTCAGTTTGTTGTTTTTCCAGACCCTCTTGCTCAGTCTAGATATTGTTGTGGTGGCTTTTCCAATGCGGATGTTGAGTTCTGTTTCAAGTGAAAGGTTGACTGTGATAGTTGACCCCAGGTATGTGAACTCATTCCACTTCAACTTCAAATTCCTCAACTCCTTGGCACATTGTTAGTCTTTTTTAGGCTTATGGTAAGCCCGAAGTCTTGGCAGGCTTTGTAAAAACTGTGCATGAGGTTTTGGAGATGAGCTTCTGTGTGGGTTGTCACTGCTGCATCATCAGCAAAGAGGAGGTGTTGCATAAGGGCCTCCCGAGTGTTGGTTTTAGATCTGAGTCTTGCAAGATTGAACAGTTTTCCATCAGATCTTGTGTGCAAGTAGCTTCCCTCAGTTGAGGAACCAAAAGCTTGTTTCAGTAGCAAGGATAAGAAGATCCCAAACAGAATTGGGGCAAGTACATAGACTTGCTTAACACCTCTCTGAATCCGGAAAACCTCAGAGACTGAGCTGCTCTATTGAACTGTGCCATAAATGTTTTCATGGAAGGATCGAATCATGCTTAAGGGCTTGGGTGGACATCCAATCTTTTCTAGAAGTGCAAATACTCCACTTCTACTGACAAGGTCAAAAGCCTTTGTGAGATAAATGAAGGCTATGTAAAGGGGTGGGTTTTTTTGTTCTCTGCATTTCCCTTGTAGTTGTAAAGGGAGGTGGGTGGACAGACAGTTTACTGTCCCCAAATGGATTTTTTCATTTTGCTAACAAGTTCCAAACATTTTTGGAACCAAACTGAATATTTTGCCTAATTTTTGTTTCCTGGCCAAACCAGAAAATCAGTTATTCACTGAGGTGTAGTAGTGAGTTTTTCTGGGATCTCTGTACAATATTTCCTTGTCCCATGCATATGAATACAACACTCAGATGTACCTAAAAATGTTATTGTGTATTATATTTAACTAAAGGCTTTAGAAGTTGATATACTCCAACATATTGCTTGGCGCTGAAGTATGGGGAAGCAGTCTGCAGTCCTGAGATCTTCCAACTACCTTTTAAAAGGTAGGTGAAAAGTCCTTCAGAATAGCAGCTGTTTTTTTTAAATAATAAGTTACCTGTTTCTATGAATGGCTCAGCTACTTCACTGTTTAGTTCCTTTTGAAGTCTCAGGTGGATATCTCCTATTACTGATGATTTATTGTAATTTAGTTTCTTGAGCTGTTCTATCTGTGAAATTTGTGATACCTCTAACTTTGACAGTAGCTCACCTTCATTGCCTGAAAAGAGTAACCCCCAGGTAGATATTTCCTCATCATTGTCTGTGGTGACAAATGATGTAAACTAAAAATCATAAAGCCCCTCTGCAATTTCTTTAAAGTCTGATTGCTCCCTGTGTTCCACAGTGGTCTACTGAAGATTGATCTATGAGAGGAGAGCCACTCCCAGTAGGCTATCAGCACATTTTTGTGAGGTCATTATGGGATTCTCCCCATTCCCTACAAGCACACTTAGTGTCAGAGGCAGAGTGTCCCTGTGATCAGTTTTTCTTTCAGCCTGCTTCAGATTAACAGTGAGTTGAGTGGCAAAGTCTCTGAGCACTGACTTCAGTAAAGCAGGTAGCAAAGTACCAAGAAACTGACATGGACTGAAAAATGAAACTTCTTGTTTAAAAGAGAAGAGAAAAAAGTACATTGTTCTTCACTTACTGATTCTCCACTCGGCCTCATGCAGGCATATCTAGATGACACCAGAGCGACACTAGTGATCAAAATGGAACTCTCAGACACCAGAACTCTATTTACTGGAGCGTACGTCCAACTGGCATGAGAGACTGCTCAAACAGGAGCAGCATTGGCATGCAGACAGTATATTTAGACCTAATCTCTCTTTCTGCTTTGTTTTTAATATGAATTCACACACTTGTTCTGTTTTACTCTGTTGCTGCCTTCTCACTTCTTTAGTTCCTTTTTACACTTTTTCTACCTAAATCACTTCTCTCATCCCTCACCAGTAACCTGATTACAGCAATAGAATTACCCTAGAATTCACAGCTTTCCATGTCCCAAACTAAAACCTTGTTTCATAGGTAGGGTATTAGGATAAGAGTTAGGAGACATGGGTTACATTCCTGGTTTGGCTACTGATCCCATGTGTGACCTTGAGCAAAGCAATTCACTTTATGTACCTCAGTTTCCCCTCCCATTCTTTGCATCACCTCTTTAAACCTCTTTGACACAGGGAGTGTCTCTTAATATGTGTTCGTATAGTGCCTAGCACAATGACACCCTGATCTTGGTTGCAAGCTCTAGGTAACACTGCATTATAAATAGTAAATAACAACAAAGCCAGTCCTCAAATAGCTAAAAATAGCAATTCTGGAAAAAATGAAGCTATAAAACACAAACACAATATTTGTTTTTACTTCCCAAATGGAATTCTATTCAAACCAAACTATTTTAATATGGACTTACTCTGTCGCACAGTCTCAGAGCCTTAGATAATAAAATGAAGTAAACAAATTTTAAAAAATTGAGCAGCTGGGATCAAGTTTAGAAATATTTTGTGGGGCAGGTTCCCATCCTCAAATCAGCTATTCCTATTCTCTGCAATAAATTTAAAATGCTTCTCTAAGCTTCAATTTCTCTACTCAGAAACATTCCTATCACATGAATTAAAGCTACGTTTTGCATAGATATGAATTGTCATTCCACAGGAAATTTATTCTGGACAAAATGCTTCGCATTTTCCAAATGCAGAGATTGGGAAGCTTTTAAGTGTAAGCTGCAAGGCAGAAAATGACCTTATGAATCTCTCTATTCAGAACTCCATGACATCCTGAATGAGTTCAACAGCATGCGAATGACAGCTGTAAAAAAAAGACAGGTGATTACAAAGTTCTTAAAGATTACCATGAAAAACAAATATATAGTCCATTTATTTTTAAAAGTGCATGGGCGCTTTCAATGCTCCAAAATGCCTTTCTCTTGTTGTGCTTCATAGAGCACTGCTATTCTAGGCAAAACATACTGTCAGGCTATAGAGTAAAATGCTGAATAAATAACTTTTGACACTCACTTCAATTTGTGTGGGGAAAAATTGTGAAAATCATAGTTGTAGTTATTATTTCATAGTTCAAACCTTTTTATTGCCATAATGTAAGTAATTTCTGTCTTTTCCCGAAGAAGATTGTGCTTTATTGCAGTTCCACTGTATGTGTGATTATACGGATGTGATTTGTCTTACAGAACAGACTGCAAGGCCAAAAGATACATTCATGGAGGTTAAGTCCATTATTAGCCAGGATGGGTAAGGAATGGTGTCCCTAGCCTCTCTTTGTCAGAGGGTGGAGATGGATAGCAGGAGAGAGATCACTTGATCATTACCTGTTAGGTTCACTCCCTCTGGGGCACCTGGCATTGGCCACTGTCGGCAGACAGGATACTGGGCTGGATGGATCTTTGGTCTGACCCACTATGGCCATTCTTATGTTCTTATGTAATGGGACCACTGTGATCATCTAGTCTGACCTCATATATAACAGAAGCCATATGAATTCCCCAGAATAATTCCCAGAGCATATATTTTAGGGAAAAAAAATTAATCTTGATTTAAAAATTGTCAGTGATGGAGAATCCACCATGACCCTTGGTAAGTTGTCCCAATGTTAATTATCCTCACAGTTAAAAATGTACACCTTATTTCCATTCTGAATTTGTCTAGCTTCAACTTCCAGCCAGTGGATCATTTTATACCTTTCTCTGCTACACTAAAGAGTCCATTATTAAACATGTGTTCCTAATATAGGTACTTATAGACTGTAATCAAGCCATCCCTTAACCTCTTTGTCAAGCTAAATAGACTGAGCTCTTTAAGTCCATCACAATAAGGCATGTTCTAACACTTTAATCATTCTCGTGGCTCTTCTCTAAATCTTCTCCAATTTATCAACATTCTTCTTGAATTGTTGACACCAGAACTGGACATACTATTCCAGTAGCAGTCGCACCAGAGCCAAAGACAGAAGCAAAATAACCTCTCTTCTCCTACTCAAAATGTACCTGTTTATTCATCCAAGGATTGCATTAGCCATTTTGGCCACAATATCACACTGGGAGTTCATGTTCACCCGATTATGACACACACACCCCTCCCAATCTTTTACAAAGTCACTACTTCCCAGGATAGCATCTCCCATCCTGTGAGTATGGCCTACATTCTTTGTTCCTAGATGTATTTATTTTCAATATGGCTAAATGTCATGTATTGTTTGCTTGCATGCAACTTGCCGAGTGATCTGGATCACTCTATCAGTGGGTTGTCCTCTTCATTATTAACCATTCCCCCATTTTTTGGATCTTCTTGTACCCAATAGAGCTAACTTTTACATTTATTTTATTTAGAAGCAACACAAGGAAACTACAGTTCTGTATCCCTCTGAGATATTGTCTTCAGCAGTTACCATAAGGCTTGAGACCTGTGAACTTTGGGGCTACTATAAGGTGGGTGCATAACTGGCTGGATAACCGTACTC
>NW_020664409.1:85045254-85092602 GCF_002925995.2 Terrapene triunguis | reverse complement strand
TAAAACTTTGGCACAGATAAATGACACAATGCTCACCCCTAAGTTTTGGAGAACCGGGAATAGAGTTTAGGGGGAAGTTTGTACATAATGACACCAGGCAACCATAGGAATATTAACTACCACCAGCTTTTGGATATTTTAGGATAGAAACATCTGCAGATGTCAGACCACAAGACTGTGATGGTAACTAATTGATGCACATGATAATAAATTGAGGTCATTAAAATATTAACCTATAGGAGAAAAGCACCCCTACATTAGTAGGGTGAGGAAATACAAATAAGGAAGAGGGGAGAAACTCCTACTGAATAGGCATTAGGCATAATGGCCTTTGTGTAATCTATTCTAAAAGTATCCCAGCCTGGGGACTGGAGGAGGGAAAAGGGGGGGGGGGGGGGGGGGGGTGCCAGAATTATGGCCACTGGCAAAGGTGATGAGGAAGATAATGGCTAACATTTCAGGCTGTTCTTCAAAGGATGATTTGAGTAATTGGATGTTCAGATGTACATTCTCTACTATCTCTGTCTACCTGGATAGGTTGCAATGTTTGTGACTTTGCTAAACATATTAATAAAACTATTGGAAATGCAGAAGGGTTCCTAAAGTGTGAGTATGGTAACTCTACACATTGGGGTTCCCAACTGAAGAGTAATTTTAATAATACTGGACCTGATATTGGAACAAGAACCTGTCAAACCTCAGAGTGATAACTGGGAATTCTTCAGTAAACAATACAATTGATACACAATCCATAGATCAGGCAATGTTCTGACAACTTTATGAGTGATGGGTTTATGTTTTTTTTCCAAGTAACTGATAAAAATGTCAGATAGCACAGGGCCAAGCAAACCAATTCCTGTATGATCCCACTAGAAACATACTCACTCAATGATGATTCCCCATATACAATTACACTGAGACCCATAAATTACCTAGTTTATAATCCATTTAATGTGTTCCATGTTGGTTATACACTATTCTAGTTTATCAAAATGCTGTGTTGTACCAAGACAAATGCCTTATAAAAGTCTAAATAGAAGTCTAAATATATTATATCAGTGCTATTACCTTTATCAGCCAAACTTGCTATCTCATAAAAAATATATTAAGTTAGTTTGACAGGATCTATTTTCCCTTCCCTCTAACAGATCATTTTTCAAACCAATATTGTCTTCTTCCTCGTTTGTAGGATTGTGACTTTTGGGGTATCTAATAAAGTGTTGTGAGCTCAGAGCTCACAAAAACTACACAGTACTCTGGCTGGGCTGCTCATAAAAATATTTCCTATGAGTTTTTGTTCTCAATAAAAGCAATTTCCTCACTTCTGTTCATGGTCCCTGTGTTCACTTTTCAAAAATATTCAAGCAAATATCAAACTGGCAGGAATGTTCACCAACACAGCCAATTTTAAGTGAATAGTACAATATATGGTAAAGTCTTATTTAATAGAAAATGATGCAAACTTATCTACAGGACTTTTTAAAAAATGATAGAAAAAATAGTGGGCCTCTATTGAAGTTAATGTAGTTAATTTGGATAAAAACTGGAATATTGTGATGGATCAGACACAGTATCCCTGGTATAAAATTCTAGAGGATGGTTCAAGGAATGGAAAAATATATCATTCTCTATTCAGTTCTCTAGGATTTACTCAAATTTCTATTATCAGAGGGGTAGCCGTGTTAATCTGGATCTGTAAAAAGCAACAAAGAGTCCTGTGGCACCTTATAGACTAACAGATGCGTTGGAGCATAAGCTTTCATGGGTGAATACCCACTGCGTCAGACGCATCACTTTGTCATGCGTCTGACGAATTGGGTATTCCCCCACGAAAGCTTATGCTCCAATACATCTGTTAGTCTATAAGGTGCCACAGGACTCTTTGTCAAATTTCTATAGAATCCTATCAGTTTTATTCCTATTATATTTTATAGAACTTTTCCATAAGTGATATGTAGGCAACATATCGTTTGGTAGCTCCCAATATACATTTTAACCTTTAGTCCTCTGTGGTAGATTGTTCCTGTATACTATAGACCTCTTTTTTACACTTTAAATGGGTGAGCACTTCTCTGAAGCGTCTCAGAGAATGTTATGGTTAGAAAGAGAGAACCTTAAAGGGCTCCTGATGTGTCGATTGCAGATAATATAAATTCTATATCTTCATAATTGGAATGAGGTTTCATTATAAATATTTTCCAACCCAGTTATACATTGTTTTCCCATAAGGGAGGCATAATGCCATGTGTTATTTTTATGGCTAATGCCATCACCTTCTAGGGTCAAAGGCCAGAGTGGTATATCACTTAATATACAAAAAAGTATGTGAACAAGTAATCTACATGGATTTATGCATGATATTTTAAGTTCTAAATTATTAAACAGGATATGCTACATTGATGTGTATAAAGCAAGTCTTTAAATCTGTTTATAAAATATAAGATAATTTATGTTTCAGACTTATTTTACAATGTAAATTGTGCAAATATGACCATAAAAGCTATTTTTTATAGCTTTCCTCACTGAGAGCCAAATCATGGTACTTGCTTCTTTGCCAGAGCAAAGGACTTCAAATAGAAAAAAAAAAGGTGAGGAAGACTCAGGAAAAACAAAAGTGGACATTTTAAAAAGCATTAAACATAAGGCACATTTCCCTAGAATCCAGACTCAAGTGCTTTTAATGACTGCTGCTGGAAAATCCTCCCTTTAAATGACAGCTATGCACCCACAAAAATAAAGCAAGGGATACTTCAAGAGTTGAGCTCACTTTCTAAAAGAAACTCTTAAGAACAAGCTTTTGACTGCAAGTGAATAGCTGGAGATAGGGAGGGATAATGTAGGCATACCAGAAAGGAAAGGATCTGTTAGGACTGCAAGTGAAAAGATATTAAAAAACAAATCACATAATGAGTATTGATTCCCTACATCCCTGCACCCCTCACCATGCCCCAGACTGAGAGGTCTCACACAGTTCAAAACATTCTCAGCACTTCCTTTTTATTGTAAAATCCACAGGTTTAACATCTTTTTTTCGTAATAGTAATTGAAAACGATTCGGTGTATGAGCTAGCAGAGGAAAACTGTAACCAGAAAACAAGATCACCTACTCTTGGTAAAAAGTCCTGAAGTTCAGCGTAGTTCACACTGTACAATGAACACAGCAGTAAAATGCCACTATCCATCCTTCTGGTGCCTTTCCTGAGATGGCAAATTACAAGGGCAGTGCTCTACTTACAGTCACGGTCGACATCCAACATGAGAGCACCCACCAACCCAAAGCAAAGTAAAATAGACAGCGCATACCCCAAAGTCTCAATAACATTGTATCAAATCTGTGCCTAATGGCATCACACCATATGATTCTGCTCTCACATGGGTATAAAAGAGGTTTAAGTGAAGAATCAGGACCAATGGCTTTTAATTTTAAAACAAACAAACAATAACCAAAAAGAGCACTGAAACAAAACAGTTACACTAAAGACCTGATCCAAAGCCCATGAAAGGCTTCCACTCAGGGCCGGCTCTGGCTTTTTGGACGCCCCAAGCAAAAAAAAATACCCAGAGCGGCCAGAACGGCAAAGCAAAAAAAAACCCAAAACTGCTGCGTGGCCGGAGCCAGGGTGCAGGGGAACTCCCTGTGCTGCAGACGTGCCCCGGCTAGCGGGGGGGAGGGGGAGGGAGTGGGGGGTGGAGAGAGAGAGAAGGGGGGCGGCCAGGGCTTCAGCGGGGCACTACCACGCGGCCCCAACCTGTGTGCCGCCTACCGGGAGGCTCCGCTCCGCTCCGGTCGTCTGGGAGGGAAGGATGTGGACTGCCCTGCTGGGCTTGCTGCAGGGCACTCCCCTCCTCCGCGCTGCCGCTCCCTACAGGGCGGCCGGAGCGGCACAACAAACAAACCAAAAAAAAAAAGCGGCCGTGCCGCCCTAGGATTGGGCGGAATGCCGCCTCGAACAATCTGCCGCCCCAAGGTGCCTGGAGCCGGCCCTGCTTCTACTGACTTCAATGGGCTTTTGACAAGGCCCTAAATCCCAATTTACAACAGGTGATTAATTATCACTTTGGAGCTAGAAGAGATATCCATGTTTGAAACCGAGGCCAGTTTTAATAATAGGAGTTTTAGCATCTATAGAGGAATAACTAGTGTGCATTGATTCATCTACTGATCATAACACTTCAACTGGTTTAAGGCTAACCCTCTGTGAGACCTATCTCTAGCTGACAGTGATCAGGCAAATTACACCTGTATCACATGTCATTAAAAAAAAATCTGGCAACAAAGGGCAAATTGAGCTATGTAAAACCCTCAGTTTGGAAGAGAGCTTGGTGGGAACAAGAGGAAGTGACTGTAGTATTTCCAACTTTTCCTTATAGCAAGTGTCTTGAAGAAGAAACCAAAGAAGGTGCAACCCTTGGCACTGTTACATATGGCAGGTGCCAAGACACTAGGGATCTACAATACATTCCAGCCAGAACACCAATTGGACTTCTAACTGTATGACAAATAGAGCTGGTCAGATCACTTTTGATTGAATATTTTTTCATGAAAATATGGTGTTTTGAAGCCAAAAACAGTTTGCACAGCTCTGTCAGTTTTGATGATATTTTTACTGGGGAAATTTGAGATCAAGGATGAACTCCCCATTCAATTCCAGAGAGAAAGAGAAAGAGAGAGACCCAAATAAAAAAGCCTGATTTTTTTAGCTCCAAAAATGCATGTTTCTGAAAATGCTATTTTGTTAAGACATTTGAAAGGTTGTGTCGTAGTTCCATTGCAGAACAAAAGCAAATGTTAGAACTTAAATAGTTGTTGCAAAATAGAATTTTTGTTCTCTGGCCAGCTCCAGCAATAAAGTCATTCAAAACTTCGAAGCATGCTATGATCTAGCATGAATGTCACTTGGGAGAAAAACCCACTGCCAAATGAAACCATTGACCATTATGACCTACAGTAGAACTTCAGAGCTACTAACATCTAGGGAATGGAAGTTGTTCATATCTCTGAAAAGTTTGTAATTCTGACCAAGATGTCATGGTTGTTTTTTCAAAAGTTTACAACTGAACATTGACTTAATACAGCTTTGAAACTTTACTATGCAGAAGAAAAATACTGCTTTCCCTTTATTATTTTTAATAGCTTATGTTTAACATAGTACTGTACTGTATTTGCTAATTTTTTTTTTTTTTTGGTCTCTGCTGCTGCCTGATTGCATACTTCTGGTTCCAAATGAGACGTGTGGTTGACTGGTCAGTTCGTAACTCTGGTGCTTGTAACTCTGAGGTGCTACTGTATGTAATAAGTAAGGTTATGATTTAGTCATGAGTATTTTTAGTAAAAGTCATGGACAGGTCATGGGCAATAAACAAAAATTCATGGGCCCCTGACCTGTCCATAACTTACACTATAAATACCCATGACTAAATATGGGGGTGCCCTAGGGAGCCACGGCTCAGGGGGCTCACCCTTGGGGGGGGCTAATGCTCCGGGGGATGGGCAAGGTCAGTGGCACCTGGGGGCTGCCGAGCAGCAGCTCCAGCCACTTCCAGGACCTCTGCTTGGGGAGTGTGTTGGGCTTCTGATTGGGGTGGGGGACCAGAGGACTGCTCCTGGGGAGAGAGGGGCAAGGCCAGTGGCACCAGCTACCCAGGGCATGCCGGGAACACTGCCGGGAGTTGCTGAGCAGTGGCTGCTCCAGCCACCCCTGGGATCGCGCATGGGGGAATGCAGAGGGGACTGCTGCTGTGGGTGGGGGAGCGAGGCCAGTGACACCAGCTGCCCAGGGCCGCCTCGAGACCACTGCCGGGGTGGCAGGGCAGCAGCTGCTCCAGCCACCCCCCGGGACTACTGCTCAGGCAGTCCCTGGGGCCAGCTGTACCAGCTGCTGCTTGAGCTGTCCCCAGGACCAGCCACACCAGCTGCTGCTCAAGCTGTCCCCGGGGCCGCTCCAGCAGTGGCTGGTGCAGCTGGCTGCGGGGCCCATCTGAGCGGCTGGCTGCAGAGCCACCCCAGCAGTTGCCAGTGTGGCTGTCCCTGGGGCCACTGAGCAGCTGGCCCTGAAACCAGCTGCTTGAGTGGCCCTGGGGACAGCCACACTGTCCGCTGCAGAAGTCACAGAGGTTGTAGAAAGTAATGGAATCCGTGACTTCTGTGACCTCCATGACAGACACGGAGCCCTAGTGCAAGTCATTTGAATCTTAACTGTTCAATGACAGGATAATAAAAGACCAAAATATTTGTGGTATAAAACTACCTATTGCGATGGACCGCAGGCCTTTAATGCAAGACCCTAAACAGTGCTTACATTGTGACTGCCACCTAGCAACTTACCTGAAGCACTGAAGGGGGCTAGCAAAACTCTAGCTCAAAGGGTCCTGACTGGGGAAGACACCCAGCCCCACTGATTGACTGAGGCACACTACTTAACCAGTAAGAGTCACAGGAACTTGTCTGAGCAACTAGGTGAATCTCTGGCTAGCAGCTACTCTGGGCCCTGCCTTCCTACCTGACTCTGCCTTCCCTCCTATTCTTGGTTCCTATCTCCCAGGCTGCTCCTGTTCTCCTTATCCCAGACTCCCGTCTGTTCATGGTTCCTGCTTTCCTCCCTTGCTTCAGCTTCCTACTCCTATGCCCTACCCTTGATGCTAACTCCAGCTCAACTCCTGACCTTGACCTTTGGCTTGGCACCTGACAGTGACTCTGATGTCGGCTCCAGTTCCTGGTTCCATAAGGCCTGACTGCCCACACCCTGGCCCTAACACTAATAATGTCAAAGCAAGGTCACTGCAAAGAACAGCTGATATTTTGCATTAGTGAAAGCTACCCTCCCCAAATGGAAGCATTATCAAGTAAAAAAAGAACTGAAGTGCATCTAATTAAAATGCATACCATAGAACAAGAAGAATACAAAGGCACCAGCACTCCTGTGTATAATACAGCCTGTATGCCTATTTGCTCTCACTGGCTACTGTTGTCAGTCTGGAGCATGAGTAATTCCTCAGGAAATTTCATGATAGAAAGGTAAGTGAGATGTCCTTTGATTTGTAAAAATTTGCAGAATCAGAATTTCAGTGACGTCACCCTCTGTGGTGTGGCTGGGTGGACATGCTGCTCCTCTGTCTCCTGTTTAGTCATCGAAAATGGGTCAGGTTGGGTATCGTTCGAAAGCACTTTTCCCCATGAATTCAATGGCACAAAATCTAGAACAAGTATGCAGGTATGTATTCAAGAAAATGTTTAAAAATCAACTTTTTAAAAATTATACCTTAACGCAAGCATGTCAAACATTCAGTCCTCACAAAGTTAAATTGTGGTCCTTGACCGACAGTACGGTGTTATCAGTTAATATGCAGAACATGATACCTGATTAATTGTTTTAATGTTACACATTACTAAAAATGGAAGGGGTGCTTCAAGTTGATTTGACATCATCAGCAAAAAAGTTCAGTGGTATTGATTATCAGCTTTGTTACGTCAAAAGAGTCGTAATGAGGCACTGATTAAAACACCAACACCGAGCCAGAAATTATTGTAATCTATCCACAAACACTATGCACAGTTACATAACATAATTAATTACAACCCCAAAGTAATTTATTACAAAATCCTTGTTTTTACTTTGGTCTTGATCATTTTTAGGCATCAATGGAGAATTGAAGACTACCAACTAGTAGCTGAATCATTGGAGAATACCACTCCAGTGGACCTGGTTAAATACAAAGCTCAGTGGCACCTTACAGGCTATAAGTGCAACCATAAAATGCATTTGGCAAGATTGGAAAGGAAGAATATCGAGCATCAGGAAAGAGTTGAAGATGCTGGGATGAGTTCAATCTGTGGACAAGACTTGCCTTATACTAGGTCCCACAACATGTGTTTCGAGAAGAATAACTTCTTCTGTGGTAAGCATATGCATAGTTTAAACACGTGAGACAGGTGAGAAACTGTATGAAACCGTCACTCTTAGCAAAAACGTTTCATGGAAAGTAAAGTTAGGTGGGTGTATTGACCCAAAAGACGCCCATACATACAACACTGCATATCACATTTAGTGTTACACCAAGAATATGTGTACTTTGTTGGCAACCCATTCACATAGGATGGATCAGAGCTCATTAATATCACGATGAAAACAATCTTCAGTGATGACATAGCTAAAGTTGTCAGTCAAATGCATACTTTGAGGCATGACTTGTATGAAGCCTTCAAAACCCAAAGAATTATCCAAGGCTCAATCATTCTTTGGGCTTCAATTAAGAAGAACAGACTAAAGCTGTGCTCAAATGCAAAGAAAGTCAGAGTGAATGTGACAAGGACTGTTACAGAACTAGCTGCAGACAATCGGTGTTTGTCTGTCTCTTGGTCATGTCCACATCTCAGTATGATGTTGATCTATGTGAGATTTTGGGAAAGTACAAGTTCTTTGTGGTACCATTATTGATGCCTGAATGTGATGGAACAATGCATATGTCCCAGACTATGTCCAGATTCTGTTTCTTTGTAAAAATCACTTCAACTTCTACAGACTTTTTTTTTTAAGGCCTGGCAGATCTCATCTCATTTACTCCCTTCTACCCTTTTCTCCACTACAGTGTGTTTCCTCCCCTCTCCTCATCAGTTCTTCCCAAAGCTCAGTTACCCAGCAGTCTCTATCTGTTACAGTAAGAAATTGGTAAGTAGACAGCACTTCATAGAAATAATGTGCCAGCATGAGGCTTTTGAATTATAGCTTTTGAAAACTCTCTTTAAGGTATAAAACAAAAAAAATCCCCTGAAGAAGAAAAAGTTCAAAAATAAAATATTCCTGGCATTGCATTTAGATAATGTTTTAAATATTTTTTTTACTAAATTAACACATTGTAACCATAATGCTACATTTTAATATCAATAACATTCACATTAAAAGGGCCCCTACATTTGACAGAGTAGTTCTATCAAACATCTGACAGCCAACTCATACATTTTCTTTAAGAGATGCTGCTCGTGTCAGAGGAATCTTTTTTCTTTTGTGAGCTACAAAGGAAATGTAAATAACATGATACACCCTTGCCTAACAAAGGTGAAAATGAAAGATACTGAATGTGTTCAAATTTTCTCATATGCTAATAATTTGTTTTGTGTCAAAAATAAGCAAACACTTTCCATACAATACACCTGACATATATTTATTACCAAGTTTTCCAGGAGCAATTTCCATTCTGATGTATTCTTTCACAGATTGTGTTGTCAAAAAGTGAAGGCGAATGGAGAACAGAGGATCAAGAACAGATCATTCAGAGATTGAGCAGATAATCTATTCATAAATTTAAAGAAAAATACCGTAACTTTCACAGCTATTATAAGTAGAGATGCTACACTAAGTAGTTTCCTTAAGAAGATTCTATGAAATCGCATCCACAAACTTTCAGCCTTATAAATGCATACAGATTTAAACCACAAGGAGACAGACAGTCCTCTACTGGCAAAAGACATGAAAGGTTTTCAAAAAGAGGTTTGAAAACACTGGTCAGTTAGTAGTAAATGTCTGAAAATGTATCTAGATCCACCTTAGACAGACAATAGTGTACAGCAAACTTCAATCATTTAGCAATTATGCCAATTTTCACTAACCCCCTCCCCCCCCCAAAAACATAGACCCTTTTTCTATGATATGTTGCCAAAACCATGGTCAATATATACTACTGAGGATAGATGGGATGGAGAACAGCATCTTTGGAGAAACACATTCACTTTCAGATTCACACTTCCATAAATCAAAATAAAGTTTAAGAAATAAATGTGGCCTTAAGCACCTACTTGTGCATCATTCAAATATAAATTGTTTGTAGCTGAGGCCCGGCCTGGCCTGACATGAGTAATTAACACATGTAGGGAGATCTTATTTCTTGAAGGATAATATTAGGGAGGCAAACAGATCATTAGTTTGAAAAAAGACAATGTCTGAACCAGCTAAGATAAGAGGGAGAACATCTAGGTAACCACTTATTGGCAATGGGCATGGTAAGCTAGGAATGTAGAGATGAGGTAAATGGTAGTTTGAGCATGGACAGTTCATGGACAGAGCATATTACATAGGGATTGGTACCTGCAAAGTAACCAAGCCAATCCAAAAAAGTGTGATTTAATGAATAGTAAATGCAATGAGATGTGTAAATGTATGTAAAGGGAGAGGGTTTCTGTATAATTTTGAATCTGTGGTATGCCCACCCGCTACACTTGAATCTGATCAACACAATGTCGCATTTCTGTGTGCCAAGTAAAGGAACCTGAGTGATGAAATCTGGAGTCAAATTGAATTTTTGGATCCCAGAGAACTGGATGAAATTTTCTCCCAGAACTAGAAGAAGGTGTTCTGGATAAGCCAAGTGGAAAGAATCTTGGAGGGAATCCCAACAATGTTAACATCCCAAGCACTGGTTTTGGAATGGATGGTAAACCCGGAGTTACCATAACATGTCCTAATGAGTGTCCATGCTGTTATATAGCATTATTGATATAAAGGTCATTGTGACTTAATATCAGATCCTTTCAAGAAAAGTATTTTTGCACACTGTGGTTATTTAAAAATGATACTAAGAGAGAGATAATTAGGTGTTTTCTTTGTTGTTTGATCATTCATAGTAACACCAAGAAAGAACAGAAATGCCATGCTCTGTAGGTGCTAGTACCAAACAAGCTATTTATAGTCCTTTCACATGTGAACTATACAGACATAATTCTGGATTCTCCATAAAATACATACATTAAGAGTTATTGTGATCTCCATAAGTCCCGCCATCTCAGGGACATCTTTTCCATCACAAGCCCTAATTTGTTATGAGGTTTTATAAATCCAGTCTTTTAAAGTGTGTGCAGCTGATAGGCTGCTTGCAAGTGATCACCTGAAATGTATTTTGTTTGTTTACATGTTACCAAAGCCATAAAGCATTATAGCACATTTATTCACTTGGACAGTATTACAATGCTATAGTTCTCCAGGTTTATATTTCTGGTTCTGTGTCAAAACTGGAGAGTCAGGGTATGTCTACACTGCAATTAAAAACCCATGGCTGGCCCATGCCAGCTGACACAGGCTACGGATACGGGACTGTTTACTAGTACTATAGACATTTGGGCTTGGGCTTGGGCTGCAGCCTAAGCTCTGGGACTGTCCCACCTCACAGAGTCCTAGAACCCATGCTCCAGCCTGAGCCTCAACACTGCAATTAAGCAGCCCCTCAGCCCAAGGCAGAGTCAGCTGGCACAGGCCAGCCCTGAATTTTAACTGCAATGTGGACATACCCATAAAGCCTGATTTTTTTCTCTCACATCAGTTTTACACTGCTGTAATTCTACTAGTTTCAGTGGTGTTACTCCCGATTACTCCTGATATAAGTGAGAGGAGAATCACTTCTTTAGAATTTAACGTGAATTTAGCTCTCTGTCTGGGGAGCGGAAGGAGCAATGGAAACTAACAGCTGTGTAGAGAGTCCTGTGGCACCTTTAAGACTAACAGATGTATTGGAGCATAAGCTTTCGTGGGTGAATGGTTGCATCCGACGAAGTGGGCATTCACCCACGAAAGCTTATGCTCCAATACATCTGTTAGTCTTAAAGGTGCCACAGGAGACTCTGTTGCTTTTTACAGATCCAGACTAACACAGCTACCCCTCTGATACTTAACAGCTGCTTGGTAGCTCCAAGCTACTTTTTCTTTTTTAGGGAGGGAGTCAGTTATGCCGCACCTCTTGTAGGCATTCAAATTTCTGCTCCCCCATTCTGCTATCAAGAGACATAGCAGAGTGCCCTCTTCTGGTCAGTTCTGCACTCAGTGTGCCTGAATGGAATCAGCATGAACTGAACAACGCTGTCAGCAGAAAATAGGTCAGTATGGTTTACTTTGATTCTTGCCCATGTGGTACTTGTTTACTTTTGCTCTAGCATTGATCCTAACTGCAACAGGTTGGCTCAGGGTAAGGGTCTCATTTTAAGACAAGGGCCTCAGATTTCAGGAGCTTCCAAAGTAGGACATCAGCTTACAAGCATTGAAAACATGAGTAAATGCAAGTGGTGACCTCTCCTAAGAAAGGTTTCCTAACTTCCAGGCAATGTTGCTGGCAACTGATTGAATTGAAGCTTTTAACTCTGACTCACTGGAAAAATGTAGAAGAAAAAAAGGAAGACACCATAGAACATGACACATTTCTGATGGGTCAAGCTGTGGGATGGACTGCTGATCCCAACTATCTATCAAGACATCCACCCAACCACTTAATAACTGAGCACTGCCTAAGAAGGAGCATCACAAATTCTCAAAACAAAATCTTAGGATTTAAAAATGTCATATACAGTTTATTATCCAACAGAGAGTTAGTTATCATTTAAGTGCTTAGTATTCCTCTATGTACTTAAGAGTATCATCTTTATCCTTTCAAGGCAGGTTCTATTTAACTGAAATTATTTTTCAGTATTTGTACATGGCTTATTACTGAAGTTGGAATCGGTAACATCAATAAATATTATTCTTTTCATCTATTTCCCATGGATCTGAGAAGATTCACTTATTTTAAATAATAGAATTATTTATAAAATTAACAACTTTACTCAAAAGTAACTTTATTCAAAAATGTGGGTGGAGGCGACTGGGTTACAATTGAGCCCCCGGGCCCATGAGCCTGGGCTCCCTCTCACACTGTGGTGCTGTGACAAGCTGCAGACCTGCTCCCAGTCCTACACTTCCACCAGCATCCACACAGGTAGGGTCACACCCAGCTGCAGTTACAGGCAGGCTCTCTGACCAGCCACTGCATGAACCAACAATAGAGAGGCTACAGCCAAGATAACTTCCAGCTCCACAGGCACGCACCCCCTCTGGAGAATAAACCCCACATTATACCATCTTGCAGTGCACACGGAACTTTACAGTGTAAGCTCATAGAGTTCACACCTCTCTCAATGTGGAGAGGAAATACAATGAACCTGTGTTAAACCAAGTTGAGATTTTCCCTCAGACATCTCACTTAAAGGTGCACTGGGCTTAATTTAAAACATAAAACAGGTATATTAACTACAAAAGATAGATTTTAAGTGATTATAAGGGATAGCCAATGGATCAAAGCAGATTACCTAGTAAATAAACAAATATGCAAACTAAGCTTAACATACAAGAAAGATAGGATTTGAATTAACAAACTCTCATCCTGACTGATGATACAAGCAGGCTTCAGATTCTTAAGGGACAAGCTGCACTTGCTTTATAGCTTGGAATTCCCAAGTCTTTCATTCACAGGCTAGAAAGCCCTTTAGCCTAGGTTCAGCACTTCACCCAGTTCAGTCTTTGTTCCTCGGGTGTTTCTAGGAATCCTCTTGTGTGGGGAGTGAAGAACGACAGATGATGTCACTTCCTTCCTTATATAGCTTTAGCATATGGTGGGAACCCTTTGTCCCAAACTCAGTTTGTGGAAAAACACTGACATCCCAAGATGGAGTCCGGAGTCATGTGGCCTGGTTACATGCTCTTGCATACCTAGCAGTCATTACTTACAGGCTGTCTGGAACGTTCACAGGAAGGTTCAGTTCTTCCAGGGTCCATTGTCTTTGCTGATGGGCCATCAGCAATGTCTGGCTTCTTCATTGTTGTACCAGAAAGGCTAGTTGTGGGTGTCACCCAGAGTAAGCAGGATTGAAATACAGATATAGAGTCAATATTCCTAACTTTAGATACAAAAATGATACGTGCATGCAAATAGGATACTCATATTCAGCAAATCATAACTTTTCCAGTGACACCTCACATGACCTGTCTTGTACAAAATGCATCATAATTATTCCATAATCCTATCATAATAATATCCCAGTGAAGAATATGGGGTGCAGTGTCACAGCGACGATGAGGGAAGACAGCCTAACTTGAGCTGTTGGTATTCAATATTATCAAGGAATCCAAGGTACTGTGTTTGGCAAGGTGGTAAGGCTGCTGGATGCAAAGTCATTAAAGAAACTCAAAGCTACCTGTGTGATATCCTTCTGGGATTTGTTAGGATGGAACTTCCTTGGGTTGTCTGTATTTGATTTTCCTATAAGCAAAATTCCTGTATGGATCAAAGACCAGAGTCCTGATGTGTGTGTTCAGCTGTTAGAATTTAAGATTTCTATCTTTTTTTAAAAATTTCTTCATGCATTTTGGCCTTACTGTTTGAGCTTTCTTCCCTCCAGTGTATTTAACTGTTCTAAAACCAACTCCATGCTACAGTTCTATTGGTAATATCTTCGTTTGATGTTTGTTTTAAGTGCACTCTTGTTGTTGTATTGTCTGTCTGAAAGAACCATTTAATAAATCCCACATCTAAACCTTTACAAATTATGCTAAAATAAGTTTTGGAAAGGGAAGAACTCATCCCCACCTTCCCAACTATATTCAGTTAAATGTGAGGCTCTTATTCAAGTGGATAAGTAAAACAAAGTTTTCAGAGTCAGATATACTGGTGGAGGTGATGCCTGTTCATCACAGGCCTCTGTTAAGGGTGCACAGAGGTGTACCATAAGGGAAGCACTAGGGGCTTCTCTCTGAGCTCCCTGGTGTGCTGGGTTGAGTACAATATACTACACCCCTTTAACCAAAGCTTGATAGTACACTGGGAGCTTGGGGAAGAAGGGGCTCTGTTTTCTCTCACCCCTGCTCAATCCCTTTGGGGAGCACCTCAAGAGTTCTAGTCATCTGAGCACAGGAACTGCAAATCTGATCTCACTAAGGGCAGATAAGTTCCTTCCTGCCTCTCTTCCTACTGCACATCTGCATAAGAGCTGGCCAGAATCTAGCCAAAAATCATTTTCTAGCAAAGGAGGGGGGATCAGTACAGAAAGCTCTGCCAAGGGCTGGTCTAAATAATACTTAGTCCTGACATGAGTGCAGGGGACTGAACTGAATGACCTCTCGGGGTCCCTTCTAGTCCTATGATTCTAAGTACTGCAACCAATCCGGCCTTCTGTCAGAGAGTTTTTCAAATGTAAAATCATAGGCCAACCCCCTTGTATTCAACCTCTCCATCACTGCAAGCAGAGACTAGGTAAACTGCACAAATCCAACATGTATACATGGAAAGAGGGAATTCCATTACTGAAGCATTATACTTCTCTTTGGGAGGTACTATGGTAGATAAGGGAATCCTTCTTGACCCTAGCAGTGATCAACAGCTTGTAATGCTGATGCATGGGAGATGATTATTTCCAACACTTGTATTGCAGTGGACGTAATATATCATGACTTTAGCAAACCTTTTGATACAGTCTCCTACAGTATTCTTCCCAGCAAGATAAAAAAGTACAGATTGAATGATTGGACTATAACGTGGATAGAAAGTTGGCTAGATCTTCAAGTTCAATGGGTAGTGATCAATGGCTCAATGTCTAGTTGGCAACGGTATCAAGCAGAGTGCCCCAGGGGTCAGTCCTGGGGCTGGTTTTGTTCAACATCTTCATTAATGATCTGGATGATGGGATGGATTGCACCCTCAGAAAGTTCTCGGATGACACTAAGCTGGGGGGAGAGGTAGATAAACTGGAGGGTAGGATAGGGTCAGAGTTAACTAGACAAATTGGAGGATTGGGCCAAAAGAAATCTGATGGGGTTCAACATGGACAAGTGCAGAGTCCTGCACTTAGGACAGAAGAATCCCATGCACCGCGACAGGCTGGGTATCGACTGGCTAAGCAGAAGTTCTACAGAAAAGGACCTGGGGATTACAGTGGATGAGAAGATGGATATGAGTCAACAGTGTGCCCTTGTTGCCAAGAAGGCTAACGGCATATTGGGCTGCATTAGTAGGGGCATTGCCAGCAGATCGAGGGAAGTAATTATTCCCCTCTATTCGGCACTGGTGAGGCCACTTCTGGAGTATTGCGGGCCCCCACTACAGAAAGATGTGGACAAATTGGAGAGAGTCCAGTGGAGGGAAACAAAAATGATTAGGGGGCTGGGGCACATGACTTATGAGGAGAGACTGAGGGAACTGGGCTTATTTAGTCTACAGAAGAGAAGAGTGAGGGGGGATTTGATAGCAGCCTTCAACTACCTGAAGGGGAGTTCCAAAGAGGATGGAGCTAGGTTGTTCTCAGTGGTGGCAGATGACAGAACAAGGAGCAATGGTCTCAAGTTGCGGTGGGGGAGGTCTAGGTTGGATATTAGGAAAAACTATTTCACTAAGAGGGTGGTGAAGCACTGGAATGGGTTACCTAGGGAGGTGGTGGAATCTCCATCTCTAGAGGTTTTTAATACCCGGCTTGACAAAACCCCGTCTGGGATGATTTAGTTGGGTTGGTCCAGCTTTGAGCTCCTGAGGTCTCTTCTAACCCTAATCTTCTATGTTTCTGTGATTCTATTGAGGTAAATGGAAAAAGTCATAGAGACTTAGTTGGAGCAGTATCAGATCCAATGTAAACCATCCATTAGCAAGACTAGAACAGTGAACTGTGTGATCTGTAACCCTTAGATGCATTGCAGAGAAATGGCTGTTTGAAGAGAACTGTGCTAATGCAAACTAGGAAAGTTTTAGTTCACACCTGCACCATTCACATAGGGGAGTAACAATGCAGCACTTCTGTGCGCACTGCTATTCATACCCCTTTAGTTCAAACTCAGGGCACTGTACACAAGACTTAAGAAAGTTGTGTTTATTGACATAGATGAATAAATACCATAAACTGATGTTTCTGATAGGAGCAACTTGCTTGTCTGTGTTTTCAATTAATCTTCTATACAAAGAGACTATAAACAGGTATGCAATGCTATTAATCATGCTGACCTTTCCAAATGGTAATAATAATGGTTTAACTTATTTTTTTTTTCTTGACACGGGATAGGTGAGAGAAAATATTTTTTTTCTACAAGCTTTTCAAAACATTTTGTAGCTGTTTCAATTGATGCTGAAAGGGAAAAAAAAAACATTTATTCTAAGTGAAAACAATAGTCCATAGTTGTTCTATGTAAGTGTGGATATATGCACTGAATGCTATGAATTTGTCTAGGAATATTTTCCTTTTCCTCCAGTCTTCCAGAATTACAATTTAAAGCCATTGTTAGGTTAAAAATAGTTTGGAGTTTCCCATCTCCAAGTCAGATTCACTTATTTCCCATCTGGCTAGCTTTTAGTGAGCTTAGCTTTGACTTGGATGCTTCCAGTAATGCTTCCCCCAACCCCCATGTTCAACCTAAATATTTGTTGTTTTCAGTATTGCTGTGTGAATAACTTCAATTCTTCCATAAGTACTTGTTTGGATTTTTTAAATAAATTTGGTCCAAACACCTTTCACTTTCACTTTTCTACTTCAGAAAGTAAATTTTCAAGCATATGAAGGATTGGAAGGAATCTAATTTTAGAATCACACACATACACACAGGTTCTATCAGGGAACAGAAACACTACTATGAAATACTACTCACCAATCAAAACTAATCAGCACTATCTGAATGCCCAATAATGAATACTGAGAAAAATAGTATTTACAAACATTTCATGGAGTTAAAAATATTCACAAGTCCTATGTCTTAAAAATCTTTCAATCCTAGCAATCTTATTCATAGTTGTCACACAGCCCTGATAAATTTCCCCTTCCTGGACACTCACCAGGCTTCTGGGTTTGGATCTCACAATGTTGGGCCCCAAGTGCTTTAAGTTTTCAGAGTCTGCGCAGAGTCCAGGCCCTACCTCTGTCTGGGGGTTTATAGACCGATCCACTGTCTAGCACCCATTTCTGAGAGCTAAGAGCCTGAAGTGCAAAGAACTAGACCCTGACATACCAGTTGCTTTAAATACACCCTTCCCAGTGCTCCAGCATTGTGAGCATTCTGGCTTACACCTTCAGGGACACTTGATAGGTGTAACTATAGTCTTACAAGGCTTTCTAAACACATTTACTCTGTATTTTGAATAGCACTAAAGAGAGAAAAATCCAAACAAAAAATAATAAAACCCTACATGCATTTTCCTTACTCAGTTTCCTCACCACTCTTCACTTAGGTCAGAATCCCCTAGGGTGTCCAGGATGATTCTCCTGCAGTTCATGGCTTCTCCTCTGAGTTATAGAGTCAGTCATGTGCCCTTCCACAACCTCCTGTCCCCTTCTGTCAGAAGATCAAAGTCCCTCAGCAAGCAATCCATTGCTTAGTTCTCTCCCACATGGAGTTCAGACTTCAAACATTGATTTGCTCTGAGTGGCAGCCATCTCTGTGTCCACAGATGCTCTATTTAATGGACTATCATTAAAGTTTAATAACTCTTCATCATTGGCCCTGTACCAGGTGCACGAATTTGGTGCAGTTACTCAAGATTTACACCAATGTTAGACCAAAAAAGCACCGAAACTTGCTTTTTACCAAATAGTTTGGTTACTATTTGCATAGAAACATCCCCTTATTGAGCTTTTCACAAATTTAATGGTCTATGTTATAGATTCATCCAAGGCCAGGAGAAACCATTGTGATCATCGAGTCTGACCTCCTGTATAGTAAGGGCCATAGAACTTCCACAAAAATAATTCCTGAAGCATATATTTTTTAAAAATATCCAATCTTGATTTAAAAATTGTCAGTGATGCAGCATCCACCAGAACCCTTGTTAATATGTTACAGTGGTTAATTACTCTCATCATTAGCAATTTACACCATATTTCCAGTCTGAATTTATCTATCTTCAGCTTCCAGACATTGTGCTATACCTTTTTCTGCAAGATTGAAGATCCCATTGCTAAATATTTGTTCCCCATGTAGATACTTATAAATCAAGTCACCACTTAACCTTCTCTTTGTTAAGCTAAATAGATTGAGCTCTTCAAGTCTATCACTATAAGGCATGTTTTCTAATTCTTTAATCATTCTCGTGCTTCTTCTCTGAACCCTATCCAACTTATCAATGTCTTTCTTAACATGATATGATGTCACTGATATGACATGATGCAGAGTATGTAAGAAACATTCTAGCCCTACTCCCTTCTAGCTATACAAATCTGAAGTAGACTATAATGAAAGTGAGTAATATTTAACTTTTTTTTAAACATAAAATATGGAAAAGTTCTGTTTTACCATAGCTGCAATCTTTTGGATTCTACTGATCTTGTACTTAACTCACAAATATGCAGCAATATAATAATTCATGTAATATTTGGTTCAGTCTTTAAATACTTACTCAACCCGCTGAGGTGAATGCAACTACTTGTATGAGCAAGACTACACATATGAATACAAGTTTGCAAGATTTTTCCTCCAATATATCTTCTCAATCTTTTCCCTCCCAATCCAACTGTTTTACTAGTGAAGGAGGTAATCCTATTCCAAAATATTATTTAAGTCACTGTCATGTGTAATTTCTATTATATTGCTATGCACTGGGTGGAACCTTGTTATGAGCTGAGTGAAAACCCCCACCTAAGAAAAAAGGAGCACATGAACTGTTGTAATAATTGGGCCTACACATTTTTCTTGCTTATGATCTCCACTGTAAGAAGTGAGGGGAAGTTCATAAAATGTCGGAATAACCTATAACAAATGTTGATCGGAAAAGGTATGATGCAAATCAGAAAGACTGAACTAGTCCAAACAAAAAGGCCTACTGATACAACTCAAGGGCAGTGTTAAGATCATGTGTGTTAAAGAAGAAAATGTGGATTCAAAAAATATCAGGGTTGGAAGGGACCTCAGGAGGTCATCTAGTCCAACACTCTGCTCAAAGCAGGACCAATCCCCAGACAGATTTTTGCCCCAGAGCCTTAAATGGCCCCCTCAAGGATTAAACTCACAATACTGGGTTTAGCAGGCCAATGCTCAAACCACTGAGCTATCCCTCCCAACCTTTCAATAAATCAAAATTGGTGTGTCAGAAACTAGGTCTAATTGATGGACAAAATTATGAGGGATTCCATCCACAACTCCCTTTTGGGGTCCTTAAGGACAGACTTTGGGGAGATAAACTGGCTACTAGAGCACCATCATTGCTGCCACCCCTACTGTCTCCTGGGATCCCAGGGCTTCATCATCCTGATCCTGAGAGATCTCCTGAACAGAATGGGCTAGAGAGAGGGACCCAGATGCCATTGCCACCTCTACTAGTTCTAGCTGAACCAAAACACCACCTGGGATGAAACTGGATGGGACTTTAACAACTGCAGCAACAGCTCCAGCCAATCTCAGCTAATTTCTTCTCATTTCCACAAAAGGACCATTATTACCACCTTTGATACCAGCTAAGAGACTGTCAAAGGTGTTTTTTTAAAAATTTTCCTTCTCAAAACTAGCTCCAGCTAAAGAGATAGGGAACAAGGGAAGTTGTTAAAATAAAGCCTTACTTAATATTTTACATTTCAAATGCTTGAACTGTTTTTCCATCTTTTCTTTATTTTCAATACAAGGTTAAAAGGATTTTTAATGGTGTGTTTGCTGTGTCCCTCAGCAGACTGAGGTCTCTGTATACCAAACCCTGGACCTTGTTTAATACTGTTTAATGTTGGACAGTGACTGGGTTATGGTAACATCTTTGGCCCTTCTAGTCCATGTAAATTAATACAACAGAACCTGACGAGGAGCTTTTGCCTGAATATGGGTTTCAGTAAGTGTATGTTGGAGGGCAGTACAGAAAAACTGGGAAAGTGAGAGAGGGAGAGACAGCCCAAAGGAGCAAGCTGAAAGCATGGTGGCTGACTCTGGAAGAAACCTGGGGAGAGTTTTTGTGTCAGGATGCAGCCTGAAAAGAGGACTCCTAGCGTTGTGAGCAAAAGAAGCTGTTTCTTGCTAATTGATTCCTTCTCTGCTCAGAGGCACAGAACTTTGTACATTCTTTGTAAGTAAACTAAACTGCATCAAAGACAAACACCAGACTCCGTCAATTTCTACTTCCAACTGGAACATCCCCAGGGCCCTGAAACTTTGACCAGCCACTCAGGTCAAAAAAGGGGTAACATTATGCTTCTCAGTGACATTAGATTAATGGATAATGTTATACCGCTTACTGAAGTGGTTCTCATTAACAATGAACTCTTGAGCCTTTTCCTTTGAGCAGCGAAGTTCTTAAAATGCTGTAATTGGTCTACAGCTTTGACCTTTAACAAGACATTCTTCAAAAACGTCTTTCACTTTTCTGACATTCCTTTAAAAATACACAACTTGCAATTATGTCTAGCTGTTTATAACTATTATAACTATAACAAACTTCTGTTTGTACCTCAGAAACACGAATAAAGACTCAAGAACCTATTTTTTGGTTGAGGCATATAATACCAATAGAATCACTGACATCTATAGTAAAATAAATTATGGCAATTGACTTCTTTGTTCAATGTTGGTTGATGGATAGGACTGAAGTGGAGATGAGAGTCATGAACTGGAAGATTAAGACATTCAGTCTAATACTCAGGAGTCAGGACAGGAAAAGCCCACTCAAAAGAAGAACGAATGCCTACAGAAAACAGGCCTAAATCATGACTACATACACACACACACACATTTAAAAGCAGAAAATATTACATTTTGGATGGGTCGCATAGGCCATGATTCAGTAAAGTACTGAAGTACGGTCCTAACTTTAAGCATAGTGAATATCCCATTGACTTCAATGGTCCACTCATGTACCTAAAATTAAGCATGTGCCTTACTAAACTGAGGCTTGATATATTTGCTCATAACTTTATTGCTGACTTATGCATTTGATGAGATATTTGTCCTATTGAATCAGGGATATCTGTGGTGTATATTTAGAAGCCAGCCAGTTCCAACATATTACAATTCTATCCAGAGGAAAAATGTCCCTCTTGCTCCATTTAACATTTCCTTTATCCTTGTTAGAGTTATTTTATTGTTTACATGCACCCACGAACAGTTAGAACCTGGCCTTTGGCCATATTATATTAATTTAGATTTAGATAGAAAAAAGGAGCACAAACATTCGAAGGGGTTAATATGACCCTGTTCCTGTCCAATATTAAACAATTTTAAACAAGGTTTGGTATACAGAGACCTTAGCCTGCTTAGTACCATGGCAAACAGTATTAAAATACTTTTAAACCTTTTATTAAAAATACATAAAAGAAAAAGACAGGTAAGGCATTTAAGATGTAAAGTGTTAAGTAAGGCTGTCATTCGAACAACATTCCTTGTCCCCTTTAGCTGTAGAGAACTTTTAGAAGGCGGAAAAAACCACAGCCTTGTCTGACAGTGTCTTATATGATAACTGTCCTTTTGGGGGGAAAAGGGAAAGCGTTAGTTGAAATACGCTGGAGCTGTCATTGTGGTTTTTGTTGTTGAAGTCCAATCCTGTTTTCTAGAAGACAAAACAATACGCACAAGAGGGGAGAGAAAAGAACAACAAAGACAGAATATGCAGCTTCTCTCTTTGGTGCTCACTCTCACCTGCAACCTCAGTGCTGGCAAAACACACGCACAGTACACGGTCTAATCAGCCACACCGAAGCCTGGCAAACTTGTAACAGCATCAAGATATTTAAGCAGCTAAATGCAGTACCCTTTCTGGTCACCGGATTACAGCAGTGTTGCAAAATATACAGTCTTGGCCAGCTAAACCAGCCATAGAAGGAAAAAGGAGAGAGACAAGAAAGAGAAGAAATAAGGTAGAGAAGGAAAGGACACATGGAGCAGGGGGTGGTTGGGATTTAGCTGGAGCCAATATAGGTGGTGTGTCATATGTGTTCTTTTCTCTGTCCTGGTCTGGTTGAGGCATCTCTCAGGATTAGGATGAAGAAGGTGTGGGGAAGTGGTAGTGGTGCAGCCATGAAAAGCTTCCTTCTTCCCCTTCTCTTGTCTTTCAGTCAGTCAGTGTCGCACTAGCCAGCTTTCCCCATACTCTCTCTTCTTCAGAACCCCAAAAAGGAGTGACAGGCCGAATAGCCCATCTTCTCATTATTTTGTTCACCAATTAGGCCTAATTTTGGACACACCAATTTCGGTTCATTGACTTCCAATCCCACACTTTTTTGTTTACCAGGCATGATTTTAACAGTCTTTGAACGATATTAGTAGGCATTTTTGTTTATGCTAATTCAGTCTGTCTCCCTTTTTCACTCCCCCACCCTCAACATTTATTGTTATTGGTTATTGTGACTTTTAAAAAACTTTTGCTCGCTTTTCACTGTTGAGCTCACAATTAGGGTAAATGTGTAGGCCCAATTATTACAGCAGCTCTTATGTCACCCACAGTGAAGCCTAGGGCAACTTCAGTCTATGACCCCCCCGCTCCCCCTCCCCGTACCCTACTAGCAGCCACTGGGACTACAGTCCCCCACTCCCGCAATGTCTTTCAGAACTGGCTGGCCAAGAAAGAATGCATGGTGTAAATATTGCTGTCGAACTCTCATTCTCTCTGCCCTCTGTAGAGCAAGTAGAAGCAGCATAGCCCCCCGAGCACAAACCCCCCAGAGGAGTAGAATTAGTTAGATCTGCATCCAGAAAACCTTTATGATTGAGTAATGTGGGAGCATTTATATTGAAACCATGAAATATGAACATGCCTTAAATACTTCAAGGCCTTTTGCTTTATGAAGAGATAGTTTCTAGGATTATTTTGTGCCACTGATTTTTAAGCATTTTTTAGCAGACTTAGCAGAGAATTCTGCTTTAAAACTATTGACATGGTATGATCTTTAATGAGTCAATTCCTGGATGAAAAGTACTGATTTATATGGACTTTCTCACAACCAATCTATAAAATACTTTCTGTCTTTGTTTTGGATTAACATAATCTTTTTTGCTACTGGATCAGAGATGGGGCAGTGTCAAAGATTTTGTAATGATAAAAGAACATAAGAATGGCCATACCTGGTCAGACCAAAGGTCCATCTAGCCCAGTATCCTGTCTACCAACAGTGGCCAATGCCAGGTGCCCCAGAGGGAGTGGACCTAACAGGCAATGATCAAGTGATCTCTCTCCTGCCATCCATCTCCATCCTCTGACAAACAGAGGCTAGGGACACCATTCCTTACCCATCCTGGCTAATAGCCATTAATGGACTTAACCTCCATGAATTTATCCAGTTCTCTTTTAAACGCTGTTATAGTCCTAGCCTTCACAACCTCCTCAGGTAAGGAGTTCCACAAGTTGACTGTGCGCTGCGTGAAGAAGAACTTCCTTGTATTTGTTATAAACCTGCTACCTATTACTTTCATTTGGTGACCCCTAGTTCTTGTATTATGGGAATAAGTAAATAACTTTTCCTTATCCACATTCTCCACGTCACTCATGATTTTATATACCTCTATCATATCCCCCCTTAGTCTCCTCTTTTCCAAGCTGAAGAGTCCTAGCCTCTTTAATCTCTCCTCATATGGGACCTGTTCCAAACCCCTAATCATTTTAGTTGCACTTTTCTGAACCTTTTCTAGCGCCAGTATATCTTTTTTGAGATGAGGAGACCACATCCGTACACAGTATTCGAGATGTGGGCGTGCCATCGATTTATATAAGGGCAATAATATATTTAATTATTTTTTTATTTTTGATACATTTAATAAAATGTGCTATTGGAACTTTGTTCAGATCTTTCATATGGCCTTTATCTTTTGTCATTCTGTTGAGAATCTCTTCTTAAATTTCCCCCTTTTTTTCATAGATGCTTCATAGATTATGTAAAATTTACTTCAACATCCTGTGTGGCTTTCTATAGAGCCAGTGTATTTATAGTCACTATATTGAACAGCTGATAAAAGCAGGCAGTAATGTAACCAACCGGGAATTTCTTCTGTCCTTTGTTCAGTGTCCCTTTGTTCAATAACTTATAATACCTGATATGAAAGAAGACTAAAATATTGGATCAAAGATGTGATTAATCATTACAGATTAAAGAAAGATGACAAAATTAAACTACTATATCTGTGCTCCACATATGAAAAGCTGTGTAACAAATTGGCTAAAACATTTACAGTAGAAGTATTTCTTTAAGGGAAGTGTCCTATTTGGATTGAAAAGGGAAGCTCTAATTTTGACTCTGAGCAATCTGAATTCTCTCTCTAATCTTAAACCTGCAAGCATACTGGAAAATTCTCTGTGTTCTAACATCCATTGCTAGATCTCCTTATAATTTGTACTAATGAGACCTAGGGACCAAGGCGTTTGCCTGAAAGGGATATTTAGGCATTTTACAATTTCTGGATAAAATGGGAAGATTTCTTGCAGCATACATTGAACTTAATGCTTTTAGTAAAGATTTGAGCTAAGATAATAGCCACAAAAGAAAATAATGTATACATACCTTTTTTCCATATGCCAGTGAAGAGTTACATATAATTTCATTTCAAGAGAAAGTATTGAATTCTTCTCCTTTTGCTGACAGTATTCAAATTAAATTCAATGAGAGCTTATATAAGATGTCAATAAAACAACTGACAAAAGGTGGGGAGATCACTTCTCTGTTTTGGGTTTTTATCTCCTCATTGTCTACACTGAAAGTCTAACTTTAATAGATCCTTACTACAGAGGGAAAACTAAATTGTGAGGGTCATTTGTATGCCCCAGCAGGGAGAACTATTTTCCTTTAAGTATATGTTGACATTTAGTGCCTGAACTATTTAATTCTTTTAGGCTTCGGGTCACTGTGATTGTGCCTTTCAGGAAGTGTTATCACTAGGATGTACTATGGGGATGAGCACCTTGGAAATGCCAGAAAATAAATACAAATGAAAGCACATTCAAGGACTATTGTGAGCCATCCTTGCTGAAAGAGCAACAAGGTTCTGTTTTATTTTTTAATCCTAACCATGCTTACTTTGATCCTATTACACACCCATCAACACTTTCATCTCAAGCAGCTGTGCATGCAAACACAGAACTTTCAGAAACTATTATATTTAGTCAGTACTAGAAAATCATGAACAATTTTAATTCACCAAAAAGTGCAGTTTCAGGTAGATTAAAACTATCATAAATTCAGCTCAAAATTGGCAAATAGTTTTGGCCAAATACAAACAAAAAAAGTTCAAAACCAGGCAAAAAATGGTTCATTTTAACATTTCCTAAATGTAGTGTTTTGACTTTTCATTTTGAAAAGGATTTAAAAAGTTAGCTAGATTTGTTTGAAATTTTGTTTTAAAAGGACAAAATACACATACAAAATGTAAGGAAATGAAAGGTTGAACACGACATTTTGTTCAACCTGAAATGTTTTCCTTGTTTGTTAGTTTTTTTCAGCAAGAAAAATTAGAGAATTTCAGTACTGGTTTGAAACAAACGCCCCAGGATCTTTCCTGGAAAAATCAATTATTCACTCAGTTTTAGTCAGTACAAGTAATGCACAGATATATTAGTTATAAAAGCTATTGCTAGGGTTGAAAGACTTGATTTTTTAAGTTCAGTTTTAGTTAGGTGTAAGCTGAAGGGGCAATGTCCAGGAAGAGATGTCAGAGAAACAGGCTGAGATGCAGGAGTGGATGGAGGAAGACCATCCAGGGGCACAAAGATAGATTTGTGAGCCATTAATACAAGATGGTAATTGAAGGCAGGTGAACAGATAAGATATCCTATGAAAGGATCTGTATGGAGAGCTGGGAGAGGGGAGGCAGATAACTTACTAAAAAGGATGAACCAGAGATATAGGAGGACAGCCAGGAGAAGAAGGATTCATGAAAGCCTGGGGAAGACAAGATGTCAAGAAGGCAGGTATGACTGATGGGGCCATACTCCGTGTAGAGATCAATGAGAATGGAGTATTTTGGTAGGAAGTGATGATTGCAGACCCTAGTGGGACAGTTTGTTTGAAATGAAAAAGGCAAAAACCAGAAAGAAAGGTGTTAGACATGGAAACCAAGGCAACAGTTGTAGTTGGCTCAATCAAGTCTGGAGATTAGTGTTGGAATTATATATTTTTTTCAAATAAAAAGGCTTTTCCATAATCAATGACCTTTTTAGAAATACAAAATTATTTTTGTCAAAAACTATTGATATAGACAAAATCCTTCCTTTTTCATAAAAGGAAATCATGCCTCACCTCCTCCCCCCCCACACTATTTATTTTAAAAAATATGGGTTTTGGTAAATGAAAAATGTTCAGAATCATTTTGATAACATTCTTAGTAATGTTTTCTATAAACACTTCAAATCAAAAAGTGCTTCACAATTATCATGCACACATACATAAATATATTATTTTATCTCCAGTAAAGCTGGTAGAAAAAATGTGATGGGCGGTAACTAGAAATGTAGTTCGGGTCAGGGGATTGATTGATTGAGTGAGTGATTTATGAATGAGGATGGAGGAGACCTGCTCATGCTTCTATTGTGAGGGAAGGTATCGGAAGAGAGTAAGAGATTAAAAAGTAAAGAAAGAGAAGGTCTGTGAGTGGGGCAAGAGGGTGAGATTACTGAGAGAAATGAGAGTGTTGGAGAACGGGAGATGGGAAGTATCAACGTTGGTGAGAAGGGAGAAGGAAGAGGGTGTGTTGGGGAGAAGGAAGTGGCAGCTATATTTCTTTCATGTCTTCTTATTTAGCTCACCATTTAACTTCTTTAACACACAGTGTTTTTAATGTTTCCTGAGGGTTACAGTTGCTGTAGAAACCAGTAAGGATCAAATTTTGAAAGTGCAATTTCCCCCCTTAATAGCAGTTCCCTTGTTGCTATTGGAAACATTAAATTTTGCCTGCCATTGTGCTGCCCATTCACCTACTTTTGTCAATGCTCTCTGGTCTTAAATACTCTACCCAAGTAATCTTGTCCTGTGCAAATTTTACACCTCACTGTTCATCCCTTCTCCAGGCAATTAAAGAATATATTAAACAGAGACCTCATTGTTAACCTTCTACCATGTTGAAAAATGACCATTTATTTTCATCTTTTTTTTCTCTCTGTCAGCCTTTAATAGATAGAATTTAATCTCTCATGAGTATTAGCTTTCAGAACTCAGCGGCCCACAAAATCTGGCTTATATTGCACAACAATGGGCAGTGTAGCCAATTAGTTTATGTTATCATTCATTTATAATTGTGCTCACTAGTGTTATGGTCAATTCATGTCATTTCATATATAATCAATGTATACAAAACAGATTATAGTTGTAAATAAAATAGGATTATAGAAGTATAAGACTGACAAGTATTTAGGAGTGATGAGTGTGTATTAGGTACATAAGTAAAACATGGCTGTAATGCAAGGCCACAGGCTGAGTCCTGTAAGATTTTAGCTTAGCCATACCATGCTGTAGGTTTAAGAATGTTTGACATAAATGTGTGACATAGAAATAACCCTAAACCAATAAGGCTGTAAGATTACTGGACATAATGTGCCAATAGGTGATGTTCTGGAAAAAATAGACTTTAATGTTTCTGTGACCACAAAGACACCCGATTGTAACATCATGGGATGTCCTGCTTAGACCACAGGTTACCATGGACACATGTGTTGATGCTCATGAGAATATGGGGAACTAAGATAACAACCTATGAAAAACTGGGCACCCCAACTTTCATGGGATATGGAAATACAAATAAGGAAAGGAGGTTTGAAACTCTTATGCATATGTATAAGGTGTAGGTGTGTTCATAACAACAGAATAAAAGAGGTTCTGTGGTTAGGCTACGGCGGGAAGACCCATGGAAGATTTCACTGGGTCAATCCCAGCAGGAACCACCTCTTTATTGATGATCATCTGTTTAGAGATCTATAAGACCCTAGAATATCTTTGGGGATGTGAGTATGACTACAGTATTCACCATTGCATAGGTTTTTGTAGGATTTATATAGGCCTGGATAATTGTAACTTTAGTCATTTCCTAAATAAACCTATTAGTATGGGTAAGACTTTATACTTGGGATTGTGGATGTGGTGACTGTTCTTGGTCTCCATGTGTTTCTGGAGCCTCCACATTTGAGAAAAGCACTACAGATGATTTTCACTCTGAGCTTGAAAGTGTAGCAACAGGAGCTGAACCCACTGTAGGTTAACACAGAATCATTAATTCAATTCAAAGAAAGAAAAGGCTTTAACAGAGAGGTATGCCTGATTAATGCATTGACCTCACATCATACCTCCCAAAAATGTCATGGCCTGCACACAGGGGCATCTCCAGTCAGCCAGCATACGGAAACTGAGGGTGCTCAATACTCCTCAGGAGGCACTCAGCATCTCACGGAAATGAGCCTTTTAATGGTATCCGGCATGTCTGTTTGTGTTTAAAGAAGCAGATCCTTCCATACTCATCTAAACCAACCAGTGTAGTAGAAAGCAGTTTTGGTCCCTTGTCAATAGCCCATTCTATTATAAATCTTTCATCAGAAAGCTATCAAATAATGCTTAAGGAGGATAGCATTTAGAAAACTGGCATTTTCCATATACTGCTTGATCAACGTTTTTGTCTAAATGTGAAGTGTACATGGTGCTGGAATGAATTGCTACAATTTTTCCCCCAATATATATTATAAAAGAAGAAATCAAAATAATGGTATATTCTTCTCTGCTAAATATAGGTGTTGTAATAGCAAGGATCAGATGTAGATTATAGGTAAGACAACATGCTGACAATATAGGGGCACTGTAAAACATGTTAGCCCATTCTAATGTATGTATTTTTTAGAAGAATCTCTAATGATTCAGTTAAAACCATATGCAGAAAGAAGTTGAGAATTGAACTAACTTTTTCAGCTTTCTAGTATAATAATCCTCCTGGTTATATATAGAAAAACCTTTTTGGGGCGGAGGACTTGGTGACATAGGGCTGTGGTTCTCACACTTCAGCCCATGAGCCACTATTGAGCTACAGAGAACTTCCATTTAGTCTTCTGTCCCATGAGTTTCAGAGTAGCAGCCGTGTTAGTCTGTATGTGGGTTGTCTGTAAGCGAGGACAGGTCTGTCTCCCAAGATCTGTGAGAGTAAAGGATCATCTTTCAGGATAGGTTGTAGATCTCTGATGATGCGCTGGAGAGGTTTTAGTTGGGGGCTGAAGGTGACAGCTAGTGGTGTTCTGTTATTTTCTTTGTTGGCCCTGTCTTGTAGGAGGTGATTTCTGGGTACTCGTCTGGCTCTGTCAATCTGTCTGGCTCTGAAGACCTGTCCTCGCTTACAGACAACCCCCCAACCTAAAGCAAATACTCACCAGCAACCACACATCACTGAACAAAAACACTGACCCAGGAACCTATCTTTGTAACAAAGCCCGTTGCCAACTCTGTCCACATATCTATTCAAGTGACATCATCATAGGGCCTAATCACATCAGCCATACCATCAGGGGCTCATTCACCTGCACATCTACCAATGTGATATATGCCATCATGTGCCAGCAATGCCCCTCTGCCATGTACATTGGCCAAACCGGACAGTCTCTACGCAAAAGAATTAATGGACACAAATCTGATATCAGGAATCATAATACTCAAAAACCAGTGGGAGAACACTTTAACCTGTCTGGCCATTCTATGACAGACCTGCGGGTGGCTATCTTAAAACAGAAAAACTTCAAAAACAGACTCCAACGAGAGACTGCTGAGCTGGAATTGATATGCAAACTAGACACAATCAACACAGGATTAAATAAAGACTGGGAATGGCTGAGCCATTACAAACATTGAATCTATCTCCCTTTGTAAGTATTTTCACACTTGCTTCTTATCAAACTGTCTGTACTGAGCCATCTTGATTATCACTTCAAAAGTTTTTTTTTCCTCTTACTTAATTGGCCTCTCAGAGTTGGTAAGACAATTCCCACCTGTTCATGCTCTCTGTATGTGTGTGTATATATATCTCCTCAATATATGTTTCACTCTATATGCATCCGAAGAAGTGGGTTGTAGCCCACGAAAGCTTATGCTCTAATAAATTTGTTAGTCTCTAAGGTGCCACAAGTACTCCTGTTCTTTTTGTCCCCATGAGTGAACACTGAGGCTTTCTGCTAGTTGGAACAAAGTGTAGTCCTTTTTGTGTATCCAGAGGCCTTTTTATTACCCAAACTGAAAGCAAACAAACCAGAGCCACTACTCTGTATCTTCCTTTGTTGGGGATTTCTTCTGTGTAAATGTATATGTGGCCAAATTAGCAAATTATATGCAAACTGGAGGCATACAAACAGGCAGACAGACATAACCAGGCTCCAAAGCAGCCAATAGAGATCAATGCAATGAAAACTACAAGCAAAGAAGGGATATTTGATACTAATAAATATAATGTCCTATATCCAGGGAGAGGAAATTATCATTAAGTCTCAGAGAATTCACCCTCATCCTAACCCTGAATTGGGCAAAACACTGGTTAAACCAGCCAACTGCACCAGCATAATTCAATGAAGTACAGATGCTGAGGTAAGTGATTTCAACCTATTGGAGGCACCACCATAACTACTGGATTACTATCCCATACTCTCTCTTCATTCCCTCACAAACATGTTGGCCAAGAGGGATGACAGAACAGAACACAGCCAGATCCTAGAGGAAGATGAATAACCACTCAACTCCACCTCTGGGTATCATCTCAAAGAAGAAAGAACCATGCCAATGACACTTCATGTCAATGGTACTGAAAAGCAACTAAGGAATCAATTGCAGACATTTGAGGCCCAATTCTTTACTGGCATCTTGTATAATCATTTAAAATCTGTGCAAAGTGAATGTAAAATACCACCAAATCAGAGTGGAGCCTACAAGGCTCAGGACAGCATATGATGCCCCTAATTTTCCTCTACTGTAGAGAGTGCATCATCAGCCAACATCTCCAATGAACGCCAGATACCACATTTGTGATCTGGTGTTTCCATCTTGCCTTAAACTCTATGACTAAACCTTCAACTGACTGTGTTCAAGGAAATCTGAGCTATTGGATGACACCATTTTCTCTTCAACGTTCGCAAGAAAGAGGAGAGACTAGAAAAAAAAACTGTTTTGATGCAGGTTTTTTTACTACTTTCTTGGCAAAGGGCCTAAGCATGGTTGATCCGATTGAAATTTTTTTACCAAAACATTTTTTTAATTGATTTAGTCAGCTACATGGAAATTTTTGCAGAAAATGTTTGATTGGTTTTGGGAGGTGAAGGTGGGGGAGGTTGAATAAGCATAAATCAGAAAAAAATATTTTTTCAATGAAAACCTGAAAAAAAAAGAAACATTTTTGTTTTTATTACCCCCCCCCCCCCAGAGGGGAATAAATAAGTAAATAAATAAATAAATATTTCCCAATTAGTTCTAGAAACAGGACTCTGTCCTCCTGAAGGCAGGAATTGAAAATAGTATGTATGTATTTACTTTATTTATTTCCAACAATGTGTTTTGGGCTGTACAATATTTAAATATGAACACAGCTCCTAACCAGAGTTTGGATCTACTGCCTTACCTTTATGTTTTATGAAATAGGATGGACATGGGTCCAACTGTTAGGTAGTATAACCTTGAGCTCTTCCAGAATTTGCAGAATCTCACTGAGTGGTACAGGCTGAAACTCTAGCAAATAAGACACCATGTTTGTCCATTCCAGAATCAGAGATCTCCTGACAAGCAGGGTAGACTTGCCTTTGCAGGGAAAAAAAGGTGGGTACGAAATTTTCATTGCTGCTTAAGATAAACCCACCACATATTTCTATATCTATACCAATATCTCTCATTCTGTACTTGGTCAGCTGGCTGGTTTTAGTTCTGTCTATTAGGCCATAGTATGATAGTATCTTCTCCAATAACGCTGCACATTTCAGTATAGATTCTCTGCTTATTAGAATGATGTTCTTTGTGTGGCTGCTCACAGTATTTTACATTAATTAACATGATGTTTGTGAAAATTAAGACATATTGGGTCAAACTCTTCAATTCTTAATTGTGGTAAAACTCCAATTAAAAACTAATGGTAGGAAAGGGCCTGCTTGAATAAGGACTGCTGAATGACTCCTGTTGGAATTAAAACTATTAAAGAGCGGGCAAATAAATTACTGCTCCATGAATATTAAAAGTTACAACTATGCTAATAAGCAGTTTTATTCAAGAAGTCTTAACTAATGTGAATATCAGTACAGAAAGTGTGCTCGCATGTCCAGTCAATTAATTTAGAATTGGGTTATTGATATACTAATGATTTGACGATTCCACTGCCTTTCTTAATTCCCCACTCTGTTAATTTAATAATCGGTCTTGGGCCTGATCTTTATTCAATGTAAGTCAATGGCAAAGCTCCCATTGGCTTCAGCACAAGTAGAATTGAGCCCACAGTACAGACTGCTATTCGTGATAGCATTAGGAAGGGCTTGTGAATTTTTCATATATGTATAAACAATTAAAAACCTAACGGCAGGAATTAGAATACTAATGGGTTTACAAGACATTTCTATTTTAGTACAGTAAAGAGGGAGAGGAGCTATGGAGAATATAAACAGGTTACACATGACTCCATCACCTGCTGTCAACACCCTAAAGAGGTTGGCACAGTAACTGGGAGTTACCAGGGCAAAAGGGAATTTCCAGCCAATCCGCCTTTGCTTTGGCCATTGCCTACAGAGTAGCCTTGGGAGGGAATGGCATGAGAATTGCTATAACATCTCTACACCATTGGAGGATTCTTCTATGCTGGGATAATTCCCCCATGGCTGGCTAAAGCTTTGGAACCACAGCACAGCATCTGACCCTTACCATTTTAGGACACTCAGCAACTCTACATATTTGAAGACTCAGTCCAATTATTATCTAATTAACAATAATATGATTCCATATTTGTTGAATATTGCTTTTTCTCCCATATGTATGGGATTTAAAGATATGGGATGAAACCCTGACTTACTGAAGTCAACAGGGATTCTCCTACTGACTTCAAAGAAGCCAGGATTTTACCCATGAGCTTCATGAAAGTTCTTGTGTCAGTGCCTACCACTTGTTAAAGTATTATAGTTTTGTAAAGTTAACAGAAGGTTTTTTTTATGAGATCTCATTGCCTGTAACTATCACAAGTAAATGATTTTAGTAATTTCCATCTATCACCAATTACAATTACAGTCAGGAGCATGAACAAATACTCTATTCCAAGTGATTGCAGAATCCTCTATCGACTCCCATTTTTCCTACATAGTCTATTAAAATATTTACAATTGATACATTCTGGTTATGAAATTCCCATACTATTTGAGGTAACAAGAATCTCCCACTATATGAGAACCTGAATAATACTAAGATTCCCACTCAAATCTAGAATACTTTTTGGCTTTCAGTGCGAGAGTTCAAAGACTCCGGGTTTGCCCTCTGGAGATCAATGGCAAGAAAGGTAGATGGATGCTAATGTTCCAAACAAACTTTTCTTCATGGACCCAACTGCAAAACCCAATGGCTTTTCCCACCCAAGGAAAATATAATTGACTTTGAACTGTATCCACACATCACATGGCACATGTGGCTTCCTCCTCCATAAAAGGGGGACTGAGACACAATCCTATTTGCGACTGAAGAAACAGACTTCAAACTATGCAAAATCTTGTTAACTAATGTTCCAAACAATCATATCCTGGTGGTATCTCTGCCATCTACTCTGCAACACCTGAAGCAATCCTTTGGATCACCAGCTTAGACCTGAACATCAAACAATAGTTGTTTTAAGCCATAAGGAATAAGATGACTCTCTTTCTTTTTGAACAATGACAATAATTCAAACTGGCTGTTGAAGAGGTTATTGAGAGATCTTTAATGTTTAGCGTTCCTATCACATTTTTTCCCATTTCAAGTTACATTCATATTTTCTAAAAAGTGTGCTCTGCTGTTTTCAATAACGTGGAAAAGGTGACTAACCAGATCTGAATCTTGCCATGACTACATTTCTGTTCTGTACTATTCTGGTTCTTATACCATGCCTACTCCACATGAAGGATCAAATCATAGTCACTTTATAGACAATGGGAGCTTTGCTATGGACTGCAGTGGAAACAAAATCAGGCCCAAATTCAAGACAGACACTTTCCAAAGGACTAGTTAAGATAGGTATATTGTTGTATTTATTATGTTTGCTGACAAATTCATTTAGAATTTGCTAAATTTATATAAAAGAATTTTATTTGTAAGTATCTGTAACCCAACATACTGTATTTTACTTCTGATATACTGAATACTGAAATAGTTAGTGAGTGGAGGAAAGTACGATAGATGTGTGTCATTTATTTAGGATCAAAAAGCAATTAGAACAAAAAGGAAAATGTAATTGCCAAAGAGAACATTTGTGGCATAACAAGGAAATCACAGAGCTAATAGATTAAAGTAATATCGATTTTCTGCATACATCCTGGCCCTTTTAAAATATTTGGATGAGACTGCAAAGTCTAAGGTTTATTCAGATACAGAGTGGTTTGAACGCTTTGCATATATCTTTTCATATTAAATTGCTCCCTATAGAAATATGCTTAGTATTCTAATTATACAAAGAAGCATGATTTCTTAGCATAAAACCGGGATAAATGTAATCCTCTTCTTTTAAACTAACATCCCAAGAATGTTGGGGGCAATACATTATTTAAGCTGATGTGTTGGTTTTCATTAAAAGTAATCATATAATTTTTGAGGTTTGATGAAAAGGGACACCACATTCAGCACGGATCAGAATTTGACCTATGGTCAGAAATGCAGCAAATAACATGGGAATCAAATTTGGAATAAGTATAATTTGAAGAGCAGATTTTTTTATAAAGTGATGAGGGAAAAAAAACACAGACTTGTTCCATAAACATATCAATTTGTAGTATGTTTTTCTCTCAACACAAGGAGTTTCAAAGCATCTAAGTTAGACAATACATTTGAGAGAGATTGTGTAGTTTTGGTACTTATCTGACTAGTTCTTTCAAAGAGGAAAGTGCTAGTTTACACTCCCTTTACTGATGTACAATGTTTAATCTGAAAGATCCTTTAAGCAAACTAAAGGATTTGTAATCCTTCAAAAAAAAATCTGCAATATAGGTCCTTTTATAACTAATGAATATATTTTCTCATTACCATCCTCCCTAAAGCTTCATGTATACTGGGTTACCCACAAGAAGTGAATTATCCTTTGTGGGGTGGGGAGAAAGGGGAAGAACAAAGAAAATCACAGATTAATGGCATAAACAAGACATGCACATGCTAAAATTGATAAGTAACAAACAAAGCTTCAGGAGGGGGTATAGAAGGGTATTATTTCAACCCTTCACCTTCTATAACCTCTCCTGAAGCATTGTTTGTTATTCTCAATCACTGTGTTACATCTACAGTAAAATTAGATGTCAACCCTGGAACTGATAGTATGTAACAAGCCACTGGGGCTCCATGCAGGTGGATTGCTGCACCTGCAGAGAGCCCTACTGACTTTCCTAATGCCATCAGTTGCAGGACCCAGGCCTTGGATTATAAACTCTGCAGAGCAGGAACCAAGTAATGTGAATTTGTTATGTCTATTACAGCAGTGTATCAGGGCCACACTGAGCTAAGTGCTGGACAGACTGTATAGAGTGCACAGTACTATATGAATAATACACCTCTACCCCGTGTGACAAAGTTCCTCCTCTATCTTGGTGGGTCTTGCGCTTATTGGATTTTCTTGCCTCAGAGATTCACCATGGGGGTTGGGGAACAGCCCAGAGACCTTCCCCTATGGAAGAACCCACAGTCCAGGTCAATTGGGAGGTTTGGGGGGAACCCGGGCCCACCCTCTACTCCGGGTTCCAGCCCAGGGCCCTGTGGACTGCAGCTGTCTATAGTGCCTCCTGTAACAGCTACATGACAGCTACAACTCCCTGGGCTACTTCCCCATGGCCTCCTCCAAACACCTTCCTTATTCTCACGACAAGACCTTCCTCCTGTTGTCTGACAACGCTTGTGCTCCTCAGTCCACCAGCAGCACACCCTCTCACTCAGCTCCTTGCACCTCTTGCTCCCAGCTCCTCACACTCACACCACAAACTGAAGTGAGCTCCTTTTAAAACCCAGGTGCCCTGATTAGCCTGCCTTAATTTATTCTAGCAGCTTCTTCTTAATTGGCTCCAGGTGTCCTAATTAGCCTGCCTTCCTTAACTGGTTCTACCAGGTTCCTGATTACTCTAGTGCAGCCCCTGCTCTGGTCACTCAGGGAACAGAAAACTACTCATCCAGTGACCAGTATATTTGCCTTCTACCAGACTCCTGTACCCCACTGGTCTGGGTCTGTCACACCCGATATAACGCGACCCAATATAACATGAATTCAGATATAACGCGGTAAAGCAGCGCTCCAGGGGGGCGGGGCTGTGCGCTCTGGTGGATCAAAGCAAGTTAGATATAACGCGGTTTCACCTATAATGTGGTAAGATTTTTTGGCTCCCAAGGACAGCGTTATATCGGGGTAGAGGTGTAATAGTAAATCCAGTATGCCATATGCACTAGAGTGCTGAAACTGTGATACTTCTTTACTTAGCATTAACGATTTAAGAAGTCAGAGAAATAACCACGATTGATTAAACTACCTGATACAATTTAGACCCTGACCAAACTGGCCTCAAACCTGGTAAAATGGCCTACATTTTCAAAAATCCGACAGTGCCGTGCCCTTCCCCCGGAGATCAGTACCAGGTGTGGAACAACATACAGATATGTAAAATAATTTAAAGTAAATATATTCCCATTATTCAGTAGCTTCTGTCTGCAAAACCTATCTTTAAGCAAAACTAAAGCTTTAAATGATGAATAGCCTGGTTGAAAGCACATTAAAGCCAATGGAAATCTTTCATTGGCTTCATATACTTTGGATCAGGGCCCATAGCGAAAAAAATCATAGCAAGGACACATTGTTGCATGCACAGTCCAGTAGAATACATATTATAATTTTGTTCTGGATATTTGGCTGAAATAACATCACGATCACTTGAATGCTTAATAATAGCTATCTTCTAAAGGTTATTCATGCTACCCTAATTGCCTCTTTTGAATCCATGTTTGCAGTTCTCAATACTCACTGTGTGGGGTGCATTACAAAATATAAAAATTCAGGAGACTTGGCCAGCTCTCACCATGGTGCTGAGAGGTTGCTCTGCATACAGTTGGATTCATGGATTCCCCACTGGATTCAGCACAAGCATTTTAACAGCCCTTGTGTTTTAAGTGAATTGTCATTTGACAGGAGATGCGTGCCAAGCAAGTTGGATGTAACAATTCAAACAGCACTGTTTAAAAAGCACAGCAAGCTCTCCTTGGAAAAATAGATTGTAACTCCTTCATCCCCTTTGTCGGGGAGGGCAAAAAGGGATAGTGGCTCCTTTAACAGTCCCCCCCTGGGGGATTGGGAGAGAAGGTTCACCCAAGGGGAGGAAAAGGCGTCACCTGAGTGGGTGGGTGGACCTCCGGGGTTCAGATAAACCATTGACCCCATGTATGTGTGGGAGGGTATACAAACCCTGTCCCTCCAGCCTGAGCCCCCTCTCAGATCTTATTAGCAGCTCTCACCCTCCCACCCCTGGCATTAGCATAAGACTAGGTTTTGTGGTCTGCTGTGGGAATTGCACTAGTGATCTTTTAAGGGACTGGGAAGGAATTTTTCCCCTCACCACCAGCGTGGCTGGGATGGGGTTGTCTTTTTTAGCCTTCCCCACGGCAGCTCCAGTGCACAGTGGGATAGGTCAGGATATAAGGGCTCAAGTTGTCAGAGCTTAGCAAGTGGCTGGTGTCCAGTGCAGGTACTAGTTCCATAGGGTGTCTGGTTCCCTGATAAACTGGAGTTGGAAGTGGACTTAGGGGAACATCAAAGCTGGGGAATGGGGTGAGAGCTCGTGATGTCTGATACAGTGAGGCGATAGCCCCCTTAGCCCAGCCCTTTAACCATCATATGAAGAGTTCCCAGCAATGGGCTGGTTAGCAGCTGGGGAAGGGTGGGGAGCTGACAGCAGCCCTCCACCAGGTAGAAACAATTAAGAAAGGAATCATGAGCAGCATGGAATGACTTATTGCATTCAATAGTTTTCAGCTGGGTTAAATTAATAAAGTCACTGCCTAATTAAGCCACATCCATTATATCTTGTCTTTCTGCCTGAATCTGGCACAATAACACCAAAGATGAGGGTTACCCTTATGCAGTGTACACAATGGTTTTGATTTGTCACCATAGGATACCATCCACAGCACTATAGTAAAAAACAGGCATGTGATATTTAATATGGCAAGGTTGGTACAATGGCCTTTTAAGTGTACATGGACAGAGAAATTTTTTGGCCTCAAATCCTTTCCAAGCCACCCAAATGAATAGTAATAGCTACATCTCACACATTCAGTCATCCACCCAGCAACCTCCAGGGCCAGATCCTTAGCTAGTGTAAATCAGCATAGCTCCTCTAAAAACAATGACGTTAACTTGATTTACACCTGCTGTGGATCTGATCCACGGAGGTTAAGGGAAGCACCATATACAGATACAGGTCACCTGCTGACCTAATTCTGTACCAACAAGATAAATGCTCAATCATATCTGGAGGTGGGTGAGGTAATATTTTTTTTTGGACCAACTTCTGTTGGTGAGAGAGACAAGCTTTAGTGCTTACACAGATCTCTTCTTCGGGTGGGGGAAACTTACTCAGGCGATGGCTACTCTAGAGAGCTTACAGTGGCACAGCTGTATTGAGGCAGCTGCAGTGTTGTAAACTCTCTGTGTAGCACTATAATTACTCCAACCCTCACAAATTGCAGTAGCTATGTCAGTGGGAGAAGCTCTCCCACTGACATAGCGTTGTCCACACTGGCACTTAAATCAGCATAAGTTACATTGCTCATCAGGGCCGGCTCTAGGCACCAGCAAAACAAGCTGGTGCTTGGGGCGGCACATTTTTAGGGGCGGCATGGCCGGCGCCAGAATGCCGCCCCTGCCGCCCCTAAAAATGTGCCCCGGCTGCCCTAGCTCACCTCCGCTGCTGCCGCTCGCGTGCCACGGCGCGCGAAACAGCTGATTCGCGTGCCACTGCTCGCCCTCCCTCCCAGGCTCTCAAACCTGGGAGGGAGGGGGAGATCGCGAGCGGCCGCGGCGCGTGAAACAGCTGATTCGTGTGCCGCTGCTCGCCCTCCCTCCCAGGCTCTCAAACCTGGGAGGGAGGAGGAGATCCTGAGCAGCCGGGGCGCGCGAAACAGCTGATTTGCGCGCCGCTGCTCGCCCTCCCTCCCAGGCTCTCAAACCTGGGAGGATGGGGGAGACTCCGAGTGGCCACGGCGCACGCGCCGCTTCTCCCCCTCCCTCCCTCCCTCCTAGGCTTGAGAGCCTGGGGGGAGGAGGCAGGGCTGGGGATTTGGGGAAGGGGCGGAGTTGAGGCGGGGCCGGGGGTGGGGTAAGAAAAAAACGGGGGGGGGGGCGGCCAAAATTGTTTTTGCTTGGGGCGGCAAAAATCCTAGAGCCGGCCCTGTTGCTCATGGGGGTGGGGGTAATTCACACATCTGAGCGTCATAATTTATGTCAACTTAAGCTGTAGCATAGCCATAGCCTCAGAGTGTCACACCTAAATACAAGGTGAAACAGATTGTTTAGCATAAATAGTTAACACATATTTCAAGGAACCATTCAAGGTGAAGTGGCCTGTTAACACCCGACCAGTCATAGGGAGAAAAGGATTTTTGTGTAAGCTCAAAAGCCTCTCTCTCTCTCTCTCTCTCACACATCAATAGAAGTTGGTCCAATAAAAGGGTATTTCCTCACTCACTTTGTCTCTCTAATCTCCTGGGACTGACAAGGCTACAGTACCATGGCATACAACCATCTCCTAAAGCATTTTCATATCCAGTACCAAAACAGGAAGATTTGCACCTGCAAGCAGATATAGTTAGTGGTGGCCTAGGGCAAAGCACGTGCTATATGGCAAGTGCTGTTATGCTACAGGTGTTAATTGTCTATTATTTTTCAGCTGTGAAGGGCACATTTTTTCTGCAGGCACAGCTAATTAGCAGCATGACTAATCTCCTATTTCACATACCTGGCCAGTCTGCCCCTTAAATTAAGCCCCAAAAATGTCCTTATAGCCATATTTCCTTCCTACCATATCTTCCTCAGGGAAGCAGGACTCCAGGAAGCCTAAATCTACATCCTAGAATTAGATACATTTTTTTCCATGTTTCAAAATCTGTTTGATGAACTGAATATACAGGAAAATGTACATAAAAAAGAAAAAAATAGGAAGCCAAAGTTAGAACAATAAGTCCTGTGATAGGGCCACCATGGTAGGAACTTAAAATAAATAGAAGTTGAAGATAGAGATGCAAATCAGGAAAGAGCCAACAATGAAAACAGGAATGACATACATCCAACACTCCTAGAGGCACAGGCCAAACAGATTATCCACCACGAGCTGACAAGTGGAGAATCAAATCTGGACTTTGCAACAATATGAAGAAAATCCTAGATACTATAATGTGTAAGAATTGAGCTCACTGTGCATGCTTTGAGAAATACCTCCAGTGTGTGTGGGTGGGTGAAAACGAGCATGCTCTTAATAAAAGATTAGTCTCTGTCCTTGTCCTTTAGGAGAGTGGATTCACCTCTGGCGCACCTCCTCATGGCTAGGCATGCCGTAGCAACTCTTTCCTCTCTAGCAATCCCTGCTTACAGTCCCAGGACGGTCTCCTCACAACTCAGCTCTCCAACCGGGACATGTTTTAGTTCCTCCCCTTTCACAGTAACAGAAATTACATTCTGATGTCCTTACATCTGTTCCTCAGCCCCAATACTTGGCTCCATGGGGTCTTAACACCCTTCTCTTAGGGATTTAAATTTCCTTATCCCCTTGTATTAGGGGGCTTCATGCCACCTACCCAGTTGCTGCTATGGGAACGCAGGCCCACCCTCTACACTGGTTTCCAGTCCAGGCACCCTATGATGAGCAGCCAAAGTCTGCTCCTTCAGACACCTTGCCACTGCCTTGCTGGATGTTTTTCCTACACTAGCCTTTCCTCAGGCTTTTTCCCCAGTTCCTTCCCGGGATTTTTGTAACAATCATGACCTCCCAGGGCTTTGCCGCTGAAGTCCTGTTCCTGCCCTTGCATCAGGGTCAGCCAGAGGAGCTTGCTCCAATCTGTATTTTCCAGGTATCTTCCCTGCCACAGGCTTCCTTACTGGCCTACAGGAGACCTCCTATTCACCACAGGTCTCTTTACTACCAGGGGAGTGACTAAGGAGTTCTTCCCTCTCCCCCTATCTCTGCAGCTCCCTTCTGATCTAGACCTTCTTTCTTTATAGCACAACCCAACTCTTCCCCAGCTGGGCTTCATCTTTAATTGGGCCTGGCCCACTCTCCAGGATCATCCAGGTAGGTTAATTGGTCTCAGGGTCACATTAACCCTTACATCACCTTTGTGGTGTAGATACCTCATCACACACGTTATAGTAATACTCCATGTATTACGTCCTCCTCTATAACCGTGCGGTAGCACTTGCTCTGCATTTGGACTGTACCTGTTTGTTGTAACAAATTAGAATAGTAACATTTTAAAATCTCTCTACACAAGTGTAGTTTACATTACAAGGTGCAAGGTACTGAAGTATGAGACAGAATTTGGAAACCAGAATTTGGGATGTGGGTACAGCACGGATATTTGGAACTTATATACAAAATTGCTTCTCTACTCTGCTCTTTGGAAAGTGGAGGTGTTAACTGTCTGCCATACACTTTCAGTTTCCTCAAAGATTCTCAGACTCATGTAGACAATCTCTAACACCATACAGAAAAAAAACCTTAATCCTGTGAGATTCTGTGTGCCCTCAATTCCCTTTATATGCCCACTGGGAACTCACTTTTCAAGGGGATAAATGTGTGCCCAAGATTCAAGAAAATGGAGAATGAGGCCCAGAAAATGATAATTCTCTGTACCTGCAGTCAGGGTATTATGTTAATTTTGAAACCTCTCTAATATGTGTACAGTGTTTCTGGCTTAAAACGTTAAGAACTAGGCAGAGTTTTTGGCAAAAGATAGTTGCACAATATACTCTGGACATTCAATGCGAAAGTCACCCTCCTATGCAGTTTCAATAAATGTAATCCAAGTGTAATTTAGTCATGCTGAATATGCAGAGGCATTATTCACAAATATGAAAATATGAATCATACCCTTGTGCTCACAGGCATTATTGCAAGTGAGCTGGAATGAGTAGATACGACATTGTTACCCAGATAATACCTTGAAGTCTAATCTTATTTATGAAAGCTTCATTGTATCAATTAGCAAAACTGGGTTAGCCAAATATAACCCAGCACCTTATGACATACTGTGGAAAGATTATAATAATACATTTCTTTCCTCCTATGATAACAGCATTTTTCCTTTTTAAATAGGTCAGTAAATGTTCTATAAAGGTGGAAATGCTTTGAATGTCCCTTCTCCTCCTCCCTGTTGTCCATGCAATAGAACAATATTAATCCATAGATTCCCTTTAAAGTACAAATCTTAGGCAATATTTATTTCATTTCATCTGGAGGATATTATTACAGTACAATGCTAATGCAATGTGGATGTATTATGTGGATGCTTTGATTTATTCTGAAGATAAGGTCGTTGGTACAGCATATGTAAGTCATGTGTCTAATAGGGAGATATCTCTTTAAGAGATCTGTAGAGAAAGGGGAAATTGGGAGGGAAAACTATTTTTTTATTTTAATTGTGTACTTTGAATGCTGTTTGGTTTTAGTTAAACTGTCGCAACCAGTATGGTTCACCAACTCTTCTCTTATTTAAATGTGATGATAGGAAAAGAGCTATTTATAGTTTGCTAAGCTTAGTTTTTGTATTTTTCTTGTATTTTCTTTTTTTTTAATCTATATACTTAAATTGACTGGCTGGTTAATTAGTTAGCTGACTAGCTAACTAAGGGATTTCAGCAGAGGAAGAGTCGGCATGGATTGCAGTTGGAAGTTTCTGCAAGCAAGAGGAGAGAAGATAGTGTTGCAGTGCTTTTGACGCAACAAACTGTATAGATTTTGGTGATCAAATACTATAACTGAGACTCAGGTGAACTCAACCTAAGCTTTTGGGAACTCTGAGTTACTTCTCATTGTGTTTCTGTGGGGACTGACCTATTTAGATTTAATTTATTTTCTTTATTTATGTTCATGTAACAGTGGCGTAGCCAGGTTCTAACATCAGGAGGAGCGAACACATAAAAAAAAGCGCCATCCGACGTATCAAATTACTAATTACATACTTTTAAATTCTTTATACATATTTATTTTGTACTTAAACTAAAAACACAAGAATGATCCAGCCACGGAAGGGTTTGCACAGCCGGCATTTCGCAGGAGAACTTTAGATTATACTTAGGCCTGGTCCACACTAACCCCCCACTTCGGACTAAGGTACGCAAATTCAGCTACGTTAATAACGTAGCTGAATTCGAAGTACCTTAGTCCGAACTTACCGCGGGTCCAGTCGCGGCAGGCAGGCTCCCCTGTCGATGCCGTGTACTCCTCTCGCCGAGCTGGAGTACCGGCGTCGACGGCGAGCACTTCCGGGATCGATCCCAGAAGATCGATTGCCTGCCGCCGAACCAGGAAGTAAGTGTAGACGTATCCCCAGATATACTTTAGATTCTAGAAAATAAATGACAGATTACAGTAGTTTATAATTGTCACAGGTTTAAAAAAAATACTGGCCATTTTTTCCAGTTACTAATTTCATTTTAAAAATCAATCAATGAAATGCACTTTATTTATAATAGACCGTAATACTAAAGTCACCAAAAAGGCATGACAAATACAAATTTTATGAGAATTGGTGAGCAAAGATCTCATAGCTCTTTGGGGTTGGACAAAACAGTAATTTCCCTTAAAGTAGCTTTATTCATGGGGGGGTTTTTTTAAACAAAAGAAATCTCTATGACACAGGTTGGCAGTCTAACATTTTTGAAACACTGAGTACTGAAAGTTAGGGTTTTTAACCAATTTAAGCTGTACACACACACACACACACACACACACGTACACACACACACACACACGTACACACAGTGCTTAATTTGTGCAAGGGTTTGCCAAGGCTGAGTCCCAGCACCTGTAGGCTTGGCAATTCATAGCCCTTGTACCTTTGGGCTTGCTGCTTCAGTTATGAAAGTAAAAAAATTGCTTGAGCACTGGCACCTTTCATTACGAATTAAGCACTGATCTACCGACATTTATTATTCTTTTTAGAGCCTCACCTCGTAGAGGCCTGTGAGTATGTGAGAATCTCAGCTTTCATTAACAAGAACAAATACAAGATACTAGCCCTCATGGGAGAGGGGCAAAGCTGGAAAACAGGAACCCTAAAAGCTCAAAAACCAGAAGGCAAATAAAAAGAACCCCAATTGTATTATATTTTAAAATCTCATGATTTTTAAGCCAATCTCAGGATATTTGGGGGCTTGCCTCATGATTTTTTGAGTACTTGGCATTAGCACTAGTAAGGGAATCACCTGCTTTTCAAGGCCATCCAGGATATATCCCTATGAAAAATAGAGGACAAAGGTTATTGTTGGGAGACCTGGCACTATAAGACGTTGTGTGGTAAATCACAGGCACTGCTTGGAAACCAGGAAAGGTGAAATCCTGCCCCTTCCTCTATTGAAGTCAAGGGCAAACCCCACATTGATCAGCACAGAGACAGGCTCCCCCCAAGCGCTGGAGGTGGTCAAACACTTGATGGGCAGCAGCGTCCTAACGCACCACCTTGGTGCAGGACTTTGGGCCCCAAAGAGCGCCCCTTAATACAGGCCAGGTGGCCTGGGGACGGAGTCAGCCCAGCTCCCCTCTCCACTGACCCTTCCTGCGGCCCTGAGAGGATTGGAACCGAGCGCCGCGGGAGCTGTTATCGGCGGGGACAGGCCAGGGGAACGTACTCGGGCGGCGGCAGGAAGGAGGCTGCGGCGCGGGGTGGGGAGTGCAGTGTGTGCAGGGGCTGCAGGGACCCGAGCTGCCCCGGTCCCGGCTGAGTGTCCGAAGCCCTGCCAGGCAGAGGCTGCAGGGTGAGCAGGGGAGCAGGCGGCGCAGAGGCTGCAGGGGGAGGAGGAGTAGGGCAGGCAGGCAGGGGGTGACCGTGCAGACGCTGCAGGGTGAGAGACCCTCAACAACCTGCAGCGGTGGCCAGCTGCCTCCACGAGCCTACTGCTCCTCAGCCCCCCTCCCGCCGTGCTGCTGCCCCTTCCCCTCCCGGCAGAGCCCACCCCTGCCGGGGCTCAGCTTAGCCAGCCAGGCAGCTGCAGGTGGGCAGGAGCCTCCTCCTCCTTGCCGGGGAGCAAGGCAACCAGCCGACGCTGCCTGCAGCCCCAGAGCGAGTGAGCGAGCTGGGCTGGGGATGCAGGAGGGCGGTGCGGAGCGGAAAGCCAGCCTGTGGCCACATGCAAAACCCAGCTCCGGACTCAGAGTCCGGAGCCCAGTGCTGGCTGCGCAGAAAGGCGCCGCTTTTGGAAAATGTCCTCAGGGGGAGAGGCCACGCCCCCTGCTCCCCCCCTAGCTATGCTACTGCATGTATATGTTGGAAGCTAATGTATGTGGATTATTAAGTAGCCATGTTACATTGCAGAAATTAAGTTGTTGTTATTTTTATTGTTTCTTTATCTTTATAAAAGTTCATTCCTCTTGTTCTTTTTGGACTTGAATGTGTAGAGCAATCCTTGCTGAAAATCTTCAATGACTAAATTTTGGGTCTCCTTGTGGTAGGAGAAGGGCAGAAAAATCACTCTAGCCAACCCAAAGGTTCCATGTATATGGAAGCTTTATCCATGGATGGATAAAAAATATTTTTGGGGGAAAAAAGATAAAAATTCAGATAGTATAATTTAAATAACAAAATAAACTTTTTTCTTTTTAAAAAATCAGTTTAAAATAAAATCTTAATTTAATACAAAATATATTAAGGCCTAAATTCAGAGACTATGCTAATGGGTACAAGAGATTGGCAATATCATCACAGATATTGGGACTCAACCTCTGACTCCAGGAGACACCATCATATATCTCATCAGATCATCGACTAAGCATGCCCTTGGTGGTCTCATACTCCTATTTTATACCTTCTCCCTATCTGGGCTCTCATTGGCTCAGTTATCAAATTATGAATATTTATGATTCCACCCACCATGGAAACCTACTCTCCACCTCATGGGAAAACACTGATGTGCCAATAACCAGCAGCCCTTGCTTCTGGATGGTTCTGGACACTTCAGGTAAACAGCCTTGCTCTGTCTCCTTGTATGTGCACACAGACAGAGATACAAACAACAGAAATCTGTTAATTTCTCAGCTGCCTCCCTCTCTGTTCCTAAACAAATAAAACACTGCAGTGCAAAAGACATGCAGATTACACAAGCCAATGCCTTGAGTTGTTAGTTCTTTTGTTTCTCTGGGGATGGGGGAGTCATGTAGCAAGAGAGATGGAACAGAATGTGGAACCAGAAAGGACTAACACTGGTGTCAAAGCAGGACACTGAGAAGGAAGGAACAATATTCTTGAGAGT
>NW_020664409.1:85020033-85030254 GCF_002925995.2 Terrapene triunguis | reverse complement strand
GAGCACCGGCCCGTACCAGCTCACTTTCACCCCTGGAATTACTTAATAAGAAAAACTTTCATTTTCCAAATCAGTTCTTTCAATTTGGCTTTTGATTTCTATTGAATTTGTATTGTATTTAAATTGTATTGAATCAGTATTACTTTTTTTCATCTATTGAGTGCATTCTTATATACAGTAGCTTAAGTACATTTATGGTAAAAGTATTTGCATTTGCGAAGTGACATAACACAGTTATCAAACATGAGTATTGATTTTAAAAATTCTGCTATGTAACTATCAATCTTTTTTTCCCAATTGCTTCTGTTCTTTTCTTATTGGTTCTTTTCTCACATGGCCAGATGCCAGTTCTTGGAGCATAGGTTTTCAATGTGTTCCATCATCTTGAAATGTTCTTCTCCATTATCCTTGTCCCAATGAAGTGTATTATAGCTACAATTGTACAGATTTTAGTGAGAAACTCCCAGGTGTTCCTTATTTATTACTTTGAAAGGGATCAGTACCCTGTTAAAGTGTTTCCTAAAGAAACTTTTATCCCCTCTCTAAGACACTCTTAAAACAATTAAGGGCCTGATTTGCAATCCCTTTTACTTGGAACTGCTCTGAGAGGGAAATGGAAGGGTGATATTGTGGTTAAGAGCCATAGGTTCAGTTCCCTGCTCTACCACAGATTTCCCTTTTCACTTTGGGCAAATCACTTATGATTTTCAGAGATTTTCAAAGAATTTGGTCACTTAAAGATGCAGATAGCACATTTGAAAATCCCATAATGTGCCTTAAGTGCCTATATTCCTTTGAAAATGTGTCCCTTTAAAGACTGAGTCAATGGAGTTGGATCAAGCTATTAAACTCTGTGCTTCAGTTCCCTATCTGTAAAATAGGAACAACAATGTTTCCTTACTTCAAAGTGGTGTTGTGAGAATACATTTGCCAATATTTGTGAGGCATTCTTATTATTGGGAAGAAGACAGTGCAGTTTGTAGTTTAAATAATATAGTGATTTCAGTGGGGTTACATTGATTTACATCAACTTGGAATATGTATCTAATTAATGACTATGTCTTGTCCAGTGTAATTTCACTTACTTTCATCATAAGCAGAATTGAAACTTGAGCATCAGACTGATGCTGCGGTATCTGAAGTTCAATACTGTTGTTCCATCAAGCAGAATTAATGGCTACTAGTTTAATCACATGGATAGCGCCAGGCTAAGGAACATTGCGGTCAAAATGAAACAGTGCTGAGTCACACTCTTCTGTATCCACTAGATTAAAATCTGCACTGTCTCACACCACTTTCTCCTCTTCTCCTGCCCAGGGGAGTCCTCAGCAATATTGCATCAGACCACGAGATATGTGACACAAGTAACAGTATGTTAGAAGTAATAACACGTGCTTTACAATAGTTTACAATTTTTAGATCTCGTCCAATGCAAAGTCAGCGGATGCAATGTCAGCTACAAATACCCCCCCCACACACACACACCCTGGCACCACATTTTAGGTCTAAGCAACAGAGTAATAATTAGTAATATTTCCACCTACTTTAGGAACAAATACAGTAATATGGCAGTCTGTGATGGGGCAGTCTGGGTGGCAGCTGCTTGCACTAAAGGAAAGGCTCTGCCCCACCTCATTTTTGGTCCTCAGGGTAAGATGGCAGCTTCCTTCTGCCAGAAGTCAACCATAAACTAGGAACATCAATGAAATTACTTAGCATCTTCACCATAGCAACCAAGGGCAAAGTCTAGATCATAGGTTTTTGAAACTGAGGCCAAATAAATAAAAGCAGGAGTTTTCTGGGGCTTCAGAGTGTCAGACCCCAGCAGAGTGGTAGGAATGAGTTATGCAGCACAACTCTCTTGCCTTTTGGACCTATCAGCTTAGTCTCTGCCAGCCCCCTTCCTGCTGGACTTATAACCAGACTCTGTAGTGGAATCCAGTGCCTATTAGCAGTTAGCCAGGAAAACTTTCCTTGTGGAATGCTGGCATTTGTAATTGCTGGTAGCTGTTGTGAGGTCTCAGGATGCCTGACAGACAGTTTAAATATTCAGCTTTTCTAGCACCATATGTAGGACCATCCAGATTGCCATAGTCCCCTCAGAGCCCAAGCATAGCTTCTTCTGTGCCCGTGAGTTTTATCCATTCTTGCCAGCAATAGAGCCTAAGCCAGTCTCATTGGCAGGTCTGTCATGCTGTAACAACTTTGTGCAGCTAAATCATGACTCTTCGATCATGCTATGAGAGTGCTAAAACATTGTGCTATTAAAAAAACAAGAGATGGTACTTTAAGTAGAAATATATTGACCCCGTTCTGCAACTCAATTCATAGGAATATTTACTAACACAAACAATTCCACTGAAGTCAAGGGAAGTACTCCTGTGAGTAACAGTTGCAGCATCAGGATCATGATAAGTATTATCTATTTGTTTATAAAAATCAAGGGCTTGGAGTGCCAGTACAGAGTCTTAGAAGTATTAGCTTCTCCAACTCAGGGTTATTTTGCTAAAGCAGGGCAGATTAAAATAGATTAAACCAAATGTCCTCAGGAAATCTTAACTTAGTAATAATTGGGATCCTTCAGAGCTGACTCTCATTATAATAACCCTATCTTCCTTAACAATTAGAAACAGTGCCACTTAAGTAGGATCCCTTGCAGATCATGCTTTCATTTATGTATTGCTTCTTTAAGCCCAAAGTGCGTAACAGTGCATTTCAGTCCATAAGTACTTAGTCCTTGGCTGTTTCCTGTATCCTAGTGCAAAAAATATTGAAAAGGCTTGATGTGCTTTCCTTGTTGTTGTTGTTTTAATTATCACACTCTTTCAGACACCTAGCAACCGGAATCTCTGAGCTGAAAAAGATTCTCATTAAAACACTCCTAGACTTTCTTCAAGGTTCCTCCACGGAGGGTATTTTTTGAGTTTTGATCTTTTCTCCCAGCAGGTTGTCTACACTCTCTTGCCTCCTCCCTTTTTTATTTCCCTTTCTCTACTTTTAATTCCCATCTGATTTGCTCTAGCTGGTGCAGCACCCCATTCCCTCTCTAGCAATTAGCAAACAAGCATGGAAATAACTTAAACTTAATCTTTTTTTTTTTTTTTTTTTTTTTTTTACATAGGAACATTCATTATCCTTTCCTTTCTGAGGGCATTCTAATAATTTTTGAAGCTTTGAAGGAAAATAAGAAAGTAATTGCACCTGTTAGGGGCCAGATCATATCTTTTAGCATGTGCACCATAGTAAGGAATAGTGCCTAAATGCACGATCCCAGGCACAAACCCTCCTAAGGCCCCCCATTACACTGGGAGGAAAGGGAGGATAAATTATCACTGCCATTTAAAGGGTGTGGCATAGTCCCCTATACACTTTGCACAGAGTCAGTTATATCAGCTGGCTGGTTCATAGACAGGTCGCGCCATGGCTCTACCTCCTCCCTACTCACTCTCCACTGAGCTGCCTCCCTAGGTCCCAGAGCTGTAGTTGTCCCTTGTTCTCATGCAGACTGTGTGTGGAGGAGTCTCTTCTAGCCTCTGCACTGCTGCATCCGGCTTAGGTACAATTTTAGCCTTAAATAAATAAATAAATAAAAAATCGCTATCCATCATCTTCTGGAACTATCCAAACATTAAAATTAACATTACTATTAGAGATACCATAATATTTTGTATTGCTAGCTGACTGTCCACAGACTACACCATAAAGTTATAATTAGCATTGATCTTGCAGACTGTACTGCACTGACTGTCATTCTCAGTACCTAACAGGCTGTGCCTTGAATAATGCAGCTCTTTCTGGACACTATGGGCAATAGCTTTTCATGAGACTTCTTGCCCTGCATCCCTTGGACACAGGTTATGTGTCAGCTGCCTGGTACTGAGAGAACTAATGAGATTATTGCTAGGACAAGTATAGTCAGAATTAAGAGGTGGGAAAAAACTAACATTCTATTAACACTCTGCAGTATTGAGTGATATAAGTCCTTTAAACTTCTTGGGATACTCACACTATTTAAACAAGAGTGAGAGGAGGTGAAAGCCTTTTTCTATAGCTTTCTATGTTTCTGTTTTGTAGTTCATTTAACAGGACATAGTAGGTGGTTTATGCACTAATGAAAAATAAAGAGATCAGATGCTTTGCAAAGTTTAGAAGAAAAATGTCAGTACAGTAAGTACTGACAAGATGCCGTGTAAGATCTGAACCTGGGGCTTTCACATTTCAGCCAAGAGTACGGGTGAAAAGCAGAGATATATACTACATAAACTACTGAAAATGAGATTTTATTGGGAATTATTTATATATGTTTCCATCACACATCAGCCAGTGTGCACTAGCAGATCTGCTACTGTATTCCTTTCAGGTGTTTTACTACTTGTATTTAAAAGGTTGTTGTCACTATAGCTAGAGAGGCAGGGGGTAGGTCTATTGACTACAACAGATGTAAAGACTAGTGTAATTCTTGTCACTTCACTCCATTGAAGTCAAATGGAGTGACACAGTGTAAGGGAGACCTGAATCAGACCCCAGGAGTTATTGTAGGCTCTGACTGGCTCTCCTTTCTTAAAGTCACAAACATTTTCTACTTATTTTGTTTTAAAGGAAAAAGCCTTCCAAATATCTAAATTTGGGGGAAAGAGCTTTCTTATTCTAACAAACAATTGTTTTGTTTTATTGTTGTTGTTTCCCTATCTATTACACAGAGTTTGTACATATCCAGTAATTAATTGGATGCAATTAGACAGTTAATTGAGGTTCTAAAGATATTACTATTTGTAGTGATATTTCCATTTTAGCAATAGGGAATATCTCTAAGACCTGTAGTTTAGTGGTCTTTGTTTATAGAGAGCATCTGAAAAAGTAAATATTCCTAAACTATAGTCTGATTCCCATCACGATATATGGAATCTGAGATCTTCTTAAACAGGAAGAGCTTATTAAAGAAAACTAGACACTGTAAACATATTCAAATAGACTTAGAGCTTGTCTACACTGCCCCACAGTTCAGACTACAGGAATGTGAAAAGCAGTATGAATATATTGCTGATCTGTAACTCTCCCACATGGTTGTTGTGGGAACAAACTAAAAGGTTCCTAGGTCACTTTAACAGAGCCCTCTTCACACAGGATTACATTAGTGAAAACTAGGAACCTTTTAGTTCACATCCACAGCATTCACATGGGGAAATTACAGCACAGCACTTTGGCATGCACTGCTATTTGCACTCACATAGTCTGAACTGCAGGGCAGTGTAGACATAGCCTTATACAGAGCCCAAGTTCCAGCATTGTCTCCCTTTTTTACCAGAGACTCTGTGCAGCACAAAGAGACATCTAGTGGCTGAAGAATATATATTATTGCAGTTATGCAGATACTTACCCATCTCCACCATTTATTTTCTGCTCCTCGCAGTGAGGTTGGTGTCTTTGACTCTCCAGTGTAATGTAGAACCAGTCACATCAAAAATATAGGGTAGTATAGAAACCCACAGAAAAGTATTTTAAATAGCTGAGAACCAGCTCTCTGAATAAAGAACTTTAATTTAATTTCATAAAATACCGTATTTTCTCTATGGGTGAAATTTACCCCAGTGTAAAGGCCCTGTGCAGTACAATAAAGGTCAATTTTTAAAAGTATTTAGGGGCCTATAGATGCAGCTAGGTATCTTGTAGGGAGAGAGAAAAGGAATAAAAACATTGTTTTTTGTAAATTTTGCATTTTGGTTTTGATTTGATTCAGTCATGTTCTTTGTAATCACTTGGATACTGGACTAAATTAATCTCTGATTTATCTCCATTGATTTAAACGGAAGTATTGCAGGGATTATTTCTGTCCAGTTCGTTATCACATACACTTGACGTTTTGACTGTTTGCCAAAATTGGCCCCAGCAACCGAAGTAGCTTACAGTGCGGGGAGGGGCAGGGGGGGCAAGGACAAGCTCTTTTTTCCCCATCTTCTGTACTTAAATGGAATGCACTGGGGAAAACCATTTTTAGTTTCAGCCTAGGTTAGCAAAAAAGGTTAAACCAACGCTGCTGACTGTACTTGAGTGGGAGTTGCCCTTGTGCTAGATCTTCTTGTAGTTCCAAGTTTGGCATGTAGCTGTAGCCACAGGATGCTGCTGTTCAGTTTTGCAGAAAGGTGGATGGCTTTTGGTATCAGGTTTTAGCATTATGTGCTATACATAAGCCACACAGAGTTATACTGGAAAATAATAAATACGAATGTTTGCTCTTTCCTAGATCACCTGAGGAATTTGTTTGGAATATGCTATAAGGAATATTTTAATGACTGTTTTGCATAGCTATAAATACTCTTATTCTGTTTTCTTTATTTATTGTAATTCTTTAGATTTAATTGGAAGGGTCTATCCTAGCTCTACACAGTTTTAAAACAATTAAAATCTTCAATAATTCAAACCACAGAAAGTATGAATGTATCCTTAGCGCACCATGAAAAACAACAATAATATTCCCCTGCAATAATCATCATCTCTCTCCATTCTCTTCCCTCTACACCTCACTCCACCTTCTCCTCAACCACCGCCAGCATGCCCTGAAAGTACACAAATATGAGCCAGTATGGAGCAAGTATTCTCAAAGGATACTCAGCCTACACCCTTCTTCCTTTTAAATCAGGGAGCTGTTAGCTTGAGCATTTCTGCTTATCAGAACTGGAGTAGTATTGGCTGGGGAAAAGAGCAGTCTCTCAGCTTGGCAGATTCCAAACAATGAGAGCCTTAAGCTAACACATGGAAGCCACAGTGAGTGTAGATTACTGAGCCCGAGTGTACTGTGCTCTCTGTGGGTGACATTCACCCCTGTGCAAAGGACCAGCAGAGGGTCCCTGCCTTTCATAAGTCCCTAGAACAATGATCTAATAAGATTCCCATACCAAAAACTTAGCTAGAAATGGTGGGTGAGTTCTCTCAGTCAGAAGCATCGATATATTTTTGCCAACACTTTTAGTTTTGAAACTTTGAGTGGCATGTAGAAATATTTCACTTTCTGTGTCTCCAGATATTAAAGACAACACCAAGTTAGCATAGTGCTGGAGGTCTTCGAGATGCATAAAATCAATACAATTTTATTGGATGTTAAGTGTTCCATTTTCAGACTCTGAGGATAACGGTAGTTGCAATACCATCCTGCCAATCCACTAGGGTGTTGTCAGCTCCAAAGATCTTAGAAAATCTTTATCTGTGATCTTATATTTTCCTTTGCTCCATTGTTGCTTTTAGCCTTTGAATTTTGTGCTCCAGCACTTCCCTAGAGTGAAACCTTTAAAGATGAGAGCAAGTGTGGCAGCAGGATATACACCATACACACAAAGAGTCCTATGGATGCTGTTTTGGGAGATATACTCTGTTTGTAGTGCACTAAAAAGTGGCAGTTTAAAATATTTTTTTTATATATAAAAAGGAGATAGGCAGACATAGGTGCTGGAACTAGGGGTGCTGGCAGTGTTGTCACACCCCCTGGCTTGAAGGAATTTCCATCATAAGGATTCCATCAGGGTTTACAGTTGGTTCAATGGTTCTCAGCACCCTCACTATACAAATTGTTCCAGCACCCCTGTAGGCAAAGCTGGGTAAATGTTACAAGAGCAAATTTTCATCACAGCTAGAGAAAATTGGAACTTCCCCTGAAGGTTTTTTTGTTTTTTATTTATTTATTTTTATTTTTCTGGCAACAGTGGACAATTACTTTTTTGGAAGATATTTAGAAGTGAAGATAGCGAGACGACTCTGATCTGTAAAATCATTAGGGACTAGCAAATCCTTGAACTATATTGCCAGGTTTATAAGGCTCACAGAAGTAGTTGAAGTTTGCAAACCTTGAGCCAGATTCTATCGTACACTGTGTGTGCTTTGTGCTGCTCACACTATGCAATACAGTCATACATTTGCCTCCAAGCAGTAAAAAAACAAAACAAACAAAAAAAACCCACAACACAGCTTAACCAGCTAGCTAAGTGAGGTTTATGGGTATTTTGCATCACTAGAGCAGTGCAAAGCAGCAGGGTAAAATATCCTCTTACTTTCATGTAATATAAACTAATGCTTTTTTTCCCCCAAAGGGATCCTATTTTTATAACACGAAAATATACTCATTGTATTAAAACATTATTGGGGGGATTTTTTTCCTTCTTTCTGCTCTTCTTTTCAAAGTCTCTCCTCTAAGGAAAAGAGCCCAATCATGGAACATTTGTACTTCAGAACCCATGACATTTTTGAGCAATCTAGAGTAGTTAAAACCAGTTTAGACAACATACTTTACATGTTTCAGTTTCATATAGTGTTACAGAACCAGGAGTCACCAGATTGTACTGTTTTACGTGATCTTCTGTGTTCTTTTTGTTAGTGTGAGAGAGTTTTTAATCTTGGAAGAAATGTTTGTATTTTTGTGGGTTAGGTTGCACTTGTGGAGGTGTCTATAATAAAGCTGACCACCTGTGACAATGCAGTCAATTGTCCTTGGAACTGAAAGAGTTTCATTGCCACTGGGGCAAATAAGACCAATCAGAAGCATTCTAGTATTCTGCATGTTGATGGCAAATGTAAAATTGGTGCATGGACAGCTAGAGATCGATCTGGGAGCTGTTTAGTCTGCAAGGAAGCTACATCACATTCCTCTTCCTCAAGGGTTGACAATTAATATAATAGAATCATAGTGTTAGAAGGGACCGCAAGTCTAGCCCCCAGTCAAGATGCAGGATTTGTTGTGTCTAAACCATCCAAGACACATGACTATCCAGCCTCTTTTTGTAAACCTCTAGTGAATCTCCATCATGATGATGATGCTTTCACAGAGAAGCTGCCACAGATAGATTTTCTCTCTGCTTTATTCTAAATTGTTAGATGCAGTTCTCAGGACAGAGTAGCTTCTTAAAAACTGGGCAGTGGTGAACTGAGATTTCTGGAAGAGGGAATTGCCTATGCACTGTTTGCAACAGTGTGATATTCTGGGGCTTCTGTAACTTGTTTTATTTACATATGTACATTTAGAATACACCCAAACTCTGCATCACTGATTTCTCCTCCACTGAGAAGCCAACCTCCAAGGCCCAGAATTCTGCTGCAGCTTAACAGAAGGAAGCCACTGGTGTCAAAAAATGGGATAAGTTCAAACACATTCTTAATACTTAAGTGAGGAAATACTGTTAGAAACAATATTGGTTCTAGAATTGCAATTTACTTGCAACGATGGAACTGCATCAGTCCCTAAAAGCCATCCAATCCCTAATGAAAGAGTCTTAGGCTAGGTCTACACTACCCGCCTGAATCGGTGGGTAGAAATCAATCTCTCGGGGATCGAATTATCGCGTCTCGTTGGGACGCGACAATTGATCCCCGAATCGACGCTCTTACTCCACCAGCGGAGGTGGGAGTAAGCGCCGTCGACTGGGAGCCGCGGAGGTCGATTTTGCCGCCGTCCTCACAGCGGGGTAAGTCGACTCCGATACATCGAATTCAGCTACGCTATTCGCGTAGCTGAATTTGCATATCTTAAATCGACCCCCTCCCGTAGTGAAGACCTGCCCTTATAGAATGTGATAGACATAACAGTAGGGATCTATAAAACAACTTATCGAATTCAATAGAAATTACCCTAAGCAATAAAGTTCAGAGAAATATATACATATTTTATTTGTATGATCCTATAACATTATATGGGATGGTGGAAAGAAAATCTACAGAAAGGTTATTTATTACATTTTGTAGTTCTTTTACATAAGCAATTGCCACTATTAAATAAATAAGAAATAATCCATTTTAACTACACTTTCCTGGGGGAGCAAAATCTACCTGAAAATGTCTGAAGTTATAAAGTTATAAACTGCTTTGCATAACAAGCAGGCTGGGCACAATTCTCAATGCAATTTGTGTGTGTAGAGGGCTTGCATAACAGAGACTTTTTCCTCCCAGTTAACAATAAAGAAGTACTTCTTCCTAATTTTACAACTCTTGAAAATCATATGGAGCAAGAAACACAAACTGGTGCAGTAGATGATTTGGAGTTTATGGTACAGTTGACAGCACAATCTGCTAGACTGTGAAGGGGGCTACAACAAATGTTTGAAGACTGAAAATCCATGCAGTGCTCTGGTTAAAGATGAGTAGCATGATATAGCCCAGTGTCCAAAAGTATGAATTTTGGGCATCCTTATAGATAAAGTTAAAATGGACACTAATTGCTTCATGGACTAGCTAGTGCTCAAA
>NW_020664409.1:84995176-85019633 GCF_002925995.2 Terrapene triunguis | reverse complement strand
CCTTACTAAAGTCTAGGTATACCACATCCACAGCTTCTCCCTTATCCTAAAGGATAAGATTATTTCTTATTTATTTAATAGTGGCAATAGCTAAACACATGGCATATTTGTGACCTAATTAGGGAGGGAGGGTGGATGCTGCCCAGTCTGTGCTGAGCAAAGAAGGGAGGGGCCAGGCCCAACTGACCTTTTTAAACACCACATTCCTATGTGGTGAGTCATTTACCACGCTGACTGCTCTTTCCAGCAGCTTTATGTCTTCCCTCCTCCCCCAAGCCAGAAAGCTTTGCCTTCTTCTCCCGGCCAGCCAGACAAACGCCTCCCTGCTTAAGTGCAGGGTGGTGATTCCTGTCACTGAATGATTTTAAGGGACAGGTTAGATGAACACCCGCAAGTCTAGTCCAGGGGTTCTCAAACTTCATTGCACTGCGACCCCGTTCTGACAACAAAAATTACTACATGAGCCCAGGAAGAGGGACCAAAGCTTGAGCCTGCCTGAGTCCTGTCATCCTAGGAAGCACAAGGGTGGGGGGGCACGGGGGAGCCAAAGTCCAGGGGGTTCAGCTCCAGGTGGAAGGCCTGTAACCCGAGTCCTGCCACCCACGGCTGAACCCAGGGCATTGGGGCTCGGGCTTGGGCTTTGGCCCCAGACAGTGGGGCACGGGCTGCGGCTTTGGTCCCGGGCCCCAGCAAGTCTAATGCCAGCCCTGGTGACCCCATTAAAATGGGATCATGACCCACTTTGTGGTCCCAACCCCACATTTTGAGAACTGCTGGTCTAGGCTGACTTTGTTCTTCCTGCAGATGGATTAGATGACCTTTTGAGGTCCCAACATTACTATTAATACTATACTCTCTACCCTTTCAGTCATTGCTCTCTGTTTGACTTTTACCCTCAAATTCTAATCCTTCCACATACTATCAATCCATCCAACTCAAATATTTCCCCCAATTGTTCTTGTCCCACTAGGAATGGCACTGAGCAGTTCGCAAACACTGACTCAATAAGTGGTTTATTTCTTTTTGATGACAAAGTGTGGAAGTCGGGCAGACCCATGGCTACACATAAACCTCTCCCAGACAGTCACCTCTTGGGCTGGTGCTATCAGTCAAGGTCCGTTGGCTGCCAAATGATATATGTTATCTACACATGAGTTCTGGGCATAGTAATAATAATGGCCATATAAAGCCTTGTTATACTGGGAATTTGCTCCAGTTTCAGCAATGCGGCCAACCACTAATATATCTGAAACAATGCAAACCCCTAATATAAAAGCAGGGGTAAATTCCACCAATGCCTGCCTATACTATGGATTGCACCAGTGCAGTTATGACTGATCTAATAGGCATCACAGAAAGTTGATGGAATGAGAATAATCAATGGAACACATTAATACTAGGGTATAAAATATATTGGAAGGACAGAACAGGTCGTGCTGGTGGCGGAGTGGCACTATATGTGAAAGAAAGCATAGAATCAAATGCAGTTAAAATCTTAAATGAACCAAACCATATAATAGAATCTCTATAGATAGTAATTCCGTGCTCTAATAATAAGAATATACCAGTAGGGATATATTACCGACCACCTGACAAGAATGGTGATAGTGATCGTGAAATGCTCAGGGAGATTAGAGAGGCTATAAAAATAAAAAAACCTCAATAAATCTCAATAATAAGGGGGGATTTCAACTATCTCCATATTGACTGGGTACATGTCACCCCAGGACTGGATGCAGAGATAAAGTCTGTTGACACCTTAAATGACTGCTTCTTGGAGCAGTTAGTCCTGGAACCCACAAGAAGAGAGTCAATTCTTGATTTAGTTCTAAGTGGAGCACAGGATCTGGTCCAAGAGGTGAATATAGTTGGATTGCTTGGTATTAGTGACCATAATATAATTAAATTTAGCATCCCTGTGGAGGGGAAAACACCACAACAGCCCAACAGCTGTAGCATTTAATTTCAGAAAGGGGGACTACACAAAAATGACGAAATTAATTAAATAGAAATTAAAAGGTACAGTGCCAAAAATGAAATCCCTGAAAGCTACATGGAAACTTTTTAAAGACACTATAATGAGACTCAACTTAAATGTATACCCCCAAATTAAAAAACATAGTAAGAGAACCAAAAAGTGCCACCATGGCTAAACAACAAAATAAAAGAAGCAATGAGAGACAAAAAGGCATCCTTTAAAAAGTGAAAGTTAAATCCTAGTAAGGAAAATAGAAAGGAGCATAAACTCTGGCAAATGAAGTGTAAAAATATAATTAGGATTTCAGCTATTTGAGTCTGAACATGGAGTTGTAACTGTAGGGGTCCTGACTCATAAAGAAGTTGTGGGAGGGTCACAAGAGTATGGTAGGGGGGTTGCGGTACTGCTACCCTTACTTCTGCACTGCTGCTGGTGGTGGTGCTGCCTTCAGAGCTGGGCAGCTGGAGAGAGGAGGCTGCTTGCCGGGAACACAGAGCTGCCACCAGCACCAGTGCAGGAGTAAGGATAGCATGGTATGGTATTACCACTCTTACTTCTGTGCTGCTGCCTGCAGAACTGGGCCCTCCGTGAGCAGCTGGCACTCTCCAGCCACCCAGTTCTGAAAGCAGGAGTGCAGAAGTAAGGGTGGCATGGTATGTCTTGCTACCCTTACTTCTGCGCTGCTGCTAGTGGGACGCTGCCTTAAGAGCTGGATGCCTGGCTAACAGCTGCCACTCTCCAGCTGCCCAGCTCTGAAGACAGTGCATAAGTAAAGATGGTAATACCATGACCCCCGTAAAATAACGTTGTAACTTCCCTACAACTCCCTTTGGGATCAGGACCCCCAATTTGAGAAAAGCTGGTCTCCCTCATGAAATCTGTATAGTATAGGGTAAAAGCACACAAAAGACCAGATTTCAGGGTCCCTGATGCATTTTTCATGGCCGTGAATTAGGTAGGGGCCTAATAATAAGACAGAAAATATCATATTGCCTCTATATAAATCCATGGTATGCCCACATCTTGAATACTGCGTGCAGATGCTTGCCCCATCTCAAAATAGATATATTGGAATTGGAAAAGGTTCAGAAGAGGGCAACAAAAATGATTAAGGGATTGGAATGGCTTCCATATGAGGACAGATTAATAAAGCTGGGACTTGTCAGCTTGGAAAAGAGATGACTAAGGGGGAATATGATAGAGGTCTATAAAATCATGACTGGTGTGGAGAAAGTAAATAAGGAAGTGTTATTTACTCCTCATAACACAGGAATTAGGGGTCACCAAATGAAATTAATAGGCAGCAGGTTTAAAACAAACAAAAGGAAGTATTTTTTCACACAACGCACAGTCAACCTGTGGAACTCCTTGCCAGAGGATGTTGTGAAGGCCAATCCCATAACAGGGTTCAAAAAAAGAACTCGATAAGTTCATGGAGGATAGATCCATCAATGGCTATAAACCAGGATGTACAGGGATGGTGTCCCTAGCCTCTGTTTGCCAGAAGCTGGGAATGGGTAACAGGGGATGGATCACTTGGTCACTGTCTGAAGACAGGATACTGGGCTAGAAGTCCTTTGGTCTCACCCAGTATAGCCATTTTTATGTTATGATGCCTTCTGTGAGCTTTAGTCTCCTCTGCTAAGCTGGACTGCTTCCTCTCATAACTCCGGAGACCTTTGTTCAGCTCTTGTTTCCAAAGACTGCAGTCTTGAGTGTGATCTTCCCAGTTGTCCACATCTATGTCCATTTCTTTAAGGTCTCGCTTGCACACATCCTTGAAAACACAATTTTGGGTGTCCTTTGGGTCTTTTTCCAGATGCCAATTCACAGTAGAGGATGTCCTTTGGGATGCACCCATCATTCAATTGGTAAACATGTCCAAGCCAGTGGAGGTGTCTCTGTTTGAGGAATGTTTGCAAGCTGGGTATGCTGGCTTGTTTGAGCATCTCAGTGTTGGTGACTCTGTCCCTCTAGGAGATTCCAGATATTCAACGAAGGCAACACATATGAAAGCTGTTGAGCTTCTTTTCCTGAAGAGAGTATAAGGTCCCCGTCTCGCTCCTGTACAAAGGTGTGCTGATAACACATGCACGGTACACACAGATCTTTGTGTGTTCTGTAAGTTTGTGTTTTTACCATACCCTCTTGCTCAGTCTAGACATTGTTGTGGCAGCTTTTCCAATGCATACATTCAGGGCCAGTGCAAGGAAGTTTCGCGCCCTAGGCGAAACTTCCACCTTGCTCCCCCCCCCCAGCCCTGCGGCAGCTCCCCCCCACTCTGAGGCGCCCCCCCCACGGCAGCTCCCCCCTTCTGCCCTGAGGCGCCACCCCCCCCGGCAGCTCTCGCCCCCGGGGGAGCCACGTGGCAGCTCACCACCCCAGCTCACCTCTGCTCCACCTCCTCCCCAAGCACGCCGCCCCAGCTCTAATTCTCCTCCCCTTCCAGGCTTGTGGCGCCAAACAGCTGATTGGTGCTGCAAGCCTGGGAGGCGGAGAAGTGGAGCGGCGACCACGTGCTCGGGAAGGAACGCTGTAAAAAAAATTGGGGGCACTGCTTTTTGGTGCCCCCAAATCTTGACGCCCTAGGCAACCGCCTAGTTCGCCTTAATGGTAGCACCGGCCCTGTATACGTTGAGTTTCAAGTGAAAGATTAACTGTGATAGTGGACCCCAGGTATGTGAACTCATTCACCACTTCAAGTTCATAGTTGTTGATCTTGATGGAGGGTGCTTCCTCAACTCCTTGGCACATTAGGTTAATCCTTTTTAGGCTTATGATAAACCCAAAGTCTTTGCAGGCTTTGGAAAACCAGTGCATGAGGTTTTGGAGATGAGCTTCTGTATGGGTTGTCACTGCTGCATCATCGTCAAAGAGGAGGTGTTGGATAAGGGCCTCACGATTCTTGGTTTTAGATCTGAGTCTTGCAAGATTGAACTGCTTTCCATCAGATCTTGTGTGCAAGTAGATTCCCTCAGTTGAGGAACCAAAAGCTTGTTTCAGTAGCAAGGATAAGAAGATCCCAAACAGAATTGGGGCAAGTACATAGACTTGCTTAACACCTCTCTGAATCCGGAAAACCTCAGAGACTGAGCTGCTGTATTGAACTGTGCCATACATGTTTTCATGGAAGGATCAAATCATGCTTAAGGACTTGGGGGGACATCCAATCTCTTCTAGAAGTGCAAATACTCCATTTCTACTGACAAGGTCAAAAGCCTTTGTGAGATCGATGAAGGCTATGTAAAGGAGCTTTTTTTTTTTGTTCTCTGCATTTCTCTTTTAGTTGCCTCAGTGAGATCATGTCAATGATAGACCTTTCAGCTCTGAAGCCGCACTGTGATTCAGGATAGATTCTGTCTGAAAGAGACTGAAGTCTGTTCAGGGCAACTCAGACAAAGGCATTTCCCATAATACTAAGAAGGTAAATGCCACAATAGTTGTTACAGTTGCTTCTGTCACCCTTGTTTTTATAGAGAGTGAGGATGTTGGCGTCTCTCATTTTTTGTGGTACTTTGCCTTCTTTTCAGGACAGGTAAAGCAACTTGTGAAGATATTGCAGTAGAATAGGTTTTTAGCATTTTATGACCTCTGATGGTATGCAGACCTTTCCAGGGTCCTTTCCATTGGAGAGGCCATCTATGGCAAGGCTAAGTGCCTCGATAGTTGGTTCATCATCAAGTTGGTTCATAATAGGCAGGCTTTTGATGGCATTGATGATTGCATCTGTAACAATATTTTCATGAAAGTAAAGCTCAGAAGAGTGTTCTACGCAGAGATCCATCTACTTAATGCGGTCTTTGATTGTTTATCCTGTTATTGATTTCAATAGGGCTGTTTTCTTTGAAGATGGACCTAAGGTTTTCTTGATCTCGTCATACGTGTTTCTGATGTTGCCTGCATCCGTTGCTACTTGGATGCTTTCGCATAAGTGCAGCCAATAGTCATTGGCACAACGTCGAACAGTTTGTTGTGCCTTTGTTCTTGCCGCTCTTAATGCTTGTAACGTTTTTTTCATTTGGGTCTTTCTTGGAGTCGGTTTAGGCTGTATGTTGGGCCTCTATGACTGATGTCAACACACTGGAATAGCATCAAACCAGTCATTGCTCTTGTTTTCCTGCTTCCCAAAGACTGACAGAGCTGCATCATAAATTGTGTTCTTCAGTTGTTCCCACTTCAGCTGGACACCTGTGGCACAATCACTGGAGTCAAGGGCTTGTTCTAGTATGTTCTTGTACTGCTGTGTCAGGTCAGGCTATGCCTGCTACTCTAATAAGAGTAGATGGTACTACTTGCGGCTCATCAAACCCACTGCCTTGTGGGTAGTTTTGGAGGGCATAAGGCTAAAGGAGCAACCCCTGACAGAAAACCTCACTGCCCTGTGGGTGAATTTGGGAGAATGTAAGTCTATGAGAGTAAACTCAGACAGAAAATTTGGAGTGGAGCCCCAAAGGTGGTCAGGTACTAACATCTTAGTATCTTTCCAGCAACTCCTGCAGCTGATTGGGTACCAGATGTATTAGTTCTTCCTCTCTTCTGAATTTTACTGGTGATGCTGAGAGGGGGATCCTGATGCATGGGCAACTCAGGCCCTTCATATCATCTGCCCATGCTTGTGCCCTGGAGAGGTACTCCAGCTTCACCTCGAGCATTGACAACATAAGAGGCAGCAGTCTAAGCTCTTACTCAATTGGCATAGAGTTGAGCACCAGGAGCTGCCTCCGACAGCGGGAGACATCATCGTATCCCACTGAACAACCATTGCCCACCATAAAACTGGGCAGCCGCTAGACAATAGGGTGTTGTCCTGCCACAGTCTGCCTATTTCAATGGGTGCCTGGAGTTTAGAGTTTTATAACTTGACAAGGGGACTGAAACCAATGCACCAGGCAAATCAAGTTAAAGAAAGAAAACATCCTTAAAGATAAGGCTGGAACCTTCTCACCATGACAACCGGATTATCTGAGGACCTTCAGCAAATCAACAATATATGTAAAACTGCTGTGATCAATGATGAGCTGAAATGATTCAATGTGGATATCGCATCCCTCCAAGAAACACGGCTAGTGTCAAGCGGATCACTCAGTGAAAAAAAGTACACATTTCTTCTGGATGAAGAAATGTGAGAGCATGGAGTGGGATTTGCCATCGAGAACTCACTTCTGGGAATGATTGAGGCACCTACAAATGGATCAGAGAGAATTTTGGCATTACGCTTGTTCACACTTAATGGCCCAGTCAACCTTGTGAGTGTGTATGCTCCAACACTATCCTCATCTTCTGACATCAAGGACCAGTTCTACAACGAATTGAACACCACCATCAGCAGGATTCTGAAACACCAATATGTTTTCCTGCTAGGGGACTTGAATGCAAAGGAGGGTGCTGATCATGAAGCAAGGACGGACTGTCTCGGTCAAGATGAATGGAAATGGTAAGAGATTGCTAGAGTTTTGTTTCTACTACGATCTCTGTGTAGCAAACTCATTCTTCCAGACAAAGCCATAATACGTGTCTTGGAAATATCCCAAATCTGGCCACTGGCACCAAGTGGATCTTATCATCACAAGGCACAACCGTAACAGCATCCTCATTACCCACAGTTATCAAAGTGCTGATTGTGTCACAGAACACTCTCTGGTATGCAGCAACCAAAGAAAAATACACAGATCTAAAGTAAAGAGATGTCTTCGTATTAACATCAGTACCATAGTGGATCAAGAAAAGTCACAGCAGTACAGGAACATACTTCAACAAGCCCTTGACTCCAAACAGGCTAAGAGCAGAGGAAAATGACTCAATGTACAAGCAAAGTGATCCGAATGATTGTAGGCAAATATTTTAGTACTTCCATTGTTTTTAGACCTTTGTCGGTGGCTTAACAATAACAACAACAACAAAAATCCCACTTGCCTTCTTCTGTTTACTTGAGGTTTTTCCTTTCAACTGTCCCACCACTGATTGGGAGAGACATGCAGCCTTCAAATACTCAAAAGGCTACCATAAAAAAGTTGGAGAAAAGTTGTTCTCTCTTCCCACCCAAGGCAGGACAAGAAGCAATGGGATCAAACTTCAGCATAGCAGATTTAGAGTAAATCTGAGGACAAACTTCCTAACTGTAAAAACAGTAGGACAATGGAAAAGACTTCCTAGGGAGGTTGTGGAAGCTCCTTCACTGTAGGTTTTCAAAAGGAGGCTACATAGCCATCTGTCTTGGTTGGTTTAAACACAAAAAATCCTGCATCTTGGCAGGAGGTTAGATTATATGACCCTTGCAGTCCCTTCTAACCATATGATTCTATGATTTTATGACATTTATTGTCAACCCTTGAGGAAGAGGAAAGTGACTGTTCCTTCTAAAGAAATTTCTTCCCCTGAGGTTTCAATACCTGCTACAAACATGGCTATAATGGCTTTAACAACTGAGGTATTTCCTTCTATAGCATTTATCTTTCATTAATAAGTTATTTAACAATTTTTCACAGTTTTTAAAGATAAGTGATTTTAATTATAACAGTGGCTGGTAGGATACCTGGCACTACATGTTATGGTTTTTAAAAAAGAAAGACAATAAAAGCTTGCATGATTTCATGCCATTTTAATATTTATGAATGAATTCTGTAACTCCTATAGAGCAGATTAAGTTTAGTATTGACCACACACAGTGTTAATGTCTATTCCATTAATAAGCAACAGAGAGTCCTGTGGCACCTTTAAGACTAACAGATGTATTGGAACATAAGCTTTCGTGGGTGAATACCCACTTCGTCAGACGCATGCATTAATGTTCACTTTAATTATAACCATCATGAATTCAGACAAGATTTAATCAGTTTTGCTGAGAGAGTCTAAGCGGGATATAAAGATTTGCTTCTATCAAGGTAAAAAAATAAGTGAGAAGATAAAAGTGACCAAGTATATACAATTTATGTGGGGGGTTTTAAAGCTTTTTTATAAGGTTCTTCAGAAGATATTAAGAGGAGAAGTAACTAACTGTGGGTAAAACACAAAGTGCTTTCCTGGATTAAATACAGACCTATAAATCAAAGAGTTGCAATAAAGAATTGCTTTTCACAATGATGTAAATTCACAATGATGAAGTCAGTGGGATAGAACATCTTACACCCTCAGTCAAACCCACAGGAAGAGGCTCTGGAGATCCTATGATATCATCCCATTGGAGTTTGCCAGAAGAAATGGGTGTCAGTCCTCCCCCCACATTGGGTAAATCTCCCAGAGGATGTGGAAAAACTGAGAAGTGAATAGAAAGAGGCAGAGAGACAATATAGGGTTAAAGAAGGGGTAGAGTGGCAAGACAAAGGGAGAGTGCGGGGAGTGGGTGGAAAAGGAAAAGTAGAGAGAAAAATTCTAATGAAAAGGCCACATTACATACATTGTATGGGACAGTATGTATGGCCCCTTGTGCCAATCTAACTTTTAGTGGATGGGTGTGGGAAATCCCAAGGAAAACTCTTGTCAACCCCCCCAAAATACCACGAGGTGTTTCCAAAATCTAAGACTCAAACTAACCCATTCCTAATTATTGATCATCTGTATAGTGCCTCCAGGTGAATGAAACTTTGTAACTGTTAGGCTCGCCCGCGCCGCTTCTCGCCGCCCCCATTGGCCCGGGACGGCGAACCGTGGCCAGTGGGGGCCGCGATCGGCCGAACCTGCCACGTCAGCAGGTAAATAAAACTGGCCCGGCCCGCCAGGGTGCTTACCCTGGCGAGCCGCATGCCGAACGTTGCCGACCCCTGATCTAGACCTACTTTGAGTAAAAAAATCTGAACTTTGTTATAAAGATATGGTTGATTCTCTTCAATTTATAAATATTTCAGTAAGCAGGCATCCTATGCATGATAGTAAACATGTAACATAATGGTCCCTGTGTTCTCCCCAGCTAGATGCCAAACAGGTGTGGCACAAGGAGAGGAAGAGCAGATTTCTTTACACTAACCCTGTACCTCAGTTCTGACTTGAAGGAAATATATCTAGTAGTAGAACAGATCAGTCTCTACCAATGGAGTTTTTGGAAATGCCGCTGAGAGTGAAAAGAAAAGATTCTAATAGGATGAACTTGAGCTCTAGTTTGGAGTTCTTACGAGGAACTTAAGTCTTGCACAAGGTGACTCTACTCTGGAGTGACTTTCACATCTTGGTTTTGTGAAATGGACATCTGCCCACACAAACCAGTGCTCTGTTTATAAATTATAGAAGTGTTAATATATATTATAGCCTGAAGAATCTTATGTCCTCCTTAGGCTCTCTCACTGCCGAAAAAGCTCAGGATGGAGGAGGCAGGGAGGATAGCAATAGTAACAATGTCGGGTTAAATTCATGCCTGGTTAAACAGTAGTTTCACCAAAGATGACTTTAACCCATTATCCACAACAACACAAACTTACAGTAATTATTCATCACGTGGCTCTCTGATATCCTAAGGCATATCCCTGCTAGCCCTAGCCAATTAGAGACAGGCATTAGTGCCAGTAGTGTAGGTATGTAATCACATATGCAATGTACCACCTGTATCAACTCAATTTGAGTCCTTTCAGCAATCCATTTCAAACAACAAACAACAGCCTGGTAATGGTAATAGTAATGACTTTGGTCAATAATAAACTAAGTCAAATTGGAGCAAGTTTCCTAGTGATATAGCATTCCTCAATCCATTACCAATAATATAAGCCATCCACACCACGATAGCATTTATATTTACAAGAGTGCAACTATTATATATCTAGCTTCAACATAATGTAAATCAGTGGACCCCTACCTCCCACACTTGTGCGCACATGAGCAGGATCCCCTCTGTAAAAAGTAGGTATCAAATACAGCAGGGCCTAGAGGCCCCAATCAGAATCAGGGCCCCATTGTGTTTTTCGCTGTACAAAGACTATAGTAAAACAGTCACTCCCCCAAAGACCTGACAGGTAGAATTTTTCAAAAATGCTCAGCGTTAGCATAACTGCTCCCACCGACCTCAGTGGAGTTTGCCCATTGACATTAATGGGAGCAGAGTTACACTGACATTGAACACTTTTGAAAATCACACCCTACACATTTAAAACAAGATGCACCGAGAGATGGTAACAAAAGAAGAATCAAAGGGAATTGGGCGGGGGGCAGGGAGGAGAACAAGAGCAACAGGGATGGCAATATGCGGTTAGGTAGTCTAGCCATGTGCAAATCGGAAGATTTGAGTCGTTGATTCACCTACATGATAAACAAGAAATATTAATGTTCTCAATAATCTCTAATAGTGATCTGTGTAGTCCTATATAGCTGTTCTTTCCTCTAACTTTGTTATTTGTTCGGGGGGAGAAGGGGGCGAAACACTTGCTTTTGGTCTAGGAGCCAGTATACCAACCTTCAATTTGGGGTAAAGTTTTATGGCCGGTTTATGGCCAATTTAACAGGCAAATGCTTGCAGACATTGATTTACTCTGCAGTGGTGTGACTGTGCCACTCTAATCAACTTTTTGTCTTTCTTGGCATTATCTTCAATAAATAGGAGCAGGGATGCTTTGTGTTTTTGTGAATTGAAGTTACATTTTAAGTATTTTATAATTTTCCTTTTGACAAATGAAAATGGTTGTGACCTATAAAGTATTTTTAAATGAACTCATATCTATCATGCCTGGATTCACTTGAAAACTGATTGCAATAATCCAGGAAATTAATACGAGAATCTGAATCTTAAGCTACTTCACCATTCTGCCTTTCATCAATGCATTTCTATAATCCACCATACCATGTATCATTAAAGGTAAGGAAAATGCAACTACAATTCAAATGGCTTAAAGTACCCTCAGAATCACCATTTTCATTTGAGTTATCACATTTTAATGATCTCTAGAATAACTGAAATGTCCTGTTGATACTCAGTATGGTATGTGATTGGACACTTGTCTAAAAATAAATTTGTTGAACCGAACGAAATGATAAAGCAATCAAAAAAGCACATGTTAAATTGTAATTACAATATAATAGGCATTTGCTTAACTGAATTGAATAGCTGAATAAACAGAGTTTTTTTATGGCCAGTTTTCTTTAAGTGGTCAGTTTTCATGCATACAGAGTAAAAGAACAAAATTAAGAAAGTTATGCTCTGCTGCTGAAACTCTGTAACCTCATGGTAAATGATAAAGTACAGACAATCTGGATATAGACTTGATTTTAATGATGATGTAAACTTTCAAAGTATGAAACCACGTGAGAGGGGACTCTATGTAGTGACCCCAATATCTACAATAAGAAATGTGCTATGTAGGTTGTTTGGTCATGATTTAAAGCTGCAAACTGCAGAAGTTTCTGGAGATACAAATGTTTCAGAACATCTAACAGTGATCCAATACAGCACAAATCTCAATCTTACTCGTGGTGCTTAAAATAAAGGGGAAAAAATGCTGTAGCAAATATAACCTAACTGTAAATGCAAGAAATGTCACAGTTCTGCAAGAAAGTGCATGAGAAATCTGCCCTTTAACTAAAAAAGGATGATATTTTCAGGTTGGGGGAAATAATTTTTGAGGTGCTTTTTGACACATTGCTAAAACATGCAGTTTCAACGTTGCTTATGGTGCCATTTAATTCTCTAGCCATTACTAAACTATGTACTATTCAATGTAAAGCAATGTCTTTTTGGGAACAGTGATTCAGTGATGACACAAACGATGCAGTCACATTTACGTTTAGATCACAAGGAGATTGGTGTTAGTCTGAAAGGATCCATCTGTCTTCCAAAATCTTCAGAGCAGATCTCTTATCCTGATGTGACATTAGATAAATCTTTAGGAAAGATACTTTTGGCTTGAACTAAGTTTTCATGAGGAAATTGTTTATGTTTCCCAAAGAGTTATACCTTTAGTGTGATGACCATGGACAGATCATAATTCTTTTGTAGTGCTAACTAGAGTTAAACCGTAAGCAGCGATGTACCTATGGTGAGGTCTCAAATATCTATGGTCAATTGCTCCCCGGTAGTTCCATCATTATGTTTCACAGTGAGCCAAAACCATTTTAATCACATTTATAGAAACTAATCCTATTCAGTATAGGAAATAATCACAAGAATCTAAATTGAGTCTATGAACAATTTGTTTTCATGACAAAAGAAGTATTTCAGCTACTATGGTATGTCCCAATTTATATTAGTTTTACACCAGTATTCCCAAAATACAGTAATTTTAGTATCACACGGTAGACCACATTATATGTTGCTTAATGGAACAGATGCTGCTGAAGTTGGTCAGGCAAAAAGCCAGCACAACATGCGTTTCTTAAACAAACTGAAAAAAAGAAAAAAAAAAAGATCAGTATTCATTGTTTTCTTGTTATCTTGAAAAGTCAGAATGATGTAATCTGTGTCCTTTACTCTAAAGACTGAATGAGAGAACTTTTCTAAGGAAAATCCTATCCTGTAATTAGGCCAATTCACTTTTTAAAAAGAAGCCCATTTTGAGTCCCATAGGGCACTGCACAGTGTCGTTGTCATACTGCATTGGCCCCCTCCCTCAGGTAGTCCCCAGGGAAGGCAGATCAGCATTGTATGTGACTAATGCAGGGCTGGCGCTTCCACTAGGCGACCCTAGGCGGTCGCCTAGGGTGGCAGAATTTGGGGGGCGGTATTTTGCTGCCCTCGGCGGAAATTAGGTGGCGGGGGGTCCTTCCACTCCGGGTCTTCGGCAGAAATTCGGCGGCGGGCCCTTTACTTGCTCTGGGACCCGCCGCCGTAGTGCCCCGAAGACGCGGAGCCGAAGGACCCCCACCACCGAAGACCCCAGACCCCCTGAATGCTCAGAGGAGCGCTGCTGCCTAGGGCGGCAAAAACCCTGGCGCTGCTCCTTTACTAACACTGTTGCAAACATTGCAAAGAATTTTGGGGAGGGTCAAAGGTGTGTGAGTGGGGAATGGAAGATTCCTTTACAGGAGTATGGGAGGCCAAGAGAGGGGGGAGAGAGAGAGAAGAAGAGCAGAGAACGGGTTAACTCCACACTCCTGCTAGGCCCAAAGATAAAATGCTCGAGGCCACAGCACACATCTGAGTCTCAGCTGCCGGCCAAGAATGATGTGGGCCCGGAATAGAACAGACACAGACCTGCAGAGCCAGCCCATAACAAGCGAGGCAAGCGAAGGCCAGGACAGAGGAAAACAAAGAGAACAAAAGAGTCTAGCCAGTGTGTTTTGGGGAAAGCCGAGGAGACCACAGAAAGCCGGTTTGAACTGGCACAAAAAGCACCAGGAACAGAGGTCACGGAATGGAACACCCCCAAAGGAGCCCAGAACTTAAAACCCTCCTGAAAGCTGAAGCAATTCGGAGAGCACCGCAGATTCTCGGATGCCCTGGGCCCTGTCCATCCTTCCCCCTCTTCTTCTTAAGTTACACCCAAGCCTGGCCAGCTTTGGGTAGTGCATGTGTGAGTATGAAAGTGGGTTAGGGCCTTGGGGCTCTAATGGTTTCTTTCTTCCCCTGAGTGACATGGGAGTGTTCCCAGCACTCTCTGCTGTATTTTATTATTCTATTAATAAAGCTTTAAAATTTAGACATCTCGTCATCTCCTCCCCAAACGAACCTGTGGCATCAGCCTGATCAACTGATGCTCCAGGCAGATTGGTAACGAAAATCTGTCACATCATATTTTCAAAGTGAGGCACAGCAAGGACAAGCAAAGTTTTGCAGTATCTTGTAGAAACTACACAATCCCTTGGACTCAGTGCATCACCTCAGTAGGAAGTGAAAGAGAAAATACAAGACAATAATGATCCTGCACCATACACCTTAGGGGGTTCTTGGTAAATCCTACCAAATTAGAAGGATAGTTTTTGCTCATTTTTCATAAGAGTAAGTGATGACATCACGAGTGCAAAACAGCCATTCAGATCTGGAAGCATTTAACAATATCATCCATTGTTCACAGAGTGAGTGACTGAACAAGGTACAAGGCAGGGGAGAAGCAGGCCCAGAATTTTCAATATGAGTGACCAAGAAAGGGGAAGAGGAATAGAAATATTTCCTGGGTTTGGGTTGTGACACTCTCTGACCTAAAGTGTTTGGTGAGTCATTCTCGCCCCCAACCACCCTATTTAATTTTGTTTGTATTACTTAGTGCTTGTCTGAACACAAAAGTGTGTAGTTCTACACCAGTATAGTTAAAATGTAACAACATGCCTAGAATGGATGCTGTATAAAAGGGGTTTATACTAGCAAGGCTTATTCCTCTAAGACACGGGTGGGGATCCTTTTTTCTATCACGGACTACTGATCCACAGAAAAAAATCAATTGCAGGCCACACACAAGTAAAAAGCAACTTAATTTAGGGATTTTTTGAGAGAGAAATATAAAACGTTCAACTCATCCACCCGGGGGGCCGCCAAGGCCCATGGCAGGGCGAGCCAGTGCTCGCAGCTCCAGCCCCGCGGGGGTGCGCCAAGACTTGCTGCAGGCCAGATGAAATTAAGCAATGAACAGGATCCGGCCCAGGGGCTGTAGTCTTCACCACCTCTGCTGTTAGAGAAGGTAAATCATCCGTACTGGTATAGGAACCTTTATATCAGTAAAACTACAACACATTAGGGGTTGTACAAGTATAATTATATTAGCTTGGAAAACAAACACACACTTGTACTGTACAAAACTGTCTGTAGATAAGGCTTTAGTATTCAACTCTTCAAGTTACAAGTGAGTTCCTGCAAGTTTAGGACACTTGGCAGCTCGCAGGATCAATCCCTTGAAGAACTGCAGGAAGCACCAGGTGTGTGCTTTACAGAGAACCCAGGGGCATTGTTTACTTGCACACAGTCCCTAGGGTGGGTAAAACAAAGTCAGCAGTGTTCAGAGCTAACAATCTTTGAAGCTATGCCCATGTTTATGTCTGATATGGGCTGGTTTAGATAGGGACATCTCACTACAGGGTGGGGTGGCTCTGCACTGCTCCAGGAGGAGTTCCAAGAGGGGTTGTCCCTTAGGAAGCATAATCTGTCCCACAGCTTCAGGTGTACCCGGAGAGTACACATGCTGCATCCCTCTCTACACCTAATCAGCTCCACAGCTGGATACAAAAGTGGAGACGCCATGGCACCACATGCCCCAACTTCAGCCTTGTAAAGGGAAATTAACATCCCCACGAGCACACAGACAGAGCAATCCTGGGCTCCCCTGAGTGTAGTCATCATAATGAGTCACACCATATCCAGGGCCGACGAGAGGGGGGGGAAGCCGGTACAAATTACCGGGGCCCGGCGGTCCGGAAGGGAGCCCGGGGCCCAGCTTCCCCGGCTTCCTCCCTCTCTTGTTGGCCCTGTTTAGCTGGTCCGCCCTTGCTGGGGGAGCCCTACAAATTTTTTTCACCGAGGCCCGAACCCGCTCTCGGCGGCCCTGACCATATCTAGCAATCATTGCAGCCACCACTGAGAAGTGGAGAAGGAAATGAAAGGAGAGGGGTAAATTTCATCCCCCAGAGATTGTTAATAGGTTCAATAAGTGTAACTAAACAAATACCAAAGAGAGACTTCTGCGAGAATCTAGGGATTCAGAATATACATTAATAACCCATCTCAGACTTGAACCTCGCCACCAGTGCTAGGATTCTACTCTCATGAAAAGGGCCACGGTATCTTTGATGAGCACAGTGGTTCAGGAACTCATATTTTAGGTTTCATTCCAAACCCCAGCCTCATGCTGAGGCAATGGTTTGGTACAGATTCATCAGTGCTACCTATTTAATCAAAAACATTTTCTGAATCTCCCTTTGCTTCACTGGAGCTCAGCCATACAAGTGCTAAGCAGGCTTAACACAGGGGGGACAGTTTGTATCTTTTCTTAAGATTTGACTTCAAAGGGCTTAGTATCCTTCAGTGTTCTACACAAGACATCTACACTTGATTGAAAATGATGAACAGAATACCCTATTGATAATATTTCTAAGACATCACCTGAATTATTTATGCATCCTGGTATCACTATAAATATAGCTACTGTAGAGCTAAATTATATTAAATACCAAACCTCACATGCCTATTGACTGACATACACTGGATATGCCATGTGACCCTCCCCCCATTTTCCACTCAGAAAAGATAGCTCTACCCTGATAAATTATTTTAATTTTAATGTAATGAGATCTAAAATGGTTGAGACAGGATCACCAGGGTACAGTCTGGGACTGTGGGACTGCTGTGCCCCCTTAACTCTCCAATCTTGGTTGTCTCTCACAATGCTTTGCTAGTGTCAAGCATCAAACCCCTACAGGTGCTGTGATCACTCAGCCCAACTGCATGTGGTGCCCCCACCCAGCTAGATTGCATGAATGCTCCCAGAGCCACTCATTAATCACACTGAGAAAGGCACCAGCCAAATCCCCCCAGCTCCCAGCCTTGTACCTTAGGAATATACCGTCTTGCACTGTTCAAGACGAGCAGTGCAATTTTATTAATTGGTTCACCACTTCATCAATGGAAAGTGGATGTACACTAGCCTTTGTAAACCTGATCAGATTCTCCAAACACTTCAGGCAAACTCACTGGTAAAGATAAACAGTTAAACAAATCCATTGACTACAAAAGATAGATTTTAAGTGATTATAAGTGACAGGCAAAAAGTCAGAGTGCTTACCAAATTAAAATAAAATATAAGCATGCAGTCTAAACTCTCAACCCTATTAGACTGGGTAACGTATAGATTAAGCAGTTTTTCCCACCCCACTGGATATTGCAGTTCATAGTACAGAGGTTTCACCCTTGAAACCTGGGACAGTCCCCTCTGTTGGAGTCTTCAGTCTTCTGAGTGTCCTTGTTCCTTGCAGTGCAGGTGCGGGAAGGAGAAAAGCCAAGCAATGGGCCCTGGTGTCCTATTTTATACCTGGATTCCATGTGCTTGGAGAACACAAGTCCAGGCATGTCTGGTGGGCATTGCTGAGTCACAAGGTGAATCAATACCCCCGTGTGTCTCCTGTGAGTGAGTCATTGAATTGTAACTCCTCTGCTGGACAGTGGCTGGTGATGTCTGTTCAGCATCCACCCGGGCATTGGTTACCTCTTCCCTTTTCATTGTCTCTGGAGAGCTAGTATCTGGGTGCTTTCCAAACCCACAACATATTTTAGTGAAATCCATAAAACACAATTATTTAATTTCATATGCAATGATGATATACATATTTAGATAGAACAATGACTTTCAGCACATCATAACCTTTCCCCGGTACCTTACATGGCATGCTTTATATGCACAATCACAATTATATATAAATTAGAAATATGAGAGTTATAGGGCTCTCCCCCAAGGTATAGAGTGTCACAATGGTAATCTAAAAACATTCATGGGTAGTGTAGACAAGTGGTGTAGACTACCTCACAGTGCCCCCTGGTGGCCTCTGGGCAGCCCTGCACACAACCCTTCACTCCAGTTTCCCTTCTTGGATCTCCAAATCAACACCACATAGGATTTTTCCAGTCCAGTCACAACAGCCATCCTTAGGGTTTGATCTGTTAACTTAAAGTTCAGAAATGAAAACAAAAATCTTCCCTCCAGCTGGCTACAGATCAAACTCCCCTGGTCTGGTTATAGTCCTTCCTGCCCTAGCAGACTACTCCCAGCCCTTCCTATCTGGAGCAATTCCCCTTGTCTGGGGGTCTTGCCTGCAGGCACTAATCTCATCACAACCACTTCCCACCTTGTTACAGTTATCTTCTCCTCTTCACAGGAAATTGTCTGATTCCCCTCAGGGAGGGCTCATTCTCTAATCAGGGTTGGCTTGGTCCCAGGCTCTTCAGCTCACCCTGTTACAGGTAGATCTGATCCTATGGATGCAATTCTGAATCCTGACCATTACTCTTTATTTAGCAGTGTCATAGCTTCAATGAATCTCTTGAGGTTTTTTAAAAAGTTTTTATATCTAAGCAACAGATATCTAGCTGAAAGAAAAAAGTCTACAAATATAAAAACACAGAAGAATTTCAATTATTAGATATGCATGGGCAACACCAAATATGCTTTGATAATCAGAAATTGAGGTAATTGGGTGCAGCAGACAGGGAGTAAACAGAAAAAGGAGACAAGGCATTTCATTAGAAAGGGAAGTTTGGTTGCTGGGATTAAAAAGAGGAGTTAGATAACTGGGTCTTTACTGTACAAGCATATACAATTTCCTTAACTTTAAGAACAGGAGTACTTGTGGCACCTTAGAGACTAACAAATTTATTAATAAATTTATTAATAATAAATTTGTTAGTCTCTAAGGTGCCACAAGTACTCCTGTTCTTTTTGCGGATACAGACTAACACGGCTGCTACTCTGAAACTTAACTTTAAGAGTATTTTTCTGTTCAAATACTGTAATATCAATTAAAACCCTTACAAACCCAAGAAAAAAATGGATGAAATACCAATTAAAATGTACAGTGCACTTCTATTCACACCATAGGAAATACTTATTCCCAGATTAAAAATCTGAATAGGTAGGGAGAGAAAAGCAAAATAAAATAAGAATATTTCATCTATTCTAATCAAAATAGTAAACATCAGTTCTCAGAATTTAGCATGTAAAATATATATTTCCTTGTTTGCTTTAATACTAGTAAGTGTGCTAAAGGGATCACTTCAAATAAGTATCATCCCTCTATGCTAAAATGATTTCTAGAAGCTAAAGCAAGTACCTGTAGGAATAAAACTCAACAACATGCAAAATTCTCAGAATAGGTTAATATATTCCAAATTCCCTAACATGCTAAAATAAGTCTCTTTCTCCTTTGCTAGTTAAGTCTCAAAGGTACTTGAGCTGTAGGTGTCACTGAACCACTCATGTTTTAAAGAAGTAAGTACTGTGCCAAGAGAATTTGATGCCAGATCCAGGATACTTTTAAGAATATCTCATCTATTCTAAAATAAGTTGTGATGCTGTATGAAAAGGAAGATGGCCATTTATATCATTGATGCTACCACTGTTGCACAAGTCCACTAAATCCAAAGTATGTTGTGTAAGGAAAAGTTGTAATCTGCTATGTATGATAATCATGTTTATTTGCATGTATCATCTTTGTATCTGAAGTTATGAATATTTGATATGTAATCTCAAATGTGTTTTGTTCTTGGTGCGGCTATTGCACCATCCCTGCTCTTTCTGCTGTACCTCCATGCTCCTTACTCCCATTCCCCTTCTCCTCCCCACCAAAGGAGGACTTAGAGCTAAAGGGCTCCTTCCTTCCCCCTCCCAGCCTATGAAAAAATGTATCAGCCCAGCTGCTCATTCCCTTGTGCCCTCTGCGCCTGAAAACTACTGTCAGCTCCCCTTGGAAGCTTCACTCCTTCCCTCATAGGCCTCTGCTCCTGGGAAGTTTCCAGAGGCTTGAGTTTTGCTGAACTCAACATTCTGGGAGGGCACAAGATATCATTGGGCAGCCTTAATGCTAAAAAACAATTCCTTTTTTTGTCAGTACATTTATAAATGAAAAGTACAGTACATCTGCTCTTTTAAAATGAAAGCTGAGATTTTCTTTCCTGTGACCCAAAGGCCCTCTTCTGAACACTCTGAACAACACTCCAATTTGTCAGTGGACTGTATGAAAATGGATCAGGCAGAGTTAAAGATGTCTGCAAATGACCTTAAGTCTGTCAGAAATGTTGATGGCACACACTGTTCCTGAAGCTGTTGCTATGGTAACTTTTTAATTCTCTTCTTGAAACAGTTGAAATAGTAAGTACTCCTGACTTCTGCATGACTTTCTCTCTTTGAGAAAGAGTCTGATATGTCAGCATGGAGTCCTCCCACCTGAAACCACAGGGCCTCCAAAGGCATTTCAGCAGTGTACTTTTACAGCATTAATGACTGATGTTTGCTGCCGTCTCAGTGCCTCTGAGTGAGTGATATTAGAAAAAAAAGAATATGGGACTAGCTTTTTTCCCCTTCCATGCTGCTCTCGTATTTATTCTTTTCTGTCAGAATGAATACTGAGCCCTATAAAGAATGAGTCTAATAACTAGAGAACTTGTGTTAATTTCTATCAAGACAAATATCACAAAGTTATTTAATGTTTTGCAGCCTAACCTACATATGATTCCTGCAGGTTTGGCTGCAGAGTGTCCACAGAACCTCACTGAACAATCTCTTGGAACTTCTCCCAGGAAATTACGCTGCTAACCAGAGCAAGGAAAGATGTCAGGACTGTCCACCTGCTCAGATATGGAATTTGTCAAATGAGCAAGCTTAGACTACAATGACATCCAAACATGGAGCAAAGGGCATTCAGGGCTGAACAGATAATGGGCCCCACAGGTCATAGAGTTTTAGTTAGCACTAGTCAGGAATTTTTCAATAAAATGCATTTTTTATCAGAAAATGCAGATACATCAAAACCAGAACTTGTTGTGGCAGTGTATTTGTATTGACACAAAATTCATCAGTAAGGACAAGGATGAAATTTCTGCTCAAAACCAGAGATTCATATCCCAAAGGTACTTTAGATTTTCCCTATTCAATCCCAATTTCCCAGAGAGCAACATTGACTTGTACTCAATTTTTTCCATATATGGTTAATTAATAGAGTAGTTCTGTTCTTTGGTGATTTGGCCTCACCACAGTCAAAATGCCTCTGTTTGCTCCAGAACCTACATCCTACTTCTTTAAGACAAATCATTCACATCCAATACAGCGTCTTGGGACACCCCAAACTGTAATGGATATAGACTTGATAATCATGCTACCCTTCATCTCTGAATTTGGCCCATTCACACAACACAAAGTCCTAGAAAGACGACTGGAAAACCAATCCACGCCCTTCTGGGTTTATTGACAAGGTTCACAAGAAAACATAAAAATGCCTGCCTAGCCTTCATAGCTGGCTCACAAGACTTGGGGCAGGGTTCTTAGTCATGTCATCACTGAGGCTTTTCTCTAGCAGACTTGCTATCCACACCACAGCCTTCCTAGCTTGCACTGCCAAGCCCTCTGCCTGGGACCTAGGAGACTCTCTGTATAGAACAGATCATGCAGCCCTCCTGTTTCTTTATGTCTTTCTCTGCTCTCCACCAAATAGCAACCCCTAGGTGTTCATGCCTAGAGTCTCTCTCTCGCTCTCAATTTCTCCTCCTCCCCCCCGATGTCTGTTTTCTCCTTCCCCTCCTCCAGCCTGATTTAGCCATATAGTCCATCTGTCACATCACTTTGCTCATTTTCTCCACCTGTGAGAAAGGAGGTGAGCTGTGCATGTAACTGGTGGGGCTGGATCCATCTTCCCTTAAAGGGGCCAGTCACGCTGTTACACCCGAAATATTAAAAAAAAGCCATGTATCCAAATCTCTATCATAGAAGACATTCTTAAGATTGGTAATTTTCTCCTTAGGTAAGACTTCCCATTTTTTTTAATGTCCTTTGTCCACCGTAGGAACACTAGACTTTTACAGCCAGCAGGACTAGAAATCTGATAAGCAAAGAGACAAATCATCAACAGCTGATAAAGTTAATGTAGATAATAATATGAACTTGAAATTTTTGCCATTTTATTTTAATAATTGTCCAATATTACTTAGAAAACTGGGATGTATCTTTTAGTTTTAAATGGAGAATTGATATTGGGTAATTTCATAAGGATATTGGAGATAGCCAGAGTAGCTTGATGATAAAGTTACATAAATAATATATTTCCTTAGTCATATAAAATTGGAAATGCAGTTGATAACAGAAACATGAAACTGTAAAACTGTATTTTAATTTCAAATTTTGTATGCATTGTGTCCTAGTATAATGTCTCACATTGTATCAAATTCTAAATTACGTGAAACCATCTAAAATACAATTTATCATGTCTAGTACAATGGAAGTTATTAACTGCAGCTAGAAAATATGTATGCAAATAGTGAGGATTAGACTGCAAATAATACATGAAGAAAGAGAATATTAAAGCTTTGCCACACCTCTGATATAATAGCCTTGTGCAAAATAATTCTTAAGCCAAACTGCATACAAATGTATATCTTTATTAATTTAATATATACGAGTCTACTGAATTAGGCCCATGATAAAACCTAACATTATTGTATAAAGATTGTGCCTAGCCTTTTGTTGGACATTTCTATTAATGTTTAGTTCTATCTTGAAAACTAACTACTGCACTAGGAAATTGAATGAAAAAGAACAAAACTAGGACACATTGCAAACACCATTTTGGGAATGATATCAGGACTAGGTATTTCATGTCTATATCAAGCTGTTGAGAGACTTGGGTATGATTGCATTGTCATTTTGGTAGGTTAGTACCAGCATCATATCAGCTGATGCTATTATTTTAATAATCTAATATGTCACTTGAAAAGATACCATTTTATTTTTATTATTGCTAAGTAACAGCATATGTCTGTGAATGCTCTTGCTCCTGAGCATGTCTTAGAACTGAGATATGTAGCACATTACAAAAATTCTACCTTGTGAAGCCATTTTTAAAGTAGAAATGTGAAGACAACTACAAAGAATTGCCACTGTTAACATGCTTGCTGAAAACAATGTTTTACCATACAAAGATTTAAAAAAACAGCTATTGAGAAGCAGGCTAATGATTTGAACATGGTGCTTACTATATGCCCCAAAAGCATTGAGACAGGATGTTATATAATATAAATGCTGTTTGCAGATAGTCCTAAAACTTACATGTGAACATGGCTGTTTCTCCTTTTTAATGTTTCTTCCTCTTTTAGGATAACGTTTTTATGCCACTATATGGATCACATTCTACCACATTTTTCATGCTGAGTAGTTACCATTCGAGGCTCAGTAACGAATTTAATGTGCAGTCATTGGCAAATGACTTCACACTACTATTCCTTGGTTTATCCAATTATTAACTAAGAGTAATAATAAATAATAAGTAGAGCTGGACAAAAAAAAATTGCTGAAAAATGCTGATTCGGTTTGCCAAAAATATTTTCTGAATTTGTGTCCATTTTGATTAACTATTTCAGTCGAAACAAAAAAGAGCGTGTTGAAATGATTCCCTTCTACATTATCAAAATGAAACATTTTGGTTTTTTGGGCTATATTCACAAGGGGATTTAGGTTTCATCCACAAAGCCAAAGAGGGAGGTGCTGGTGTCGTCCCCCGTCCCCCCCGCCACTACCACCCCCATCCCTACCCTATTTGTCAGTGGTTAGAACACCTAGTTGGCTGTGGGAGACTCAGATTTGAATCTCTGCTCTGAAAAGGGACTTGAAAGCAGGTCTCCCCCTTCCTAGAGCCCTGACCACTAGGCTATTGGGGGAGGGGAGTGTCTCTCTCAACTGACTTGCAAAGAAATGTTTCTGACTTTTTCTGTTAACGGGGGAAAAAATCAGTTTCAGTTTGGCCCAAAAAAGATTTCCACCCCCCCCAGAACTGCTAGTGAACCTAAAAATCAGTTATTTGCACAGCTCTAATAAAATGTAACAGATGTGCTGTCACTGCAGTGAAACTGAAATGATATTTGTAAAGGACACTGAGATCCTTAGATGAATG